>NC_052049.1:159098523-159421301 GCF_903992535.2 Arvicola amphibius | reverse complement strand
CATGGATCCACCAGAGTCAGACACTAGGAATATTACTTAGTAAGCCACTGTTACGATACACAGATTAACAGAAATGGGTTAAGTCAAGATGTGAGAGTTAGCCAATAAGAGGCCAAGCAGTGATTTAATTAATACAATTTCTGTGTGATTATTTCAGGGCTAAACTAGCCAGGCAGCCAGGATGAACAAGCGGGCTCTCTCCCTACAACAACTTATCATGTAGTTCATTAGACTACATGATTTAGATCTGTTGATATTATAAACATTTGGAAAACAGTTCACATATAATGCTTTCTTAAGTCCCCCATTTTAAAATTATTATAAATATTTTGATGAACACCAGGCCAAGGAAAGACATTGTCTCTTTTCTCATCCTATATTCACCAAAACAGTATCTTTTATGTGCATTATTATTTATTAAATGAAAATCTTGTTAGTGTCTCAGCTATCATGAGATACCCACTGGCTTTTATCTATAAAAAATTATATAAATATGAAAAAATTAAATGATATAACTTTTTAAATAAAATAAGCTATATCATTAGTACAAATATTTACATGAAAAGATAAATTTTCTATCATTAGCCTGGATTTATCTATTCTGATAAATAGACATTAATGACTTCCTCAAGGCAAAGACTTTTTTGTATAAAAAGTGAATAAAGGGAAAACACCACCAGCATTTTTGGATTCTTTTTCCTCTATAGAATAAAAGAAAGGAAGAGGGAAGCGGAGTAATTGATGGTTGTTCATAAAACATGAAAATACCAAGTCTATCGAGACCTTGTCAGAAAAGCCTATAATCTAAGTTACTTTGTAGCTGAGACAAGATCACACTAAGCTCCCTGTGTGGGTACATTAGTAAAATGCTGTCTCAAAAGTTTTGTTTTGTTTTGTTTTTTAAAAAGGGGGCATCAGGAATTGTAATTCAGTAGAGAATGCTTCCTTAACACACACCAGGCCATTGGACTCAATTCTCTGCACTTACAAAACAAACAAAACAAAAGAAAAAGCAAAATGCCAGTACTGTGTTTCAAGGAAATATGTTTCTATAAGAATAAAGAAGGACTTTGCAGAGTTATCAACACGACAGATCTAAAAGCTTACCTGTGGAGACTGAGAGAACACATGGTATGATTCCCATGAGGGCAAAGGGAAGAAATATTTCTATTTTAGTAACCATCTTGCCTACTAACACAGGCAGATCTTGACCAAGTGCAACATAAAGGTATATCTTAGTTCTAGGGAGTCAGATGTTCTACCGCTGCATATTCTGTTTCTCAGACAAATTCACCCTGAAATATTTTCTATTGTTTAGTAGAACTTTTTTCCAAGATACGTATGTGCATTTCTTTATTACTGCCAATGAAATGCCGCCTTTTGGAGTATAAGAATACATCTTCTGGCTCAACTAGAAGTTAGAAAGAGACAAGTAACTCTGAACCACACTTGAAACTTCCAGAAAATCTCCAATAATGGAAACCTTAAGCCTGTCACCACCCCTTTCCATCCAGTCTTTGATTTTTTTTTTAATAGCGCTTTGCTGCCTGTGATAAGATTGAGATTTGACAACACAGCAGCCTCAAATCCTGAGGAAATGCATTTGCATATGAATGCCAGACACATGTCAATCTGCCAGGCCAGAAGAAGTTGCCCACAGAGCTTTCTGAAGATCAGCACAACGATGGGTGTGCTCAGTGTTTCTTGTGAAATAAGCAACCGATTTTAGTAAATTCATCTTTGGCAATGGCCATGCAAAACCATGATTTTAATAGAGGCAACACTGGTATAAACACGAAGAAGTCTGTGATTTACACTTCAGAAGAACCGTCTCTGACTCAGGGTCTGACTTTCTTTCCACACCAAGGAAGTGTGTCTGTGGGTCTCCTTACCAGCGTGTTAACTTGTTGCCTGAATGGGGACAGGGAAGGGTGAGGCACAGTAGAAGTCAACACTCAAATCTTGAAATTAATTTCACAGGCTCCTCTCTCCGCCTCTTAATTTCTCAGTAGCTAGCAGCACTTCCCTCTCATCAGAAGAACCCACTTTGCCTGTCAATTGCTGCGTATTTCTTCCTTCCTGAGTCAAAGGCTTAGAGAAGCCCTTATCTGTTGTATTGGGAGAACAAAGGTCCCATCTATTAGCTCGAAAGAGAGAACTAATACAAATAATGAGTTCAAAGACCTAGAAACTTTGGGACCCTGTTTACAGTTGGTACATGAATCCAGGGTTGGAACTACACACAGAACATTAGGACAGAGGTGACCCTAGGAAAACAGGAACCATAGTTTCTTCAAGGAGTCAGAACCTGGCAGAAATGGGAACACCATCACAGATGCCAAAACAAGCAACAAACAAACACCAGTCTCTTGTGAACAATTAAAAGTCTTCAGGGCTCCTGGACCAGAACTGTCCTCAATAGAATTATAGGCCTTGGGAGGTAAGCATGTCTGTGCATGTGTATACATTAGCATGTGGTTGTGTGTGTGTGTATGTGTGTGTTGTGTTGTGTTGGAGGCTGTGTAGCCACAGCATACATGTGGAAGTCAGAGGGATATTTTGTGAAGCTGATTCTCTCCTTCCACCTCACATGGGTTCTGGAGATCATATTCAAGTTGCCAGTGGCAAATGCCTTTACCTGCTGAGTTTTCTCTAACCTCAGTACTAAGTTTTAAAATTCTTAAGAAAATTAACTTTAGTAGGATATATTAAATACACTTGGATAGTATCAAGATATGTTTCCACTTCAGGTTTCCTGGTACCACATTTTCCTCTCGTCAGTTGACATAACACTGACAGAGAGAATTTATATTCATCTAAGAAAAAGTACTGCAGGGTATAGTACAGTCCTTTCTACAAGCATCCATCCCTGTCTGTACTAGTCTGCAAAATTCCCTTGCCCACTGTGCTGATTTTCCTCATGTGACAGTTGACACTGTTCGTTGACTTGGCCGTGTCTACAGTCACCTAGAAGACAAACCTGTCTTCACAGATTTCCTACTTTTGGGTTACTGAGATGGAAAAACGACCCTGAATGTGGTTGGTTCCATTCCTTGATCTGGTCCTGCCCTGTATAAAAGGAAATTTGAGCTGAATATGAGTATAAGTTTAGTCCTCTCTGCCTTATAATGTGGGTGCAGTGTGACCAGCTGCCCCGAGCTCCTGCCACCGTGACCGCTGCACCACAATGGACTACAACTTAAAACTGGGAGCCAAATAGATCCTTTCTTTCAAAGCTGGTTTTGTCATCTTTGCTGAAGCTGCTGTTGTTACAGCAATGATACAGTGACTAAAACACCTGCTGTCCTGATGGGACTAGACATTCTATGCCACGGACAAACAATAAGGCTGTGGCATCATCACATAAAAACACTAGTTTATACTTAGACTTCTAGAGATGATTCAACAACGAAGAGCACTGGCTACTCTCCCAGCCGACCTGGTCTTGATTATTAGCACCCACGTGACAACTCACAACCATCTGTTCTTCCGGTTCCAGGATACCTGATGCCCTCTTCGGGCCTCTGCAGGCCAACACACATAAAATAAAATAGAAACAAAAGTTAAAACAGGACTCTCTTTTCTTTTTCGGGGATATGCTAATTCTATTGCATATACAAATTGTCAGGTGCAATACAATTTTCAGAAAAATCCTTCAAAGTGGAATGAGAATTATTCTATTCTCACAGAGAAATCCACAGCCGTGTGACAGCTGAGGCATCTGTATATAGACCATGTTTTATACATCAGAGCCACAAATGATAGAAAAACTAGTCTTGACAAACCCCTCTGGAAGGCTGAACATTATTGTGCCATTTTAGATAAAATGTTATAAATAAAATTATTGTATTATTAATATTAATATATGATTATAGAGCATGTCGTTGATGGGAAAAGAAAACGTTCTGAGAAACATCAGTCAGCTGATAAAATATGCATGCTGTTTATCTTCTTTTGATAAGTTCGTACTACTTGCAAACATTCAGTATATTAACTTACAGGAATTTACTTCCTCCTAAGTTAACAGCCCACTTTATGTCAACTTTCTATGTATAATTTTATAAACTTATTTTTTGAGAATATTTAAACTATTGTAAACATGTTAGGCTCTAAAACCCATTACTGAGCTCTGGAATCTGTCTACCTTCTGCCCCCACTCTCCTGGCCATGCTTCCTGTTTGAGTCAATGCAGCTGTGCCGGTGGGTCTCAGAAGAACTTGGAGAAGCCCAGCATCTACTCAAAATCCACCACTGAAACACAGAAGAGGGCAAAAAGGTGAATTGATGATAGGCATTCACCAGCCGAATATCTCAACTCTTGGCCTCCCACAGGAACGCTCTGCCTGCCCCTGACTTTGCCTCTCCCAGAAATTCTTACTGTCTTGCTTTACTTTCTACCCAGTATGCAAGTTCAATTTCTGGTCAAGTTCAGGGTGAGCACACCCATTTCATTAATGTCTTCTGACAGAGCCTAAAGGAAAGTTCCAAGAAAAAGAATCAGAAGGCAGCTGGTGTGTTGGCCTTTGCACTTCATCTTGAGGCATCATGTGACTAAGCCAGAACCAGCCGACCGTCTAAATCTCTCCTGAGTCATAATGACCCTTAGTTACAAAGTAATAGTAGCATTATCTGAGCTCAAAAGAATTTGATTCCCCAAAATGAGTCTATTAAACTCTAACTCCTTTTGCTGAGTGCATTTGAAATGTCTTCCACTTGGTAAAAGTCTCTTCAGGACAAAGTAAACAGAAATGGCTGTTGTGTTGATTTTATTGCTCCCCAGTGTGCTTAGAGAAGCTGAGACTCTATGTTGACCTAATTTACTTCGTTGATTGTGCATATTAAATGAATGCCAGAAAAAATGAGTGGAAAAGATGTTTTTCTGCCAAAATAATCCATATTATCTGTGTTGGACTTACCACTTAAAACATCAGTGGCAAGAAGCAACTTTGTGGTCAGAATTTACGGTTAAATAACATGGTTTCATGAGCTGAAATTATGAGTCTTCTAAAATACATACCATTCCTTTATGAATGAACATGATTAATACGTAAGTAAAATCCTAGGTTCTGATGTTATGATTAAACTTATTATGTCCCTATTTTTAACATCTGATATTCAAAAGAATTTAAATCTGGGTTACAAAGAGTGAAACCAGTATTTTAAGTGCATTTTTAGATGGTGTCTCACTAGTTACCCAGGATAACCTGGAACGCCTAAATTCAACTGATTCCCCTGCCTCAGCCTTTAGAGTAACCACAGATATTAGTGTTTTGATTTCAAATACATGACACCAGAATGCAGAATGGATATATTTGTCTTGTATTTAGAAATGATTTAACACCTTCAATGTGCTAGACAACAGTGAGGACTTTACAAGACAGCATCCGTGCTATCTGTCTTGTTTAAAATCAGTAAAATTGTAATAACTATGAGTTCCGTATTCTCTGCAGGTCATGAAATTATTAAGCAATCAACTTGCCCCTCAAAAGCAAATATTTTTCCATTTCTACTATCTTTAGGTTGAGATATTACATTTGTACTATGGATGAATAAGTTGTTCCTGTTTTTAAATTTTATCTTCCTTTTAACTCTCTAAAGTGCCATAGAGTAACTCACTATAGTTAGTCCTCAATTACCTTTCACAGAGACTGAGCAAGTGGACACACATCAACCTATTGGACGTCACCGTATTCTTCAAAGGCTTGGGTGCTCTCTGTTTTTCAGTATTTGGAATGTCGCCCCACTGTTAAACTTCAGTTTCACCAAACCTAGCCTCCTAAGCATTTGTATAGTAGTTTAGACAATTAAGAAAGATAGAATATAAATTTGAAAGGAAATAGAAAAATTCTCTGAAGATAGCAAGGCAGTATGATCCACATGATACGTTAGTTATGGACCTAAAAGTCCCAAATAAATTACATAAAAAGTTAGAAGTAATGAATGAGCTCAGTATCATTACATGTGAAAGTAACACTCAAAAAAACTAAAGAAGTTTATATGTGTGAAATTAAAGATCATTTGACCCATTCCAGATACAAAGAAAAACCCATAATATCTCATAGTAAAATCCAAAAGTGTGAAAAGTTTCCCCCTATTTCACCATTTTCCCAGGTGTGCTGTAGACTTGAGAGGCTACTCTCCAGGTTGCTAGCTTGTTGGGATGGACTGGATAGGCTGGACAAGTGCTGAGGAACACCGCTCGGAAGATCAGTAGGACCGATGAGGAGGAGCTCTCGCTGTCACACGCCTAAGTTCAAGGATCCCATGTCTGAGCCACAGTCATCCGGGCAGCATATTCCTCTGTACTCACCACATAAAAGCCAGAGGAAGCTGGTGCAGCCACCACACCAGAGCCCCGCACCTTCATTTCTGTTACTGCAGCTGTTTTATCAAGGACAAGATGTGAAGTAAGGTCCAAGAACCTAAGACCTTCATTTCTAGCATTCAGATTGCATGGAATATTTTTGCATTTTTATTATATTAAAAAATTAGTTCTCACAGAATAATATGCTGCACTTGCCTAGAAGCTTACCATTCGTTTCCTAAATTTATTTGTGTGTTGAGTACGTTTATAATCACTTCTAAAGTATAGCCTTTTTGTGGTCCCTTCCTTTAACGGTTCAAAATGGATTCATAGAATACAAAATTCTATTTCATATACCATGAAGGCACCTTTATTTCCATAGGGTTTTCAGAATTATTTCATTCTGCAAATTGTAGCATCTTCCTTTGAATCCTTCATCCTTAAGAAGTATTTTCATCAGCTACGCAAAAAGATTGGGGAAAAAGCATTTGCACAAAAAAAAATGTGTCTACATTCATGGAATGGGAAGAAGAAAGAAAATCTCATCAGTCATTTGTTTATGTTAATGTTAAATTTAATCAAGATATTTAATAGCTGACTTGCAATCACTTAATAAGTTGTCTTTATTCTCTTGACATAACATAAGGTTTTGTCTTATAACCAAAGTGCCATCTTATTGAAAAGACACAGGAATAAAGGCTCCTGTCAAGGAAGCTAAGATAAAGCCTCAAAATAGAGCTCAATGGCTTATTTCACATTTTACATATGCAGAAGAGCCACTACTTATTGGAGCCATTTCGAATGATAGAGTTGTTAGCCCAGCTTCAATTCACATCGTGAATGCTACAAGAACTTCACTGTACCATAAAGCTGTCCACCTCAATTGGAAACCATTTGTCATTGGATATTTTAAGACTCTTACACCTTAATTTTGTGATTTAAAAGGGATGAACTTAATTCGGAGATCTCAGACTCCCTCCAGGCTTATAAAAAGACCTTTCCTTAGGAAAAATGTGTGCCATCTTTTATTAATCCAATATAATCTCAATTGAAAATGAAAGGCTCCAAAATACTTTACGAGTCTCTAAAATTTGTACTTTGGGGCCATTTTACCATATTTAATATAATGATCATTCTCCTCATTAACTATAACTTCTTGGAAAGAGTAATATTCTGACTTTCATATAAGATTCCTTTATCTAAGTCTATTGAAACAAAACAAACAAGCCAAAACAGTTACTAAAACCTAGTTAGGAGTTAGAAAGTAATCATTGTGTAACTGATTTTCTGAAATTTGCATATATAGCTATCCTGCTTTGGACAACAATTTTGAAGACAAGCTAGTTTTGAATGCTTTACACTATATATTGTCTGTCAAAATATTACTATGAACCCCCAAAGGATTTTAGGTCAAAAAAAATAAAATGCAATAATTCAGCCTCAAAATGACATAAAGAGACATAAAAATGGGAGACAGGGTAGTCATTAACATCAGGAAAAGGTTTTCATTCACATCTTAAGATTTTTTTTACAAAACACACTATTTTCCTTAATTCTGTAGGTTATCCAATTTAAACACACATATCTGAAGATTTGAAGCTAGGATCCAGTTATGACAGAATCTTATGGATTTATATTTCTTTGTGTTACCTCATTCAATATTTTTTCTGGTTACATCCATTTACTGGCAAATTTATTTATTTACTTATTTATTTTTACAAATAAATTAAATCCCATTGAATAAATAAATCACAATTTCATTATCCATTCACCAGTTAATAGATGTCCAAGATGGTTTCATTTCTTAGTTATTGTCAACAGAACAGCATGGATTCCAGGGAAAGAAAATCGACTGTCTTCAGTTGTGTACCCACTGAAAAGCCTACCAGGCTCCAACAACTGGATTTAAACTGAAGTATCCTAGATGATTCAAGTAAAATAACCACAATAAATAGATACTTGTAGATAATTTTAGAAAGTAAAATACATTCAGGGACTGTTAAAAGTCTTGTTAGGAGTTAATGCGTCATTTGATCACATGCTATTTTCATACATGTCTGATGAGTTTTCTGCCAGTTATACTCCATCTCCCTCCTATGCCTATTACTCCCCTTCTCTACATTTCCCCTTCCTACATTCATAAAAGGGGATTTTGCTGTTTTACTTTTAATGAGTCCCACTTGATTCCATATTTAATAATAAGAGGATATTCAAATATTGAGTCAAAGGTGACTCTTGGATTTAAAATACTGCATGCTTCTTTGTCATTTTGCTTGCTGTTTTTCTCTCTACTACTACTGATGGGTTCCAGTTATCTGTTAAAGTATAAGAAGGAATACCAAATCATTTTATTTATTTTTTAAAAATTAATATATATATATAAATATTAGGTTTCATGATGGCATTTCAACCAAAATTTTATTTTGCTCATTCTTTACATCACTAAGGTCTTCTCTTGACTGTCCCCATTAAAACCCTCCAGACTCCTTCAGCAGCTTTCCACTTTCAGGTCTCATGTGCTCAATGCCTCCTTCTCTTCCTGTCCTCTTCTTTCTGGTTTCATAGCCTACAGCTATATTCAGCCCCACTTGGACATCCTTTCTTATAATCTAGGGTCTGTATATAAAAGACATGTGCGTCTTCATGAGTCATACTTACTATAACACTTTCCAGATCCATCCATTTTCTTCAAATTTCATTTTTCCTTTTAGTCAAAGAAAACTCAACTGTCTATGTGTACTACATTTTCCCTATTCTTTTGTTGGTGTATATCTAAGCTTGCTCCATTTCGGCTAGTGGGAACAATGCAACAGTAAACATAAATGCACAAGCATCTCTATAGTAAGACAGAATCCATTGAAACTATGAGATAGTGTGGTTATGTGCTCAGCTTTTGGGGAAAACACACTTTGCATGATGACGGTGGCAGATTGCATTCCCTCCAGTCATGAATAAGGATTCCTCTTTCCATACATCTCCACTAGCATTTCTTGTTATCTATTTCTTAACAATAGTCCTTCTGACTAGGGTGAGCTGGAATCTTGACACAGTTTTGATATTCATTCCCCAAATGACTAAAACCTCACAAATCATTTGTATTCTTTCTGTTGAAAACAGTTTATTTCCTTAGCCTATTTATTTTCTGCCTGACTTGAGAGATTTGAATATTTAATTTTTCTAATATTTTATATAGTCTAGATATTAACTTACTCTCTTATACATAGCTGCAAAGAGTTTCTCCCATTCTCTAGGTGTCTATTCACTCCTATGATAGTCTCTTTGCCTGTGCAGAAACATTTATGCTTATATAACCTCATGTTCCTATGTTAGTGGGATCTTGTTGAGAAAGCTGTTGTCCGCAGCTATATCTTAGAGTGTAATTCCTGTTTCCTTCTAGTATTGACATATTTGGGTTTGAATTAGGTTTTTGATTCACCATAATTTTTGTCCACTGACTCCATAGTGAAAACTGTGTGTTATTGGATGAAAAATTAAGAAGAGACTAGATGGTGGCAAGATTTCCATACTTCTGACTGGCAGAATTAATATTGTAAAAATGGCTATATTACCCAAAACATTCTCCACAATCATTGCAATTAGCATAAAATTTGCAATGACAATCACCACAGAACTAGAAAAATCAATCAAAAAATCCAGGTGGAAACACAAAAGACCCAAATAGTGAAAACAGTCTGTAGCAGAATGACCAGTGCTGGGGCTGTCACAATACTTAGTCTAAATTTATACCACAAAGCTCTAGTGACAAAGAAATCGTAGTACTGCCAACAGAAATGCACATGCAGACCAATGGAACATCTGTACCGCAAAGGCCACCTAAATGTAACAAATGTGTCAAAAACAGCAAATGATTTCAAAGCAGCAACGTATTACTGCAATGCCACAGATTGTCTGGGCTCAGCTTTAAAGTTCTTGCTAAGGATCTTCCATCTAGATTACGGGTTGGAACAGAGGACTTGATGTCATGGGTCCAAGTTTGCCTCACCACAGCCTTCTGCTGGCTGTGGAATCATCTCCACAAGGATTTTGCTGCTTTTCTGAAGGTTTTGAGCTTCCTACAACATGGCAGCTAGCTTCCATAAAGGAAGACTATAAACTGAGATTGTAAGTGTTACTGGCAGTCTGGAGCCAAGAAATATAGCAAAGTCACACTGCACAACAAATCACACACTAGAATTTAATTGGAGGGAAAACCTTAGGAGGATGGCTCCTGTGCTTGGGGGTAGAAGCTACAGAAAACTGAGCACAAGGTAGGGTTTATATAGGGTTTGCTGGGGAGTGGAGCTTTCCAGGAGATTTCCAAAGTGAAGATTGGTAGTATTTTAAGTCCTGAACTTAGGGCAAACACAGGGATTGTTGGGATTCTAAATTGGGGTTATTTTTGTTGTTGTTTTTACTCTGTAGGGTGGAGTTTGCATTTAGAGGGGCTGGTCAAGCAATTATAGCCTAATATTAGAGTGATCTGTGAATGGAGTCTGGCAGTTGGAGATCCTCAGGGGAAGAAGCTAGCTCAAGGGGCTTAGAAAGATTACTTTTATCTGATTCTATATACTTTCTAAGTTTCCACCATATGAGATACAGTTCCACTAAGTTAGATTCTTAGTTTAAAAGTTTGAATTTTTTTTTTTTTTGCATGTCAAGATAGTTTATTTATTTTTTTTTTATTTTTTTTCTCATGGTTTATTTTTTTTTATATTTAAAAATTTCCATCTCCTTCCCTCCTCCTCCCCCCTCCCTCCCCTCCTTCTCCCCTTTCTCTCCCCTCCTTCTCCCCCTTCCCTCCCCTCCCCTCCACCCATACCTCCCCTCCCTCCCTCTCAAGGCCAAGGAGCCATCAGGGTTCCCCACTCTATGCTAAGACCAAGGTCCTCCCAACTCCCCCCAGGTCCAGGAAGGTGATCGACCAAGCTGAGAAGGCTCCCACAGAGCCCGTCCATGAAGAACAATCAGAGCCCAGAGCCATTGTCCTTTGCTTCTCAGTCAGCCCCCGCTGTTGGTCACACTCAGAGAGACGGGTTTGGTCGCATGATCCATCAGTCCCATTCCAACTGGAGTTGGTGATCTCCCATTAGTTCTGTCCCACCGTCTCCATGAGTGAACGCACCCCTCTCGTTCCTGACTTTCTCCCTCATGTTCTCGCTCCTTCTGCTCCTCATCGGGACCTTGGGAGCTCAGTCCAGTGCTCCAATGTGGGGCTCAGTCACCTTCCCCATCTGTCGCCAGCTGGAGGTTCCCTCACGGTCCTGACTTTCTTTCTCATGTTCTCTCTCCTTCTGCTCCTCATCAGGACCTTGGGAGCTCAGTCCGGTGCTCCAAGGTGGGGCTCTGTCATTTTCTTCATCTATCGTCAGGTGGAGGTTCTATGGTGATATGCAAGAAATTCATCAGTATGGCTATAGGAACTGGCCTTTTCAGGCTCCCTCTCCTCAGCTGCCCAAGGAACTAACTGGGGGCGTCTCCCTGGAAACCTGGGAACCCCTCTAGGGTCAAGTCTCTTGACAACCCTCAGGTAGCTCCTTAAATTCAGATATATGCTTCCCTGCTCTCATATCCACCCTTCCTATATCCCAAGCACCCCATTCCTCCGAGCTCCCCCCGCTCTCCCCTTCACACTTTTCTCTCCCCATCTTCCCTTGGCCCAGTCTTGCCCAACCCTCAAGTTCCCAATTTTGCCTGGCGATCGTGTCTACTTCCAATATCCAGGAGGATTACTATATCTTTTTTGGGAGTTCACCTTCTTATTATCTTCTCAAGGATCCCAAACTTATAGGCTCGATGTCCTTTAATCATGGCTAGAAACCGAATATGAGTGAGTACATCCCATGTTCATCTTTATGGGTCTGGGTTACCTCACTCAGAATAGTGTTTTCTATTTCCATCCATTTGCCTGCAAAATTCAAGATGTCATTGTTTTTTACCGCTGAGTAGTATTCTAGCATGTATATATTCCACAGTTTCTTCATCCATTCTTCCACTGAAGGGCATCTAGGCTGTCTCCAGGATCTGGCTATTACAAATAATGCTGCTATGAACATAGATGAGCATATGCTTTTGTTGTATGATTGGGCATCTCTTGGGTAGATTCCCAATAGTGGAATTGCTGGGTCCTGGGGTAGGTTGATCCCGAATTTCCTGAGAAACCGCCACACTGCTTTCCAAAGTGGTTGCACAAGTTTGCATTCCCACCAGCAATGGATGAGTGTGCCCCTTACCCCACAACCTCTCCAGCAAAGGTTATTATTGGTGTTTTGGATTTTAGCCAATCTGACAGGTGTAAGATGATATCTCAAAGTTGTTTTGATTTGCATTTCCCTGATAGCTAGGGAGGTTGAGCATGACCTTAAGTGTCTTTTGGCCATTCGAACTTCTTCTGTTGAGAATTCTCTGTTCAGTTCATCGCCCCATTTTTTAATTGGGTTAATTGGCATTTTACCGTCTAGTCTCTTGAGTTCCTTATATATTTTAGAGATCAGACCTTTGTCAGTTGCAGGGTTGGTGAAGATCTTTTCCCAGTCAGTAGGCTGCCTTTGTGTCTTAGTGACAATGTCCTTTGCTTTACAGAAGCTGCTCAACTTCAGGAGGTCCCATTTATTCAATGTTGCCCTTAAAGTCTGTGCAGCTGGGGTTATGCATAGGAAACGGTTCCCTGTGCCCATTTGTTGTAGAGTACTTCCCACTTTCTCCTCTATCAATCTCAATGTGTTCAAATTAATATTGAGGTCTTTAATCCATTTGGACTTGAGTTTTGTGCATGGTGATAGATATGGATCTACTTTCATTCTTCTACAGGTTGACATCCAGTTATGCCAGCACCATTTGTTGAAGATGCCCTCTTTTTTCCATTGTGTACTTTTGGCTCCTTTATCAAAAATCAGGTGTTCATAGGTTTGTGGTTTAAGATCCGGGTCTTCTATACGATTCCATTGGTCAACTTCTGGCTTCATCCCAGAGATGCAGGGCTGGTTCAACATACGAAAATCTATTAATGTAATCCATCATATAAACAAACTGAAGGAAAAAAACCATATGGTCATCTCATTAGATGCTGAAAAAGCATTTGACAAAATTCAGCACCCTTTTATGATAAAGGTCTTGGAGAGATTAGGGATACAAGGGTCATTCCTAAATATAATAAAAGCTATTTACAGCAAGCCGACAGCTAACATCAAATTAAACGGAGAGAAACTCAAGGCTATCCCACTAAATTCAGGAACACGACAAGGCTGTCCACTCTCTCCTTATCTCTTCAATATAGTGCTTGAAGTTCTAGCAATAGCAATAAGACAACATAAGGGAATCAAGGGGATTCAATTTGGAAAGGAAGAAGTTAAACTTTCATTATTTGCAGATGATATGATAGTATACATAAGCGACCCCAAAAACTCCACCAAAGAACTCCTACAGCTGATAAAAGTTTGAATTTAATTAAGACTTTAGAGCTAATTATCAGGTAAGAAAATTTGTCCCCAGGGACAAATTCAATGAAGAGAGCCAAAAATAAGAGGAGTGAAATACTGAATGAAAATAGGCTTTAAAAAATCAAATCAGTATATAATGTTATGTACATACTCAGTGTTATTACCACACCAGCAGCTTCTACACTCTGCAGGATACATCACAGTCCTCATGAAAGACAGAGTATTGCTCTTAAAACTGTCTCCTTAAATATTATTTTATAGGTATTATTGAGCACTTTGAAAGGCATAACTGGTTGTTAGTTTTTAAAAAAATCACACTGTACCTCCCAGGAGATCATTTGAGGTATTAGGAAACTAACACAGAGCAAAGGAGAGGTCTACCCAGCCCCATTTTTATGAGGTTAGAAAATGCAGAATAGAGGTATAATTCCAAGATCCTGAGCTTGTTATAGGCTGTAGGTTCACTCCTTAACATTGTAAAAATTCATTTAAGTCACAGATAAATTGAGAGATTGACATTTTTGTCAAAAGGGAAACCCTAAAGCTTCACAACTTCCTTAAGTTTATGTAAGTAGAAGGAGATTCACCAGCTATGTTAGTAAGGTAAAACACTGGGTGCTCAAATGAATTTTAATTTCAGAAAGACAATGATTACTTTTTTTACCATAAGCCTGCTTCATGTAGTCCTTAGAATAAATTTACTCTAAAATATGTGGCTATTTACCTGACAGTCACATGTAACTTAATATCCTATATTTTCATCTACTAAAGCTGAGAACAGTAATACCAGAGGGAGTGGAAGAGATGATCAGGAGTTCACTAATTCAAGGGCAGCAGTGTTTGTATTGATTTGGTTGTGAACATTATATCCATATGTCTGACACAGCTAAGTTGATTAATACAGCACCATCGAAAAGTTTCATTTTCCACTTTGCTGTGTTGTGTCTGTAGGAAATATTGTTGGCATAACAATTCAATTCAGGGCATAGTCATACTAAAAATATTGCATAACTAGATGTAGTTACTAATTACAGCATTACACCATTGCCTTGTACCAGGCAAAGTACAAGACATACAACCAACAAAACTATAGCTTTTCCAAATGATGGATGAATAGAGGGCCTATTCTAACTACGGGGTAGTATGACCCAAAGCATCTTCCAAGCAAACCTCACCACAAGTCCTATCCAAAAGATAGAAGAAATAAGTTTTCTTTGGAGCTAAAATGACACAAATACAACAAAGAACGAAATATATTTCTCTCTGAGACAGCTTTTAGGATTTTAAATAACATGTAATTTTACAATCTATCATCTATATACACTCTCAGATTCAGACTTTCCAGATTTACAGCCCACTTTTCCTCAAGCTCTTTGTCTCTGCATAAATTCCCCAATTTCACAGTCTTTATTTCTCATCTGCAAAATAAAAATTACTGCTAAATATTCATGCATTAGTTTATCTTAAGAGTTGATGGAGACGTTCCATATATTACACTGAACTAGGGCTAAAATACTTGTCCTCAGTCATTTGTAGTAATGATGCCAACACAGAAAGACATGTTGAAGGACAGGCATGTGTAGGAGGGAGGTTGCCTGTTCGTTCCCAGCCACCTGGCTAGCTTAGACCCAAAATAATCACATAGAAACTCTATTAATTAAAACACTGCTTGGCCCATTAGCTCTAACTTCTTATTGGCGAACTCTTCCATCTTAATTTAACCTATTTCTATTAATCTGTATATCACCATGAGGTCATGGTCTACCAGCAAAGTTTCAGCACATCTATCTCCAGCAGAGGCTCCATGGCATCCCTCTGACTCCACCTTCCTCCTCCCATGCTATAGGCCAAGCCAGTTTTTTATTTACTAACCAGTAAAAGCAACACATAGACAAAAGGACCTCCCACAACAGGCATGGCCATGTGACATTAATGGTAACTATTGGTCAAATAATAATAATTCACAGAAATGATGCTGTCAGATGTTGTCACTATAATACTTGGCTTACTTTTTTGTTGTTAATAGTTTTTCTAAACTAATATGATTTTATTTCTATTTATTTATTTATTTATTTATTTATTTATTTATCTATTTATTGAGACAGAGTTTCTCTATGTAGCTTTGGTGCCTGTCCTGGAACTCAGTCTTGTAGACCAGGCTGACCTCGAACTCACAGAGTTCCACCTTTCTCTGCCTCTTGAGTGCTAGGAGTAAAGGCATACACCACCACCACCCGGCAACTTATCTAATTTTATAATTAAGCATTTAATTGACCATAAGCAGACGCATTTTTAAAAATTGTAGTGAGGGGCTATGGGCTGCTTTCCTGCAGCCCTGCTCCTGATCGCCGGCTAGCTTGTGCCCCCAAATAACGACACACAAACTGTATTCTTTTAAACACTGCCTGTTTTCAAATTTAAAGAACACTAGTTGGGTCTGCCCTAACCCATTTCTTTCTCTTTCAGAGTGTCAGAAATTGTAATCATGACATTAGAATAAGAGTATTTATATATTTCTTGAGTCAAAAAAAAACCCATATAGTTTAATTACCATAGAATCTACTAGGATCGTGTATATAAGGAAGATGTTTTGGTGTGATATAAGAAAGAAAAAGGCAAATAAATGAGACAATGAGGTTTCTGTATATCAAAGCAGGAGTGGAGGGCCTAACTAGGAAAACAGGAAGTTATAGAGATGGTAGAATAAATAAATAGTTGTGGATAAGGGAATATGGTTACAGGCCAAAGGTTTCAAGCGAAAGGAACTGGAGCCACAAAGTTGGAGGACTGCCAAGAAATTGCTCCAAATTTTGACTTTACCCAGCATCATCTGCAGAGTTAAACCGGCGATGGATGCATTCACTGACTCTAACTGCTTGCATTCTGATTTGCCACATGTTTTGTTACCAATTATTTGTTTTTCTCTTATTTTAATCTTAGCTTGGAATAGCAGTATATATTTTTAATGTGAATATTTAAACCTAAAGTCTAATTTTGACAGAGACCCTCCAGTTCTTACAACTTCTAACTTAGCTAGTATTTAGATACATTTATTTCATCTCTCAAAAAATAACATTACAATATTTTCCTTCTCACTAAACCTCTCTTATAAGTTCTATGTCTGCAACTGTGCATGTAGGTAACCCACCAGCCTTGCAAAATTACCGTCTCCTAAAGTCTCATTATCTGCTTGTCCCTCCACCCACAGCCCCATTTGCTCTCTCTTAGAGATGGGACAATATCATTTTTTTGATTCTTTCTTCATATATAATCCATAAAGATAGATTTCCATTTGTTCTTTACCATTTTACTTCAAAATGAACTTTTTTTTCTAATTCACAGTTATTTGTACTTTGGGGAAAATATAAATCTCTTCTTAGAGACTACCCTTGCTTTTCTGTAACTCAGCACCGTTATATAATTAGATTACATTTATATACTGCTAAGCACACTCATTTCAAGCTTTTTAGGCTAAGCTCACACAAACTCCTTTCTTTTATGAGGCATATATTTTTTGGTTCTTCACAATATCCACCTGAATAGAGAGAAATTTTACCTTCAAAATTTCCAAACACACAAAAGTCTTGCTAATATTTAGTCATGTTCCCCTACCTGTAGAATCTCTCTGTTGATTTCTAGGTGAAGAAATAACAGAATACAATGAAAAACGGGGAATGTGTAGATTAGATGAAATATCCTACAGAATTAAAAAATGTACTTTTGCGGGAACAGATTTTGTAAAGACCATTAGCCATTGAGTGGGTGACTTTTTTAAATAAAGAGTTATAAATTATTGCACAAATTTCAAAGAAAGCATTGAAGAAAATTGCTGAGCTGTGACAACATATACTTATTCTTACTAATAATGGCCTCCATGAACCACCTTCTGACAATTCTTATAACACTTAGTAACACATTGGTATATGGGTTATTTATACAAAATTTTCCTCATGTTTTTCTTCAGAATAAACTCATGTATTGTCTCAGACAAAGAATACAGTGGAGGAATGATACTGGGATATTGCTCTTTTGATAATGTACTTTTATTCTATGATATTCCTCTACTGAGCCGCATGGTATGGCCATTTCTATACTCTCAATTATTGTTTTAAAATTTGGGAAAGAGGGTAAGCCAGTGGCCATAATATTGCTGTTCAATGTGGAAAAGAATTGAAGGATTCTCAATATATGTCAGTGTTCATCTGACCACAGAACAGCTGGGGTGGTAAGGTCCATGTAGGTGCCAGTGACCATACACATGCACATGCACCATGCACATGACAGCTCTTCTCTTATTTCCAACAAAAAGAATTAAGTCTCTCAGTTTTTATTTGTATTTAGCAAGATACAGAACAGATGGCTTCCGTATGAACAAATTTCAACATGGCATAGATAATGGTACTACTTCTGTAACACCAACCTCTACAGCTAGCAATATTACACTTTGTGAACACCTATGAGGTTTGTGTTTTTTCATAGAGATTAATAAGCATATGTTCACTCTAGAAAGAGCATCAGTGACAGATTGAAGAAGTGATTCCACATATGTCTACTTTAGTAAGTCAGTGAGTTTATTAGGAGTATGGATACTCACAGGTAGCCATCCTGGTCAGAAAAGGCTTACAGATACACACACACACACACACAAAAAAAAAAAAAACAGACCTCTAAACGGGTCACATTGTTGGATAAATGTTCATAGGCTTGGGAGAGAGAAAAAATGGAGTATAGAAAGTTGGAAAAGAAGTAAATTGTTTTAAAAAATAAAACAAAGTCTTTAACAGAAAGAGTACAGACAGTCAAATATTTAAGAAAGTAAAAACAATAAGCCACATAAAGATGGAATATACACAGAGTGTCTGGATTATGTATACCATTGTGTTTTAAGTTTTTGACTTCAGAGAGATATTTGATTCTTGGGACTGCTAAGCTAAGCCAACATATATATTTTAAAGGTATCTTAAATTCAAAATATGGGTCTAAGGATATGTTGTTTTGGAAAATAGGTTCTTCTTTTGTTTCCACAGAGGATGAGAACCTCTGTGGATTCATTCCAGACTAATATGGTTTAATGGACCAAGATCCCCTGAAAGGCCTCCTTGAACACCCCTCAAAAATGACTTTGTACAATAAGTAGCAGGAAGCAGTTTGTAGAGTACTACGTCTAAATTCCCAAATATTGTTTATAAACATTTCTTTATATTTAAAGGGGGATGTGCTATAGAGATTTGTATTGGTATGGATTTGGTTTATTGATATGAATTTAAGGTCAATTTTGTTATATGTATATTTTTGCTCTTGAATAAGGTATTGTGTTTGTGCAGTTCACTTAAAAATGTAATGTATAGTTAAGAAATACAGGTTAATAGATAATTATCTAAATAGTCAAGTTTGTAGTCATGTTAGTCAGATTTTTTAGATGTACAGAGACATATTTCAGATAGATAGATAATCTTCAAAGCTTTCAAAGACCTTCAGAATATGGTATTTAAAATGTTTTAAGAAGTAAGGGCTTTTCATGTCAATAAGACACATCTGGGGGCTGGAGAGATGGCTCAGAGGTTAAGAGCACTGGCTGTTCTTCCGGAGGTCCTGAGTTCAATTCCCAGCAACCACATGGTGGCTCACAACCATCTGTACTGAGATCTGGCGCCCTCCTCTGGTGTGCGGGCATACATCGAGGCAGAATGTTGTATACATAATAAATAAATCTTAAAAAAAAAAAAATAAAAAAAGACACATCTGCTCCTGGTGGCACCAGTCTACTTCAAGAGAAAGATGGACATCGAAGAGGCTTCTTATCGAGTTGGTAACCCATTTGGGAAAGAAAATGCTTTTGCCTGGACTGCTTGATGAACTGAACATGTAGGACCCACAGAGAAATGACTGCTGAACTTGCGTAAAGGTGAGATGATCCTTCAGGGTTCCTGCTTTATGAAAGAATCTGCTAGACATTCTTCAGGACACAGAAGAAAGTGACTGACAATACAGGTAGAACTGTCTTTGAAATTCCTTCTTCATGGAAAAGCCTGCTGGATCCTATGGGCCTGTGGGCTGAATATTGGATGCCCATGGTACCGAAGAATTAAGGGTGACTGCACATCATCAGGCAATGAGATGTCTCTGTCAATTCTAGAGTTTTGGAAGTTTCTTACAATGCACCTCCTGTTTACTTAGCTAATATATCCTTTGGAGTCTTTCATGGAGTTGAAGTATAAATAGTTATTATTATAGTTTCCTTAGTTATGATATAAATATAATAAAGAGAAAATAGGTATAAATATTGTAACTATAATTTTTGCTTGATAACTGTCTTGTTATATGTAATTTTACTAAGTTAAAGTTTAAACAGATAAGGGGTAATGGTGTGGGATGTCCTTTTGTCTATGTGTTGCTTTCTGGGAGGCTGGGACAAACAAGTGGCCTCTTCCTACGAGCAGCTCCCTATAACACACAGGCACTTCATTGACTCTAACACATCTGCTTCAACAAAAAACCCACCCAACATGGGTGATGATCATTGAAAACTACAGCAAAAGGGCACACAGAAAACTTCAGACACTTTCTTTCTCATTCTCTTAAGCAATTGCTTACTCTTATAATCTTACAGAGTGGTCTTGTGAGTCTTGTTTATTTTAGGGGCTTCCTGGCCCTTATAAATTTTATTGACTTTCTGAGGCTTATAGGTTTGTTCACTTCCTGAATTTCAAAAGTCTCCCTCCTTACTATAGAAAGGAATGCTTCAAATTGGAGGAAATACCTAAATAATATAAAGTCATGTAGAAAGTTGTTAAGGTCATGAATTGTCTTAACACATCCATAAACTGTTAATTGGTCATCTGATACTTTCCTATCACAGTTCAAAGAGGAAGATATTGGTGTCATTTATGATATGATAGTGTTTGTGCTGGTTGTTTTTTTTTCAATCTTTCACAAAGTTATACATATACAGGAATAGACAAACTATTTTTTTACCCACAGAAAAGATGCAGAGTTTTTTTAATTTATTTTTCAGGGAAAAAATGCAACCAGAATTCAGTGCCTTTAGAGGCTAGAATTTTAACCTTCTGAATATAACAGTTTATGATTCTGTCAATAATTCAGACTCTTACCACTTGAATATGATTTTCCCTTCCCCTCCAAAAAATGAATGAGAAGGAAGTGGGAATCTAAACTGAGAAAACGCCTCTGTAAGATTGGAATGTAGAGCTTAGTGGTGGTGGCGCACCTTTAATCCCAGCACTTGGGAGGCAGAGACAGGCAGATCTTTGTGAGTTCAAAGCCAACCTGGTGTACAGAGTGAGTTCCAGCATAGCAAGCCAGGTTTATTCAAAGAAACCCTGTCTCAAAAACAAAACAACAACAAAAGACTGGACTATAGGTAAGTCTGTGGGGTACTACCTTAATGAATTTTTTATGTGGGAAGACCTAGCTTACTATGGGTGGTGCCACCTCTGGGAAAGTGGTCCTAAATTGTATGATAATACAGGGTGAGCAAGCTGAGAGGAGTAAGCTGGTAAGCAACATTCCTCCATAACCTCTGTTTCTGTTCCTGCCTCCAGGTTCCTGTTTTGAGTTCCTGCCCCATTTTACCTTGATGATGGGACCAAAACTTTTAAGATGAAATAAACCCTTTACTCTTTGAGATGTTTATGGTCAATATGTTTTATCAAAGCAAAAGACAGTGTTCATGTGACTACAGAGCAGTGTTAAGGGAAGGTCCACGAAGGTGCCAGAAACCATGATGCACCACATATAGAAAACCTTTTTACAGGTTGCATGCACAACTTAAAAGTTGAACTGAAGAACAACATCCCTTTACTTAATAATCCTAGTTGCAGTCTTTATTCAAAGTGTGACTATGAATACCCAAATAGATATTCTTTAGGTGGCAAAGGGTGATTTCCTTAAGGAATTTTGAAGTGAGAACTGAATGATGATGTTGTTGCTATGTGAGATTGGGCCTTGAAAAATAACTAGAAATAAAATTTCCTAGACTCCCAACCCAGATGCCTTCTCCAAAAAGTATTTTAAAAAGCAGTTTATTTATTCAAATAGAGATGCATATATTATAGATAGATAGATGATAGATGATAGATGATAGTAGATAGATAGATAGATAGATAGTAGATAGATAGATAGAAGATAGATAGATGATATATACATAGATAGATGATAGATAGATAGATAGATGATAGATAGATAGATAGATAGATAGATAGATAGATAGATAGATAGATAGATAGTAGATAGATAGAAGATAGATAGATGATATATACATAGATAGATAGATAGATGATAGATAGATAGATAGATAGATGATAGATAGAGAGATAGATGATAGATAGATGATACAAAGATAGATAGATAGATGATAGATAGATAGAAGATAGATGATATATACATAGATAGATAGATAGATAGATAGATAGATAGATAGATAGATAGATAGATAGAGATAGATGATAGATAGATAGATAGATAGATAGATAGATAGATAGATAGATAGATAGATAGATAGATAGAGATAGATAGATAGATGATAGATAGATAGATAGATAGATAGATAGATAGATAGATAGATAGATAGATAGATAGATATAGATAGATAGATGATAGATACATAATAGATAGATACATAGATAGATACATAGATAGATAGCATACAGATAGAATATTACCATTACCATATGGGCCAGACTTTTTTCTTGATCTTCTAATTAAGTGGTGAAAATTGCATTAATTTTGAGTAAATATTAAACTAGAATGTAGATATATAACAGAGACAATCTGAAAAGATGCTAGCACATAAAGTAATACCTCTCTTTGCATGGCCAAGTAGACACAACCCATTAACCACATGTTCTTCATATAAACAGTAATTATTCCTCTAGTGACAGGACTTGACAGTGTCATTTATCATAAAATCCATCCCAGATTCACCTAGTAATTGGGGTGACTACCAGTTATAGTTAATTAACTTCATCTTGAATAATATTAAATGTCTCGTGTCTTTATGACAGGAAGAAGTTTTGCTACTAAGTGTGGGACACCCAGCATGAAGGATACCAAAGCAGGGAGGGGAGAGAGCACCTTCCTCTGTGATGACAGCTCCTACCAGAGATGGCACTTGGGTCTCCGAGAAAAGCAAGCCAGGATAAGTGAAGTGACAAAAGAGTCATTTATCTTTTCAAAATGATTCCCATATCTTTTACAAATAATTTATGCATCTTGAGAAGTAAATTCACTAAGATGTGAATATGTCTCTTATGTCTAGTAGGGATAATTAATTATCCCTCTATTTTCAATTGTATTTACTTATTCTTGAGCCCCTTTATTTGCTGCAGACACTATTTCTTCATCTAGAAAAGATTTTTTTTTAAGATTACTGACATTTTTATCTCTGTAATATAAAAATAAGCATTTTTCTTCTCCATTAGGAACCAAATATAATAGTTAAGTACTTTTTAGGAAATTTTATATCATATACAATGTATTTGTTTATATTCACCCCCATTTTCCCCACTAGCATTGCTCACATACTCCATCCACCCTCATCCTTCCTAATTTACCATCATTATCATCATCATCATCATCGTTGTTGTTGTTGTTATTGTTAATAACCCACTGAGTTCAATCGGTGATGCTCATACATACCTGGTGGTATGATCTTACAGTGGAGTGTGGTCTACCTATTAGGATTCACACTATTAACAAAAAGTGGGCTGTCCATCCCCTAGAAATAATCAACTGTCGATAGCTCTTCAGCTAAGAATCAGACTCATAAGCATGCCCACTATGCTGGAAGGCTGAAGGGCTTGTTCTTGTACCAACAACCACAATTGTTGTGAGTTCATGAGTACAGCAGTCCTGTAGGAACCACGACACTAGCTCAAGTCCTCCGTAACCTCTGGCTGGTAAAATCTTTCTCCCTCCTCTCCTGATGCGGTCCCTGAGCCTTTGTAGCCTTGGGGAAGGACATGAAGGATAAATAAATGTCCCATTTGTGGCAGAGTGCTCCACTGATACTTTTTCTCCAAAGTTCGACCAGTTGAGAGTTTCTGTGTTAACCACTTTCCACTGCACAAAGACAGTTCTTTGGTGAAGTTTGAGAGCTGCATTAACCTATTGCTAGAAACATCTGAATATAAAGCACAACTTGATTCTATATTCCTTTAGCAAAATAACAGTAATAGGTTCCTCTTTTGGGTTTATAGGCTCTGTAACCATGGTTTGTAACCAGATACATAGTATCAGACTAGTAATTCCTCCCTTGAAGTGGGTCTTAAATCAAATGGGAACATGGATAGTTACCCATGCCACTTTTTTTACTCAAGGTACTATCTTGTTATACCTGTCATTATTGTTCTCATGGGGTTCACAACTGGCTAAGTTTGTCAATGACTTTTCTACCCAGCAACCTCTTTAGCACCTTCCTGCACAATGTGGTCTAACAGTAGAGAAGAAGCTTTTGTGTCAGTCCCAACTTGATTTCTTCATGCCCTATGACCACAGTATGCATTGTTTGTAGCGACAGGATCTGGTCTCTGCGTAAAGGGCAAGGGAAGGTGTAGTGACGAGCTGCGGGCAGGCCTGCTTTTTATCCCGCTTGGCTCCCGGCCACCGGCTAGCTTATGCCCCAAAATAACAACACACAAACTGTATTCATGTAAACACTGC
The DNA here is from genome assembly GCF_903992535.2 of Arvicola amphibius. Lineage (NCBI taxonomy): Eukaryota > Metazoa > Chordata > Mammalia > Rodentia > Cricetidae > Arvicola > Arvicola amphibius. Next base: position 159,396,881 of record NC_052049.1, on the reverse strand, counting down.
CTGGCCCATTAGTTTCAGCCTCTTACTCACATCTTGATTAACCCATATCTAATAATCTGTGAGGCACCACTTTGTGCCTCACAAAGATTCTAGCGTACATCGATCTTGGGCCAGAGCTTCATAGCGTCTCTCTCCCTGAGGAGAGTCACTGCTGTAGAAGGAACTGCGGGTTGTATCTGGCCACCCGGCTAGCTTTACCCAAAATAATTACACGGAAACTGTATTCTTTTAAACACTGCCTGGCCTATTTGTTTCAGCCTCTTATTATCTAACTCTCACATCTTGCTTTAACCCATATTTAGTAATCTGTGTAACACCACGAGGTGGTCGCTTACCAGGAGAGATCTTAACCTGCGTCCATCTCACAGAGGAGAAGCATGGTGGCTGCTTATAGCGATTGCCTGAAGCGTCTCCCCAACTCTGCTTCCTTTCTCCCACAATTCTGTTCTGTCTACTCCACCTACCTAATTTTCTGTCCTCTTAAAGGGCAAAGGCAGTTTTTTTTATTAAACAATAAAAGTGACACATAGACACTCCTCCATCACACTGTGGTCTGACTAACTTCCCAGCATTCTGTTCTGTCTATTCCACCCACATAAGGGCTGGCCTATCAAATGAGCCAGGCATTTTCTTTATTAACCAATGAAATCAACTCAAACAGAAGACCCTCCCACATCAGGAAGGGCTTGTCTCAAGTACTGGCCAGAGTGGTCTGTGAGGCTAGTCATCTCATCTCAGCTAGCCACCTCAAAATTGTTCTGAGCAGTGTGTAGTCCAAAACTGATCTTTAAGTAGTGTTTTTCAGCTTAGTGGTATTATCATAGTCCTGAAGGAATCATTATGGGGTTCCATTCTTTCTTGGAGACTTCAGATATTGCATTAAGTCAGATTATTTCTTTTCTTGATGATATTTTTGAGTAGTTCTCCCTTCTTTTTCATTTTCCTATTTGTCCAAAGGTCTTTAAATTCCTTAAGATGTTTATTTTTATATTTCTGAAAAGACATAAACAAAACCTTGTTCCAACCCTAATTTTGGAGAGGTTCCTAATCTAGTCTTTATCAGTTTTGATTGATGATTTCTCCTGAAATTTTTGTTTTATCTTCTAAAGCTGTTCTATCATCCAGAGCAGTATGGTTTCTTACAATAGGCTTTAGGTTCTTTAATTGCTCTGGAAGGAGCTTCCTTAATAATGACAGGAAATGGACTGAACCAAATTTGGCATGGCCTCTCCTAAAAGAGGCCCCTTAAGGAGAAAGCCTTACCTTGAATGTCTCTTGTTCATCAATCCAATGCCTGCCTTAGTCACACCTTCTGCATAATCTAGAAAAGAAGGGTTTTCTATTTGAATTATGATTATAAAAAATTATTTCTAAGAATGCTGTTTACAGTCTGTTTTAAGGTGACCTTGTTTGCCATAATTGAAACACTTGACATTTTAATTTTTTCTCAAACCTCTGGAAACCACCTCTCCTATTGAAGCATCATCATGGTCATGAGATTCAATATTGATTAAATCTTGGATCCATTCCTCCAAGGGTGCTGATCTTGTCTTTAAGGGCCTAATTATCATTTTGCATTGAGAATTAGCATTTCCAAAAGCCAATGATTCAATTATGATTTGTTTAGCTTCTGAATTTGGCATCATCCTATTTACTACTGATGTCATTTTTCTACGAAATCAGGGAAGGTTTCTTTTGGACCTAGTTTGCTGGGCCCGAAAAGACGCAGCCACATTTCCTGCATCTTTAATTCTGTCCTAAGCATTCAAAGCTGCTGCATGGCTTAAATCCAGGATGTGGCCATCATATAAAGTTTGCCTTTCTATATTAGCATAATCTCCTCCAAAAAGTTGATCTTGGGAGATTTCCATACATCTACCTCTACTGTTGTTCAATGGTCTTAGCCTGTTCTTTTATCCAGGTCTTTCACTGTAATTATGTACCAGGCCCCAAGACTTCCACAACCAAGTCTCTCCAGTCTTTAGGGATAATTCCATTACAAGTTGACCAGTAGTTTACCATTTGTTTCACAAAAGTGTGTTGGGACTAATTGAGTCCTGCCCTTCAGCTGCTCTTCCCTGCTAGAACCTTCTAATTGAAGTTACTAGAAGCTGTGCCTAGCTTAGAGGATCAGAGGATGGGATTTTCACCTGTTGGCCATTGAGTACAGTGTATTTAAGCCTCCATGGTGCTATTAAAGAAGGGTTTTGGGTACCAGTGTTGGAATGTTTTTGTGTTGGTCTGTCTCTGCATGTGTATTCTCAACCTCCAGCCCCTTGCCCGAAGCTGACCAACTGGGGTCTAGCGCATAGAGCACAGACCAGGGCTGCGATGCTTGGCAAAAGTGAATGCATGCCATATGAGACTATTGCTTCCTTGAATCTCCTTAAATCTAGCATTGCCACAGGAGCTCATTCAACTCTTACAGAGTCTTGGGATTATCTACCATTTGGCAATTTCTGTATGGTTACTGAATATATTAAGCTTTTTTGCTTGAAAACCTTAGGCTGTCCCCTCTATCCTTATAAACCAATGCTGAATTGGTTCTCGATTAAATTCCTCTGTCTGGATTTGAATATCTCTATGATCTGCTCTATTAAGTTTTTCTAAGGCCTGTATCTTGGCATTCATACCAAACAACTTTTTAAGAAACAATTCAAGAATTATCAAAATGACAGTAATGATCATGAAAATGATAATTAACAGTATGTCAATCCCAGTTAAATTGATTATCTCTTCATTTAATTGTTCAATTTTAAAACCACGCATTACATAATCTTACAGAGACTTTCTCTATCATAACTAAGTTTCCCATTTTTTTCTCTTTTTACTAATTCCTCCTTTTAATAATCCCCAATTTTCTCACCAAATCTGCCAACAATGAAGATGTGAGGCTGAGTGCTGCTGTGTAGAACAGTAAAAGCCTGACTGGGTTTCAAGGCTTAGTTACTTGGTCTGCCAGCAGCCCAAGAAGGGGGTCCAGGGAAAGTCCACCAGCAGAGAATAAAGGAAAACCTAGCCAGTGGAGTGGTGACTTTGATCACACTTAGCTCTGGCCTATGCTGGTGGCTGCAAAGCCACAGGCACACATCTTTTCCAAGAATTCATACCCCAAAAGTTGGTACCAGGTATAGCATGAATTCTTTAGCTGAATATGGAAGGTTGGATGTCCTCAACTCACAAGGTGAGTGTGCATGTGTGAGTACCCCCAGCACAGAAGCTAACACCAAGATGATAGCTTAAAACAGCACAATTATTGTTAGCTGTTGTCCAGAAAAACAAAACAAAACAAAACAGCACAATTACGCTCTGAAATTTTTATAACAGGCATTTGTATTTGATTAAATATGCCACTTATTTACACATTGTTATGACATATAACGGATTCTTTTCAGCTGACATCATTATTTAAAACACAGGCTCCTAAAGGCATTTGCTGTTTAACATGGCACTCTCTGCTCATGCTTAGATGAGGCTTGGAAGCCTGATTGGTCATAACTATCTGTACAAAGATGGCTCACTTCACTGATTCATTTTCTTTGAAAAATATACCTCTACATTACGCCAGGCTGACATGTACACTCATAAATCTATTTAACTTCCAACTCCACTTTCATGAACACACATCTTCTACTACCAATGGTATACATCTTTAAATATTCACAGAACATGTTGGCAAAATTTCTATCTGGCTTCCACTGAGCCATTCCATTTGAGAATAAACACATGACTACATAAGCTTGTTTCTACACACAAAAATAAATTTTCTTCTTTGTGTTCACTCAGTATTTGTTTTGTTTGTCTTGGTCCGAAACAATTTGAAATCTTTCCTTCTGAGACTAACAATAAAATTTCTAGTCTCTTGAGTTCTTAAACTGGTTTTATGGCATACTAATCACTCTAAATTATATACTTTTATTTTGTTTACAATTTGGGTTTTGTATTTTCTCTGTTCTATTGTTTTGGTTGATCTGCTTAAATTCTACCCTTGTGAGCCTGTTAATCTCATACAATTAATCTATTATTAGTACAACTAAAGGCTCCCCCATGTGGGTTCAAGACAGGACATCATAAATTTTGCACTCTGCCTTCCCTAAAGAAAGGTCACCATGGGGCTGGAGAAATGGCTCAGCAGTTAAGCGCACTGACTCTTCTTCCAGAGGTCCTGATTCAATTCCCAGCAACCACATGGTGGCTCACAACCATCTATAATGAGATCTGGTGCCCTCTTCTGGGGTGCAGGTACACATGCAGGCAGAATACTGTATACATAATAAATAAATAAATCTTAAAAAAAGAAAAGAAATGTCACCATTCTCCTTTAATACCTGAAGCTTTCACCATAGCATTTTCCTGTAGACAGAATTTTCTGTTTCTTCCTAGTTCTGCAGGCATTCAGTTCCAAAATAAACACACAGAGGCTTATATTAATTATAAACACCTTGGTTTATTAGCTTAGGCTTATTATTACTAGCTCTTACAATTTAAATTAACCATTAATTCTTATCTATGTTTAGTCACATTACTTGGTACCTTTTCTCAGTAAGGCATTCTCATCTGTTTCCTCTGCTTCTGGATGACAACTGTGTCTCTGCCTTTCCTCTCCCCAGAATTCTCCTAGTCTGGTTGCCTGCCTATACTTCCTTGTAGCTACTAGCCAATCTGCATTTTATTAAACCAATATGAGTGACAAATCTTTACAGTGTACAAGAGCATTATTCCACAGTGCCTTCCAGGTTGGCTTCTTACTCCTTGTACCACACAGTTCTGGAGCCATTTGTCTCATCCTTTCATTGGTTTCAGATAAAGATACATCCTCACCAACTATAGTCATATAATTTCCAGCATTCAATTTGCTATTCTGTTCAACATCATATATAACATCCACATAATGGTGGATTATTGATAAGAATTTAGGAAACAAGTTAATATCCTTTTCATTTTATAGGAAAAGAAGAATTTCTTTTTATCAAATATCATGTTCATTTCTTTCAGTCCATATACTTAATTAAAGCTGGACTTTTAAAAACACCAACTGTTCGCCCTTTATTAGTCAAAAAATAAATAAAAATAAAAACTTTCAAGCAGCTTGATAAGTTTATATTCCCCTCTTTCAAACACACCAACAGAGTCCTCAGTACAAACACGAGCTGTCCTGAAAAAACAGAAATTGCTAAAATAATACAATGTGAAAGATAAAAGTGAGCAAATACTACTGTATGCAAGAAAATTGAATCATCTCAAATTTCTGTGGGAGCATAGATCAATTTTCTCCTGCTATAATCCAAATATTTATTTACATAAATTTAGTATATAGAGCCCCAATTCACAGGGCTTAGAATAGTATAACCTCTTCTTTCATTTTATTCTAATGAAATTAATAATGATTGCAGTATTTTATATTTTTCAAATCCTTTTTAATGTTTGGCTAATATTATATGCTATGAACAAGGCAATAAAGTAGACATTATTTTTATCATAGAGGTGGAAGAACTAGAAAAAATATGTTCAAGTTTAGGGAAGTGATAAAAACAGGACAGAACTCTGACTTTTCAAGTTTATGCCCTTTGAACTACAAAATGGAGTTCTTGCAGCCTTCTGTATGCCATGTCTCAGTAGTGAGTTCTCAACAGTTTTAAATAAAAATTGAAATGGGAAAAAAATTCTCATTAAACTTTTGTTATAAACTCTTACAGGTTCTTCTAAAAATCCACATGGTAAGAGATAACAAATATAATAAGCATTTTCCCAATCTTCAATCCAATTATCCTATTTCCACAATGTATATGAAAGAATGTTCGGAAATCAAAAGCTAAATTTCATATACACATATCAATTCAGATTTTATTTTAAGTAAGATCAGCTATGAGTCAACATTGAGGAAAGCTACGTAACTACAGTGAACTCCAGGTGCAGGGTAGTGCAGTGGCCACAGTGAACACCAGACGTAGGACAGAGCAGCAGCCACAGTGAACCCCAGGTGAGGGACAGAGCAGCAGCCACAGTGAACCCCAGGTGAGAGGTAGTGCAGCTGTCACAGTGAAACCCAGGCATGGGGCAGTGAAGTGGCTAAGTTAGGTCTATGGTGAGTTAACGTTAAGGACACCAGGTTTATCCTCATTTCCAACCATCCTTGCCCTCTTCAACTTTTGTACATTTTTAATGATCATTTTTAATATATTATCAAGTCAGTGCTGTATCTTATACAAATGGGGCTCTACATTTTAGAAGGAAGTATTTTCTTAATATATTAAAAAACTCTTAAATAAAAGTTTTTAAAAAGTGTAAAAGTTATTTTTAATAATGAAAGTGTGTATTCTATTAGTAGAATTTTTTTCCAAACTTCTTGGTATTTCTCCACAAACCTATAAGTCAAACACACCAAAGCACAGATCTCTCAGAGAAATCCAACTTTTCTCCATCTTCCACAGTAATCTTTTCTTATGGCCACCTTTACCCCAACATCCTTGATAAGGTAGCTGTTACAGAACCAGTTTAAATAAGGCATTGCTTTTTTCATTTTCATTAGCTCTATTTCTGCTTTTGTTCTACCCTTTTAATTCAGTTTAAATTCTAGCATTTTCTTAGTTTTGTTTTCTTATTTGTTTTCTTATTTGTTCCAGTTTGTATTAACTCATGAAATTTTTGTTCAAGGACCTCCTTTACCATTCTTATTTTCTGATTTTTGTCTCCCAGGTCCCTTCATTGATGATTTCTCATATGATCTTGAAATGTGATTTATCAAGGTCTTCAGGTTTCTCACATACATACATAAGTGTTTGCAGGGTTTCAGTGATATAATTCAGGGCTAGGGGAAATAGTGTAAAATCATAGTCAGGGTTGAAGTCCTGAGAGCTGGAGGATACGAGTGATGTAGTATTCCCTTTTGCATGCTGTGAATATGTTTTATTACCATTGGTTAATAAAGAATCTGACTTGGCCAATAGCCAGGCAGAATACAGCCACACAGGAAATTCAAGCAAAGAGACAGGGAGAAAGAAGGCAGAGTCTGGGAGACACCAGCAGCCAGCGGAGAAGCAAGATGTGATGTAACATACCACGAGACTCGTGGTAAAATATAGAATAATATAAATAGGTTAACTTAAGTTGTAAGAGCTAATTAATAACAAGCCAGAGATAATAGGCCAAACAGTTGTAATTGATATTAAGCCTCAGAGTGGTTATTTGATAAATAGCAGGCAGGAGAGAAGCCTCCAATTACATATGAGGCTGTGTTATGATAGTGAAATACTTTAATTAGGAGGTATGGCCTCTAGGACTTTGAGCCAAATAAACGTTTTGTTCAGTAAATTACATAAGCTTGAGCAATCTATAATAACAATAAAAAGAATAATAGTTCATCTCAAATGCAGACTTGCCATCCCCTCTATTAAGATATTGCAAAATATCTAAGAGCTGCTTGTGGAGTTGACCCTGAATGCTGATGGTTCTGTGAAGAATGCAACATTGCCCTTGAACAATTCACACAGTGTACAAGACTAGGATCCAAACACTGAATTCTTAATTATAAATCCACTACTCACAGAGACAATTGTATTTGGCTTACGAATAATCTTGGTGTGGTAGTTAAGTTTCCTATGGACAGAGAGATTCCACGGGTTGAGATACAGTTTGAGAAGAGAACAATCAGGTTTTAACCATAGCTGGACAGTGCTGTCTTGAGGAGCTACCTAAAGCATGCTCTTTAGAAGAGTGTAGTTGGGATGACATGCTTCAGTGGGCTTCTAGAGGTCAAGAAACCAAGCACACACCTGAAACGCAGAAGTTAACTGCAAAACTCAAAAAGACAAGGCTTACCTTAACAAAACCCAAATGGTGCAGGCCCAGTGGAAGGAGCTAAACCCCACCCCAGTCTAGTTAACTCAAAGCCCTTTAGGGCACATTTTCCTAAGTTGCCTTCAGAGTAACAGTGTTGACTGTGGCTTAGATTCTCTTGGCAGATTTTTGTTTCCTAAGTAAAATACTTTTCCAGGACATGTTAAAAATGCCATCCACTAAAATTTAAATTTCTGTGGAAGAATATTGTGAACAGGGAATTATTTTAAAAATTCATTAGACCAGAAAAGAATTCTAACAAATAATACATAATTTTAATGCTATGGAATATTTTTAATATAAATTTTTCTAATCTGCTAAATTTCATAATTTCTACAGCATTATTTCCAGTATTCCAACCTGACTCCTTGTGTGATGGTTAATCTTTGCTATCCACTTGATTGCACCAAGAAATGCCTAGAAGGTTGATAATAAACACTCATGGATGCTCTGTGAGATCCTTCCAGAGAAGAAAGACATGTGAGTTAGTACACTGAGGAGGAGAGTCACTCTGAGTGTGGGCAGCAATGTCTAATAGATTGAGAATCCAAATGAAGCAGAAAGAAGAGTGGAGGGGAGTAGTGCCCACTCTCTTCTAGCAAAGTACATTTTCTGAAGCCATTACTCTTGGACATGAATCGCCAGAATTTATTTATTTATTTATTTATTTATTTATTTATTTATTTATTTATTTTTCTCTCTTTCTTTCTTCCTTTCTTAACTCTTCCTTCCTTCCTTCCTTCCTTCCTCTTCCTTCCTTCCTTCCTTCCTTCCTTCCTCCCTCCCTCCCTCCCTCCCTCCCTCTCTCTCTTTCTTTTCTTTCTTTCTTTCTTTCTTTCTTTCTTTCTTTTTTGTGTGTTTCAAGACAGGAGACAGAATTTCTCTGTGCATCAGTCCTGGCTGTCCTGGAACCTGCTCTGTAGATCAGGCTGTTCTGGAACTCACAGAGATCCACTTGCCTCTGCCTGAGTGCTGGGATTAGAGACATTTGCCACCAACACCAGCCAAACTCTAGAATTTTTAGCCTTTGAACACGGACTGGTATAGTGACATTTCACTTGTATTTCAATAAATAAAACTTGCCTATTTCAACTAGCACACTTTGGGACTGTTCCTGCTTCAGCCTCTAACTGCTGTTGTGTCATTGGTCCCTTGTCCTGGGGCTTCTGGGCTCTTATGCTAAGCAGCCTGGAAATCCTCAGCTTTCTGGCTTAAATGTTGACATGGAATACTTCCAGCAAATCTGAAAAGATCCTAGATGATGGCCACACATGAACTAAGTAAATATTCATTAAAACACTATATACATTCTACTGGGTATATTGTTCTGAAGAAATTGTTTCATAAACGCCAAATTCAGTAGTAGTCATTGTCAGTTACCCCAATTATTTGACAAAATCACAGCAATTCCACTATATCTGTTCTGATTATTGCCTTATAAGTTGTCAACCATCTAGGCAAAAACGTAAATTCTTCAGTGAGGCTAATTTACCATCACAAGGAAGACACATATAGAAGCATCTGAGGACTTTTTTTAAAAAAAAAAAAAAAAGAACAAAAATTAAGTTTAAAATCTCAACCTGATGCCATATTTTTGTTTCAAAATCTGAAATTTAAATCAAAAGAAAGGTATTTATAGAAATTCCGAGTCTTTGAAATATTTGAATTCCAAGAGGACTGGACTCTTTTAAAAGGAAGAATGCAAGATCAAAGTCATGACAAGATTAAAGCCAAGATCTCACCTCATATAAAAGAAACCACCAAGTCTGAGCAGACTCAGAATGTAAATCTAGGTGAAAAGATAATCCTAGTGTGACATTTCTTCAATGGCCTTGTTTGCAGTGTTGATTTATCAAATTAAACTCTGCTGTAAGAAATATTATACTGTCAAATCTAGTCACAAAACTACTTTGCCATGAAAGAAACATTTAGCCATTTATGAGATCGGTTTTGAAAATAAAAAGAATCAGTATACACTGATTACTTTATATGGACTAACTAATTTTTTTTTCTAAATCCTTTCCCCAAAATTCTAAGAAATCATGGCTGGATACCCATTTAAAGTCACTTTTATTGAATTTCTGCAAGCATAGCCTGCTACACTAAGGTGAGTGAATAGACAAGGGAAACACTGCTTTGCAACCTTTCCATCAGAAAATGTCATGAGCTCTGAGTTTATTTAATAGCAGCTCCAGTGGATAGGAAACAATGAAATCTCCCAGCCAAAGCTTACTTTTCAGGCTGCTTTCATGGAGTCCTCTCTTTCTGCACTAAATGTCCCCTAGAGATCCCGACCCTATTACCTGTCCCTGTCTAACAAGTGTTTTCATGCAACATTAGGTGACATTTATAAGCATGTATCTTAAAATATGGAAAGTCGATATCAATGAGTTTTCAGAGGAGATTGGTCATTATATTAACACTTAAAGACAAGCAAATTATTGTAGTTAAGACCAGAGACTATGAAACAGGGTGATAATATTTTTGAAACAAAAGAGAGTACACTAATTACAATGATGTGAGTACTGTCAGAATATAACTCATTTTGGCATTCTAACATTTCCTCAACACAGCAAAATAGCCAGAAAGGCACAAAAGTTCACAGTTCCTCACAAGTCAGGCCAGACTATAATCATCCACATAAACCCTATAAAAGAGGACACTAGCCTTTGGGGAGTTCTCAAGTCTTACAGACATCATAGCACAGAATATAGACAGCTCATTACACCATCCACCACTGAGCATGCTCACATGGTCTTTCAAAAATTACAGTGAACAGCAGCACAAAGCAGAAAAAATCTGGAGAAGATGGGCAGGGGGCATGGGGGAACAAATGGTGAATCAGCAAGCATTGAAAATACCTCAGGGGAGGAGGGAAGCCCTGAGCATCAGAAGCTTGTGGAGTCCCCCTGCTGGGTAGCTTTGAGAGTCAGAATGGTTCATTCAGAAATTATTCATCCAGAGGAATCGAGTATATCAGCACACATAGTCAATGGACATCAATGACTGAGGATTTTTGTTTTATTCAGTTAAAGCATTGTGCGAACCAGTCCAGCTTACTGCTATGTCTTCCCACGATGAAGGATCTTTCTTCCTCTGGAAATATAGATCATAAACATTCTCCTTTCTGTAAATCTCTTTGGATCATAGCATTTTATCACAGAAGCAGAAAAGTAACTAATACACAAGGTGATCTAGCAGCTTTTTTATTTCAGCAGAAGAAAACAGAAGCCCTTTCTCAAGGACCAAATGACTCAGATAGTCCTTGTCATTTTATAAATACCACGTATTAATATACAGTGAAACTCAATCACATCTAATTAGAATCAGACTTGTTGATAAAGATCTAGTGAAGTAACACACAATAGAAACAGATTCTCTACATAGCAACCAAGTGAAAGGACTAAAACAGTCAATTTTAATAATGAAGAGAAAAATGTTATATTTTCTATTATTTAAAAGAAGAAGAGGAGTTGAGAAGATAACTCAGTCAATAACATGTTTTCTGTACATGTTTTCTAAGCATGGAGATCTGAGTTTGATCCCCAGCACACACATTAAAAAAGATGGGTGTGTTGACATGTTTTTGTAATCCTAGCTCTGGAGAGTTAGACAAGTCTCCCTGGCCAGCAGCCTAGCTAACTTAGAAAGTTCTAGGCTAGTGAGAGACCTGTTTTTAAACAAAACAAAGAAGAAAGAAACAAGGTGAGTAGGATGTAGGAATGATACCTAGAGTTGGCTGAAATTTGACCTTCATGTGTATGAGCACATATATTCACATGTACCTGCGTGCGCGCACACACACACACACACACACAGAGAGAGAGAGAGAGAGAGAGAGAGAGAGAGAGAGAGAGAGAGAGAGATACACTCTTAAAATAGCACTTAATTTTGGGATAATACAGATTGAAAATATATCACGATACTCTCAACTTAAAAGAAGTCAAGAAGGGACAAAATATCAAATAAATTTTAAAATAGAAAGACAACATCAGTAGAAAAATGTGCCCTGCCCCTCAAAAATCAGAAATCAACAACTATCAATTAATTAGGTCTCCATTTAAAACATAAAGCTTGTCAAAATGAGTAGATGCTTTACACAGAACAGAAGAGCTGAACAGAATTCTCATGGTAAAACACAAGCATTAGGTGACCTTGGTGTCCCCAGCCTGCAAATTCAAGTACTTAGGAGGAAGAGATGGTACCTTGTCATTCAGAATCATCTCTGAATTAAGAAATTTAAGGCCCCTCTAAGACAAAGGTGTTAGGAATGAGTAGACTTGGTTACAGTCAGGTCACTTAAGTGAACGGATGAATTATTTGTGTATAGCTTAATGGATGGGCAATAGATCTATTAATTGTGCCTGTGAGGAACCCTGCATGAAATCTGACAAATGACCAGAGTAGCTATGTCCTAAAATTAATGCACGTTTTCTAGTGTTTATTGCTATTGTTTACTGTATATGGGAAGTGCATTTTGGCAGCTTTCTGGATCAGGTTTCATTATGTAAACATCTCAATTTTAATCAGGCAGTTATGATGGTAATGTATTCCATTAGCACTGGATATTTATTTTCTCCATCTAATCTAAAATCCTGAAAACTAATTTAGATAGATCTTTTTATAGCAAATCTGTGAAAACTGTGTACATTCATTAAATTAAGGATCACTTTGCATGCCAGCACAACCAAATTGTGTTTTGAAATGATAGAGGATAAACAACAGATGTGTCCAATATATATTTTTCTTCAGTTGCTAAGGCAACATTGTTCAGTCCTAAAGGAGTTGAAGGATACAAAAATAAAATAAAGACTAAGAAATAATTCCTTTGTGCCTATGACCCAATAATGTAGCTTTCTTATTGGTCATTTCAATGTGACCAGTGTGGGTCTTAAATGTTATACTATTGCATTATTGATCTAAATTTAATTTGTTTTATTTTTATAATCATTGCAGGATATTATTCTCCTAGTATGCTTTTGAGCTGTTCTCCACATGAGTCTGTCAGTGTGCATTCATCCCCCACAGGGCATCTACCATTGGTGTCAGCCTTTCTCAAGCTGAGAATCTAATTTTAATGGTGAGAACAACTTTAGGAAGTGAAACTGAATTTTTAGTTATCCTGAAGAACTTGTTTGGTAACAGGTCTCCTATTTCTTCCTTCCCTGTTAGAGGGAGGCTGTTAGTTCGTTACCAGCTGCTTAGACCCAAAATAATCACTCAGAAACTATATTATTTGCAATACTGTTTGACCAATAGTTTTAGTGTATTGCTAGCTAGCTCTTATATCTTAAACTAATCCATCTACATTAATCTGTGCATCACCACAAGTTTGTAGCCTACCTTCAAAATTTCAGGGGCTCCAATAGAGGCATATGTATCCAGAGGCAGCTACATGGCTTCTCCCTGACTCCACCCACTCTCTCTATATCGTCTCCAGCCTGTCTATATTCTGTTAAGCCATTGGTTGAAAGCGGCTTCCTTATTCATTAACAACAAAAGCAACACAAATACAGAAGGACTTCCCATACCATTTCCCCTTTTCTGTTCAAATAAAAAGGAAGGTTTTAACTTTAACATAGTAAAACTACATATAACAAAACAGATTTTAAGCAAGAATTATAGTTACAACATTTATATCTACTTTATCCTTTATCACAACTAAGGAAAACTATAGCTATCTATTCTTCAACTCCACCAAAGACTCCAGAAAGATATATTACCTAAGTACACAGAAAGAGCATTGTAAGCAACTTCCAAAACTCTAGAACTGACAGAGACATCTCGCTGCCTGGACAGTCACCCAAAGTTCTTCTGCAACATTTCAGGCACCCATCTTTAGCCTACAGGCCCATAGTATCTGGCAGACTTTTCCATAAAGCAAGAAATTGCAAAGAGAGTACTACCTATGTTGACAGCTTTTCAGCACTTTCTTCTGCAGAATTTCTCACAGACTCTTTCATGAAGAAGGAACCCCTGAAGAACTGTCTCACCATCTTTAGGCAGTTTCAGCAGTCATTTTTCTGTGGGTCCTGCAAGTTCAGTCAAGCAGTTCAGGCAAGAGCAGTTTCTTGCCCAAATGGCTAACAAACTCCATAAGGAGCCTCTCTGATGCCCACCATCATCTTGAAGTAGAGTGGTACTGCCAAGAGCACATGTGCCTCATTGTTATGATAAGTCCAAGTTTTTAAAACATTTTAAATGCCATATTCTGTAGGTCTTTGAAAGTTTTGAAGATTATCTATCTAGCTGAACTATAATCTCTATATATTTAGAAAATCTAACTAACATGACTACAAGCTTGACTATTATGGATGACTATCTCTGAACCTGCTTTTATTACTTATACATTACATTTTTAAATGAGCCACACAAACACAATACCTTAATCAAGAGCATAAATAAATAAATATGTGTGTGTGTGTGTGTGTGTGTGTGTGTGTGTGTGTGACAAAATTGACCTTTATAGACAATAGTTGGGAATTATTGGGGCCCTTTCCCTTTAACTCTGGGGGTGGTTAAAAAGGGATTTATTTGGGGTTCTTGCTCAATTCTTGCTTCAGTGCTCCTGTAAACCCTCTTCCCTAGTGTCTGTGCTCTCCATACAGTGTTCTTGCTCCCTGTCTTGTTGCTTTATCTGTTTTCTAATAAAGTCTGCTAACTAATAAACTTGTGTAGGTTCTAAAGATTTCCTGTAAGAGTCAGGGAAAGATTTGACGGCTGGAATAATCCCGTTTTAAGGATTGACTCCTAACCTGTAAAGAGTATATAGTTCAGTTATAGATAAAACAACACATGTCAAAACTAGGGAAATAGGTCCTGACTTGTCTCCAAGACTGCAGAGTCAGGTCACCCGCCTAGAGCCCTGAGTCAGGTCAGAACCATGCAGTGTTTCCCAGCATATGTTCCAGGAAGAGGAGAGTCAAGCCAGCTAGAGCTGTTTGGATGTTACTGTGAGGAAGAACACTGATGTGGTTTGGCTCTCAGCACTCTTCCTCCCTCAGCCTCCTCCAGCCACTACACCTTCCTCTCTGATCAGTCATTTTTGCTCCTGTAAGAGATTTAGTGAGGAAAAGGTACCTTCTAGAGGAGAAGAAAGCCCACTAGAGTCCACCGGCAGGAATGGCGTGGGGGTGCCTGGGCTGGCGAACTGCGAGCATGGGGATAAGGGGATAAGCGTGGGTTCATTTCAACGATGGGCACCAGATGATGCCGAACACGAGGCAAATAATCCCAAGATAACTCCGCATAAAATATTCTAAGGTTTTTCTTTATTTGAAGGAAAAACTCACGGAACAGAAACAGGGGTTAACATCAAGGTGTGGAGCACAGA
This sequence comes from Arvicola amphibius, assembly GCF_903992535.2. Taxonomy (NCBI): domain Eukaryota; kingdom Metazoa; phylum Chordata; class Mammalia; order Rodentia; family Cricetidae; genus Arvicola; species Arvicola amphibius. The sequence continues at coordinate 159,381,712 of NC_052049.1, read as the reverse complement.
AAGAGGGTTAAGTGGGCAGAGATCAGCATTTTTGGTACCCCATAGCCATGCCTCAACCTGGTCGAGACTCTCGAAGGCTATTGGCTGAAGGAGGTTCCCCGTCACCTCCCCTTTCAGGAGACACCACTCTATTTCCTAAGTAACCTGGCTGTGTCCACCCTTGTCTGTTCCAGGCACTATGTCTATGAAATGTTTGTGGTTTGTTTTCAATTCCCTTGAACTGCACAAGGTAAATCTTTACTCGGTCTCTTTATATGAAGATGGAAAATACTATTTGGTTAATATTTTCATTTTTTGTTGTTGTGGTGACAGTTGTATGAAACACGGGGCCTCTTCAGAGAGTTTTAAAAGAAAGGTTTTGAGAGCAATTAGGGATCAGTTCTCTGACAGGGAATAACTAAACAGCCTAAAGGGAATTTCTGGGAGTAAATCACCTCCTTTCAGATAGCATCCCTTTAAGAGCTGGAAAACATCACTCAATAAGAAAGCAGAACCCTGGAATGAGAGATGCTGCTGGCCTGCATATTGAGACCTTATGCCTTAGGCCTCCTTTGAGGTTTTTTAGTGTGTCAGTTAACAAACGGAAGAAGACAAGTGAAAAGTGGCATAAAACAGGAAATTTGAAAGCTCTAAGAGTCTGCTTTGAAAACAAATTCAGTGTTGCCAGCATACCCTGGCTTGACTAGAGGAACTCTTTACCTGTTACAGATATTGACTTTTTGTTTTGACATTTTGTTCCGTTACTTCTTCAATCATTCTTAGTTAATTTATACTAATATCAATTTGAGGGTAAAGCCAATAAATAATTTAAGCAATCTCTTTTAATAAGTTTTCATTTTTAATCATAGAAAACCCTGTTTAGCCGGGCGGTGGTGGCGCACGCCTTTAATCCCAGCACTCGGGTGGCAGAGTCAGGTGGATCTCTGTGAGTTCGAGGCCAGCCTGGTCTACAAGAGCTAGTTCCAGGACAGGCTCCAAAGCCACAGAGAAACCCTGTCTCGAAAAACCAAAAAAAAAAAAAAAAAAGAAAAGAAAACCCTGTTTATTTGTACATCTTCATAAATAATAAGAACAGCACACTCTCAGTGACCTGATGATTGTGTTATCAGTTGGTTGGGGCCTTTTGCCATACATAGTTAGGAATGGTGGGGAGGTGGGACGGTCTTTCAGTGCAGGCTGCTGAAAATTCTGGAACATCCAATGTAACCATTGCAGCAGCAAGCAACAGCAGCAGCAATCAAAAGAAGCAACGTATAAAAGCCTCTATTGTACAGTACTTGTCTGGGCCTCTGGCACTGGGACCCTTAAGTGCAAAAAGTATTACAATCTCTCTGAAGGTCAAGAAAGTTAGGTACTGTTGTATGATGATATTCTTGGGAAGACTCAAACCATCATCTACCTACCCCAAACAGGGAAGAAATGACAAATCAAAGTAAAACTACCACCAAAATCTCACTTGGGAACCAATAAGTTTTGTTGAGTTACTCAAAGGAAATGGGTGGACTCATTACTACCCTATCATTATGATGAAAACACCATGAGCAAAGCAGCTTAAATAAGGAAATGTTTATTTGGACTTACAGGTACAAAGAGAGCATCTCAGTGGGGAAGCATGGGAGCAAGCAGCACACTTGGAAGCAGGAATGGTTGAGTGCTCACCTCTGGTGACATATTTCCCCCAACAAGGCCATTATCTCCTGAAACAACCAAACAGCACCCGCAAATGGTGAGCAAATATTCAAATACCTGAGCCTATGGAAGACATTCTCAGTCAAACCACCACAATGGGTGACCAAACCTCTACAGAACAACATCTCAGCTTTTGACAGCAGCCAGTGTCGCAGTTCTCATGCCTAGGGTGTCTGAGGTGTGTAAAGTTCTCAGCTCTCTGGGAACTTTGCATCGAGGTTCTTTATGTTTGCATCTTCAGCCCTTCACAGCCCTACCTGTATCCTTCCCCTCTGTTCTCCACTATTTGTGCAGCAGCTGCTCTTTGGGACTCTTCAGTTGACTTACTTCACTGCTGATGTCAGAGATGCTGCCACCTCCACTGCTGCCTTTGCCATTGTCTCCTTTTTCATATCATCAGTTCAGCCTGGTCCACCTATAATATAGAACAGAAGGAGGTAAGAATACCAAAGAACAGCCTTTTAGTGGGCCTAACTAAAATGCCAGAGGGCAAACAGAAAAATCACCTTCCTCAAATTTCAAACACTGAGCCAAATACCCTCCTTATATAGCTGGTAAGGGAAACATGAATCGTGAAGGATCCTCATGTATATAAAGGAGAGTGTTTGAAATGATCATTGCAATATTCCTTTATGCAAATGCAAAACTGTGCTCTTCTTAAACACCTCACTCCTTTATTAAAATGAAGACCTGTCTTTGGACCAGCACCAGGTCTTTTGCTGTGCTCCCAGGAAATGTGTTTCCTTCTATTCTAAGTAGAAGAACCTTCAGAGTTTTTTAGAATCAAAAACTGTTTTTGCAGGGGGTCGTGGCTCATATGGTGATCTTGGCGGACCTATTATTACCACACAAGTAACTATTCCCAAAGATTTGGCTGGATCTATTATTGGCAAAGGTGGTCAGCAGATTAAACAAATCCGTCATGAGTCAGGAGAATCAATCAAAATTGATGAGCCTTTGGAAGGATCTGAAGATCGGATTGTTACCATCACAGGAACACAGGACCAGATACAGAATGCACAGTATTTGCTGCAGAACAGTGTGAAGCAGTATTCTGGAAAGTTTTTCTAAGACTAGTGAAGAACTGAAGGAATCCTGCATCTTCTTTTTTATCTGCTTCTGTTTAAAAAGCCAACATTCCTCTGCTTCATAGGTGTTCTGCATTTGAGGTGTAGTGTTGACAAGATGTATAATGTTTTAGTTACTTACAGGGTTGTGGGGAGGGCATGCAAAAACAAACATTAAAAATTTGAAACCGCAGCAGAGTGAGTGAATTTAATTTTTCTTTATTGTTGGTGGTTTTAAAAAATTTCCCCCCGTGTAATTATTGTGAACACCTTGCTTTGTGGTCACTGTAACATTGGGGGGGGGACAGGGAGGAAAGTAATAGTCCACATGTCCCTGGCATTTGTTCAGAGCAGTGTGCAGAATGTAATGCTCTTTTGTAAGAAATGTTTTATGATTCTTAAAATAAATTTAGTGAATCTAAAAAAAAAAAAAAAAACTTTTTGAGGCAGCCATGACTGAAGCACTACATTTAGGAACTAGAGTCATGCTTTGGCGCAAGCAGCTATTTCTGCTATAGTCTTCAAGGCATTCACAGATTATTTAAAATAAGCAATGCCAGTATGGCAGTAGTCTGGCTTGCCACTCAGCTGATAGGCTGTACCTGAAAGTACTGAAAGCACCGGGAAGGGCCTATGGACTATCAATTAGAAAGTAAGCACACCTGACCGGCAGGGATTTAGCTTTTTTAGAGTAAAAGTAAAAACTGAAATGGATGTTTGTAATAAAAACTTAACATTGTCAGAGATTTACAAGTATTTAGCAGTGTTTTAAATATACCCATTCATTCTCCAGTGTACCAGACAAAGGTGGTTTTCTTTAATCCAAGGTATGCATTTTGCCTAAAATAACCCAAGAAACAGCTAAATGTTCATTTTTAGGTCCACCAGGTAAATTAACTTAAATGTGACCAAAAGATACTATACAGCTAATAAAACTATATGCAGTAGTTATGAGAATATTACTCTAATGTGAGAATTGCAGTCATATGCATATTATGACCTCATAAAAACAAATATACTTTGCACATAATCTTTAATATATTTACACTTAGTACACATGCTGCTAATTCTTTTAAAAGAGAGAACTGCAGAAAAATTAATAGTAATAGCTACATTTGAGGGAAGATTCTTGACAGACACAGAAGTGGGAAACTGATGGTGATGTTTGTTCTTACCATCTGCTTTTATGTGAAGAAAATGTTCTTGCTAATCATATGCAATATTTTTAAATTATGTTTATTAGGAGAAGGTAACATCAAGCTTGTAATAAATTATTTAGGAAAGTATGAAATATTTCTATTTAGCTGGTTCTTTCTTTTTCAAATATTTTATTTTATTTTTATGTGCGTTGATGTTTGGTCATGGGTGCCGGGTTCTCCTGAACCTGGAGTTACAGATATCAGCTGTCTTATGGGTGCTTGGAATTGAACCCAAGTCCTCTGGAAGAGCAGTCTGTGCTCTTAACTACTGAGCCATCTCTCCAGTACCTTACCTGGTTCTTTAAAACAGATAATGATGCTCATAAAGCAGGACACAGTTCACATCAGCACCACCAATTGGGAAGTAAGAGGCTCTAAAGAAGTTAGCTTTTCTAGTAGTTTCCTGTTGGTTAGTAGACTGGCAAACAGACTTGCATGGAGAAAGAGATCTTGGGGATCACGTCTAAATCTCAATAGAGAGTACCATGTAAAAATTTAAAATTTAAGAAGCATTCAAGTTTGTTGAGTATGTATCTAAGACACATGGGATGATTTAAGTTTTTAAAAAGGAAGAATATTTTAAAAGGATTCTGGAAAGTAACATTTAACATAATGTTTATTCTTCATTTTTAGGGTTTTTAAGTTGGTATGATTGTATGTATCTATATATGTGAGTGTATGACACATGTATGGGTACTCACAGAGGACCAGAGAGGGATTCCGTACATCCCCTAAAGCTGCAATTACAGAGGATTGCAAAATCATGTGGGTGCAGGAAACTGAATCCAGGTTGTCTGCAAGAGCAAACAGTTCTCTTAACAACTGAGCCATCTCTACAGTACCCAGATAATTTTATTTTGTGTAATTTGACTCTTAAAATGCCTTTCTATTATATAAGCACTATATATATGTATATATATATATATATTTGTGCTATTTTCCTTTTAGCTTAATTTGAACTGCTTGATTTATTTTTCAATATAAATTTCTCTTGCATGTTTATCAAACAAAAAGTCACTCCATAACCTACTGAAATTTATTTAATAAAACATTTTCTATGTTTTGATGATATCCATAACTAAATAACTCTTTAGCAAAGTAGTAACATCATTCACCAAATATATGCTTTTTTTCCAAATTTACCTCTTTCAAGACAAAACCAAAACAAAATCCAGATTTTTGCATTTGTTTCTTGATTTGCCTTTCTAAGAAATCTTGAGTCCTAATTAAATTGACTTGGAAATGCTCCCCACATCAGCCTCTTACAGATGAATGCAAACACATATGGATGTGCTCTATTATCACAAAAAGACAAAGCCATCATCAATTCATACACTAATGTTTAACTGAAAACGTTATATAACCTTTTCAACATAAGAGTCAAAGATTGCCGGGCGGTGGTGGCGCACGCCTTTAATCCCAGCACTCGGGAGGCAGAGGCAGACGGATCTCTGTGAGTTCAAGGCCAGCCTGGTCTACAAGAGCTAGTTCCAGGACAGGCTCAAAAGCCACAGAGAAACTCTGTCTCGAAAAACCAAAAAAAAAAAAAAAAAAAAAAAAAAAAAAAAAAAAAAAGAGTCAAAGATAGATTAATTTTGCATCATCTGATCTTTTCAGAATTACAAGTGCCCATTGCTATGTGACAAGACTTTTCCTGGAGAGACAAAATACATGCATCTATTCACCCCACATAGCAAGCCCATGACACACCAAAGCCCAACTTCACTAGTAAGCCAATGAGTTTTACTGAGGTCAATTACAGGAATATGGGTGAAAGTTTACATATGGAAGCAGAGATGACTGAACGACTACCAGCAAAGCATTCTATAACATAGGTTGTCAGTTTACAAAGCTGGAACCCTGGAGCACACTGCACAGCCTGCAAGAGCCCAACAGGTTGGAGAATATCGGTTCTAAGTGTCTCAGTTAGTCTAAACCTCTTTCAGGCAACTGATCTTTCCTCTAAGTCTTCTTTGCAGTTTGGCTCTTCTGAGAATTTCTCAGCAGTCTTTATTGTTTACTCTTGGCAGGGAGAGACCTAGTGAATCTGATTGGCTTTAAGGACTTCCTGAAGCTATTTTGAGTTGTTGACTTCTGGTTGAAGGAATTTCTCTGCAGGATGGAGTATTTATATCTGTGAGAGAACTGCTATACAATAATCCCTGAGCTCTGTAGGGATTGATTATAGATGTAAAGCCATGGTAGCATGTCTTACAATGTGGTTCTGGAATATTAACAACATCAGTGGCTATAGGCTTTATGGTTTGTGGGGTTTCAGGACTTTCCTGACCAATATTCACAGGGAGAGAGCTCATTGTTGGCATTGCGTTTTCCCTCAATAACATTATGACCTCTGAAAGTCTCATTTTCCATTCATGTAGTATACCATTTGGATTATTTTCTTTTAATGAATGTAGCAACAGTAGGTTGGGAAGGTAGGTGGAGGTATCACTGCACCTAGATGTCTCTTTAATGGCTTTTCAAATCTGTACAAACACTCAGGAGCTTACATTATATTAGTTATGTAACAAAACCTTTTTTAGAGGATGGACAAGACCAGAGAACATCTGGAACCATTCTCCTGTAATAAAGAGAGGGGTAACAAAGGTAACTTTGGTGAAGCACTCTGAAACTTTGCTGTCATCTGTTTTCAACAACTGTGAAGTGACTGTAGAAATGTGCAACCAAGAAAATCCTAAAGTCAAACAGAAGCAAAGCTTAACACAGCGTGGAAAGATTCCATCCATTTGTATCATTTGCTCTCTCCATAGATCAAGATTGGCTATAAAGCATGGATTAGAGGCACTGATTTAATTTACTCTCCATAATTTTCAAAGCTCCCTCTGAGCCATTACATTTCCATGTGTTGGAGCTCTTCCGCGGAGAGCCCTGCATTTCCTCATGCCTTATGAACTCAGTAGGCCTCACTTCATCAGTTCAGATCTTCTCAGGGACAAAGGTGGGATTTAGCTCTGCTCTCCTTTGCTGCAATTGCTAGCTCCCATAGTCAGGGTGGCTCTGGATTGGCACTGTCGCTGCATCTGTAGTTACTCCCTCTCCATTCACAATATCTGGCTGTTTTTAGGGAGTAGCGGGGAGGGGAGTTCTTGGCTGGGCAAACAATCTTCAGCAGTAGCATGACTTTTTGTTAGAGGAAATTGCCCCGTCCTTTGTCTAGGAGGGATAACCAAACATCCCTGGGACAGGCTTGCTCTCCTTCACTTGTACTGTTTTATCGTGATTGTCATCAGTGAACTGCTCCTCAGGCTTTAAAGGCTTCCAGAAGCTCCTTGGCACACAATTTGGCTTTCTCTCAACATTTACCACATGCAGCACCCACTTCTATCTCTTCTCCCCAAGTCTATAATATAACCATTGAGTCCAGCCAGTTTAGCAGCTAACTATCTGATTCTCGACAAGGCTTGACATTGATTTGCTGGGGCTGAAGTATTTTCTAATATTCTTCCTTTTGCCATCATACCTCTAATAAAATTGCCATAGGGCCAGAGCCAGCCTCACAATTCCAACCGCCCTCTTCCTCAGTGTTCCAGTTATACTGGTATCTTTTTATGTAGCACATGATTTTGAGAGACCCTAGGAATAAAGGAAAGATGGGAAAAGCATCTATAATGAAAATTACCAAACACTGAAGAAACTGAAGAACACACTAGAAGTAGAAAGACATCTCACATTCATGGATCAAAAGAATTAAAACTGTGAAAATGACCATATGCCATATTACTGAAAGAAATCTCAGCTTCATATCAAATTTTAATGACATTCTTCAAAGAGCTAGCAAAAAATCTATGAATTCATAAGAAACTCCAAAGATCTCAAAGTAGTTCTCTAAGACAAAGTAAATGTTCAAAGTGTCACAATACCTGATTTCAGGTTTTACTACAAAGCCACAGGGAGATAAAGCAGCATGCTACCAAACAAACACAGAACAATGGAATGCAATAAATGACACAGAAATAAACCCATATAGATATAGTGATGATTTTTCAACAAAAGCATCAAAATTTACAATGATGAAAAATTACTCTCTTTAAGAAGTCCTGTTAGAACTCCTGAGTAAGATGGCACACTAGGCATTGCCAACAGGGCACCTCCTTAAGTGGAGGTGTCAAAAAATTAATAATAATAATTACCTTTATTGTAGAGAGAAGAGAAGCCACAAAAAATGTTCATCAGAGAAAGAGTAGGGCAAAGCTCTGAAAAGAAAGTCAGAGCAAACAGCTCGAGCCATACACTTACCTGACGGGGTGAGGAAAACAGACACCTCTGACTAAAGGTCAGCTTGGCATCCCTGATGAAAAGAGATGGGCAGTCTTCCATACAAGGGCAAGCCCAGTGTCTCATATTTAGTTGGAGGCATTTCCCAGATACTGACTTCTCCAGGGGGATGAGTGAGGAGAGGAGTTCCTACATGCAGTTCCTACAGATCATGGGCCTATGGCCAGGCACCATACCGAGAAACTTATTGTTCAAAACCTGAGCTACCTCAGGAATCCCAAATCCAGCCTTTTGCAGTCCCAATGTGGGAGCCAGCCCAATGAGGTTAGTTGTAGATAACAGGAAAGCTGACCAGGCTAGAACATTCAGGTAGCCGGAGGGTCAACCCAGACACTAAAGTGAATACGGAGAGTTAGTTATACCCACAGTCCCTGTGGGAAGACCAATCACTCAGAATATAGAGCCTAAGGTCACTCATGTATAAACCTCAGAAGCCATTTATCTGCCATGAGATTCATTGCTACAGTCCCAGAACTTGAAGCTGTGGACTAGTTGACTTGCAGAATCGCCTCTCTCTAGCTGAGTGGTTAATACATAGTGGACATTGAACATACAAAGACAGGCCATCTGCCTATTCAGCTCTCAGAGCTGTTCTTACCACTGCACTTCCCAGCACAAATGTCTTCAACACACCTGGGAGTCATTCTCCAGGTGGGTGTTACCAACTGGAGAATCACATGGGAGGATGAAAGAATCCATTTGGCAATGAACAGCAAGGTTAAATGAGGTCAGAAAGGGTTCCTCTGTGTGCAGAGAAAGCTGCAAGGGACAAGGGAACAGGAATTCACAAGGTCCCTCTTCCCCTGTGCACAACTGGTGATCTCCAGTTTTCAAGGACCTAGAAGATACTCCAAAACTTTCCCATTTTCTGTTGCTTAATTATTGATGTTTGCCTTGCACTTACTCTTTTCTTCTTCCTATATTTTAGTAATATTAGCTATAAGAGTGCTTACATTAAAAGTCAGGAGACATCTAAAATTATACCTCTGTGTGTGGCCTCTTCTTCTCCGGGCATCAGCGTAGGTCACAGAAACAGCAAAATGCACCAAGAATGGGGAAATTGTGACTAAATAGCCCATGGTGCTTTGCTAGGGAAAATAATGAAGAAAACTAAAATCAACCAGGTTACCAAGTGTATTTGCATTTTCTTGATAAAAACCAAAATAAAGAGATAAGCTGTGGGCCTCTGGCACTGTGGTTCCTGCATGTAAACACTGGCTGGTAGGGCATAGACCTATATGACACCACCTATGATGTCACAGTCAAATTGACCATAAGGAATCAAAAAGAACTGAAAGACTACTACTTGAGACAGCCCTAGCCTATTAGCATATGAAAATATAAAGTCACGACATCTCAAGTACATAATTTTATGATATACCTCCAGGTGCAGTAATTTGAGTTATATAATCCACTGTGGAAATCAGCATAGAGCTTCCTCAAATCCAAAATAGAACTACATATTACCTAGCTCTACCACACTGGGTATGAACCTAAAGTAATTCAAATAGCTGGCTATAAAGATGCCTATACACAGATGTTGACTGAGATACTAATAACAATAGTCAAGTCACAGAATCAGATTCAGTGTTTGTCAAAGGTGGAATAAAGAAAATGGAATTTCATATATATATATATATATATAATAACTGTTTTAAAATTATGTATTATATATTGCCTTATATATAGTATATAATATACATATAATACCATATATGTGATATATATATATAAAATAACTGTTTTAAAATTATGTATTATATATTGCCTTATATATAGTATATAATATACATATAATACCATATATGTGATATATATGCCATTAAGAAAAACCTATATCTTTTGCTGGAAGATGGTGGAACTAGAAATGAGCATTTCAAATAAAATAAATAAACCTCAACTGAACAAGCATTGCATCTTCTCTCACATGGAAACATTTATAAATGACTTGAAAATGAAAAGGGATGATTTAAGGGATAAGAAGTAGACAAGTGAGAGGAAGAAAGAGAATGTGAGAAGTTTATGGGGGTAGAGTTGAGCTCAATTAAAATGTCTTGCATGCATGTGTGGAAATGCCAAATGAAACCCATTATTCCCATAATTGTTACTAATAAAAATAACCTTTAGTTATAGAGTATTAATTTGTGCATCCTAAATGTAAGACAGTTTACAGAAATAACATGAGATAGCAATATAAAGCCATAAGCTATATTGAGGTATATTTTTATAGAGCACAAAGGGCTAATAAGATAACTCAGGAGGTAAAGGCCCTTGTCGCCAAGTCTGATGACCTGGATTCAGTCCCGGAACTTACATGGTGCGGGGAGAGAAAAGGTTCCCTAGAGTTGTCCATTGACCTTCACAACTAATTACTTTGGGTCTGAAAATTTAAAACAGTTCCTCTTTTCAAGTCAGGCCATGTTTTAAAACCTACATATAGTGGCATTATAATTATATTTTCATAAATAAAGCATGCCTGAAGATCAGAGAGTAAAAAAAAGCCTCACTGGTCAGACTTAGAGACCAGGTAGTGGTAACACACACCTTAAATCCCACTAGCCACACTACTTGCCATAGAAACCAGGCACTTCATGCCTTTAATCCCAGTGATGCACACCTTTTATCCAAGCCCAACAGAGAATTATAAAATGGGAGGAGACAGCTCTCATGCTCAGTCTCACATTTCAGACTGACGAAGAGGTAAGAGACAGTGGTAGGTTGCTTTGCTTTTCAGGTCTTCAGGTTGAACCGCAATTTCTGAGTTTATATTCATCACTTACATCAATAAACTTGAAAACCACAGAAGCCCTGAGGTTGAACCATGTCATGGTTATAACAAGTTACACAGTAAAACTAGTCATAAACCCTCATATCAAGGCTGGACATGGCAACTCAGCAGAAGAAAAAAGGTCACAAAAGCAGTCAAAAGAGTCAGAGACAGCCCCCACTCCTAGTGTTAGGAGTTCCATAAGAACACTCAGCTATACAACTATAGCATACATGCAGAGGATACCACTGGATGGTCTACTGTTTTCTGAAGGGAACTAGAGGAGGAGTGGATCTGGGGAGAGATGGGAGGTGGTGGGAGGACATGGAGGAGGGGAGGGTGGGAAAACAGTGGCTGGGATGTAATACATGCGAAAAGAAGAAATTTTAAAAGAAGAAGAAGAAGAAGAAGAAGAAGAAGAAGAAGAAGAAGAAGAAGAAGAAGAAGAAGAAGAAGAAGAAGAAGAAGAAGAAGAAGAAGAAGAAGAAGAAAGATGACACAGTAAAGTCCTCGTAAACATACACTCAAGGACTATGAGATGCTGGGTGCTCTGTAGATGCCTGCTGGGGCCAGACTTCTCCTTCAGTTGAGAGCCTCATCTCTAGAGCTGGCAGGACACTTATAGTGATGCTGGTCAAATATACTGTTCTGCATCAGTTTATTTCCTCTTTGAAGAAAGAGTGAACTTGCCATCCATCAGATACTTTTTTAGTTCTTTTTTGTACTTCTTTGACTTACAAGGGTAAGCCAAATATTACTCACAATTTTATGAATTTGCATTTTATCCAAACCTCCAAAGAGATCTCTACTATGTGCCCAACAGGGTCTGAGTTTTTAAGAAAGGATGTTGCCCAGCATCTCTTACCCAGTCCATGCCATTGCAAGACTCTCAGAAGATGCGTTTTCATTTCTCCTCCTCCATCTTTCTAGACATCCCTCAACTCATGCTAACTATGATCTTCTCTTTTCTAACCTGATTCACAGTGATCCAACTCACTTCCTTCCATTCACATTGTGTTTTAGGCAGCTGTTTTATTAAACCCTTAATTATCTGTCCATAATTTCAGATCTTAATTTTGTCTTTTCCACCATATGGGAATACACATGTCTTCTGAATTTAATGAACTACTATAAATATTAATTTTAAACAACAGATTGAATAATAAAAAATTAACAAATAATTTGATGAATTTTAACTTGTTTATTTCTTATTACAGAACATAGTCTGTCTCTGAAAAGATGCCAGTCAAAGTATAAAAAAGCTCTTAAAGTTACTTACTGTTAGTTGTCCTTCTCTTTTTCTATCAGGATGGCAACACAGTGTCATAGCTTTTTGAGATCCGTACAAGCGTTACAAAAGAGCATCTTATCAAAAACAGGAAAGAGTTATGTCTCCTTATAATCTCTCTTCTCCCCTGCCCTCTAGTCCCATCTTCATTTAATACTCCTGTTCATTTTCTCTGTCTTCTTTTAACACTGTATCATATTTACCCTTTCTTGGAAGATTCTACACTTCCCCTTGGTCCCTTACCAGCTACCTAATCTCTATGGATATTTAAATGAAACACACATCTAAAAAATAAAAACTAACATCTACATAAAAAGAAAACATGCCATGTTTTGCTCTGGGTCTGAGTTATCTCATTCAAGGTGATTTCTATCTCTAACCATTTACTTGCAAATTTCTTTTTTTCTTAACAGCTGGATACTATTCTACTGCCTAAATGTATCACATGTTCATTAGCCTTTCATCAGTTGATGGGCATCTTGACTGTTTCTAGCCAATATTTGGCTATTATGAATAGAGCTGCAATAAACAGGGTGAATGAACATCTCTGTAATTAGACACAGAGCCCCTCAGGTATATGTTCAAGAGAGATATAGCTAAATCTTATGGCAGATTTCTTTTCAGTTTCTTGAGAAACATCTACAGTTATTTCCATAATGGATGCACCAGTTTGCATTCCCACCAGCAAAAAAAAAAAAAAAAAAAAAAAAGGGCACTTTCCCTGAATCCTTGTTGGCATTTGTTTTGTTAAATTTGACCATTTTGATTAGGTTAATTTGAAATCTCAGCATAGTTTTACTTTGCATTCCTCTGAACCTATAGATAGGCTTGTAGAAAACCTACTTTAATTGTCCTACTAAATGAATGTAGCAATGAAACAACTCCAAAAATTATATTGATACCTATAGGTCATTGTATGACTCAACGCTCATGTGAGAAGCTTCTTCTTGTACTAGACTGTAATTAACATAGGTGTCCACTACAGGACAATGTGTAGAGTGTGAGAGGTTTGGAGTACCCTAATCTCTGTGAGATGTTCATCTTTCCTTTCCCTTCAAGACTCATACATCTATGCTGAAGAGGAGGCAGAAAGATTGTGAGAGCCTGAGAGAGTGGACAACTTCAAGGAAACAGCATTTCCAGACCAAATAGGCCTGATGTGTATATGAACATACAGAGTCTGTGGCAGCATGCATACAATCTGCCAAAAAATTCAAGCATAGAAAAGGAGAAGTAGACATGAAGTCCCACTTTTCCTCCAAGAAACTATCTGCAACTGATACCTGCTAAGAAAAATCAGTTTACTTCAGTGGAGTGATACTGGTTTTATCAACCACCCTCTAGGGCAGTCTTCTGTTCAGTAGTACTCAACCAACAGTAGACTGTTTGCATCTAGGGCTCCTGAAGCTAAGTGGAGAGCGGTCCTCAATCTCACAGCCTTAGGTCACATGGGGTCAGCACTCTATGTATCAGTCATGTGGAGCATAACACACCATCTGTGTATAGGCTCATGGAGGACCGTACGCCATCTGTGTAAGAAGTTAGAGAGATACTTTAGACTGGGGAGTACCAGCATCCACAATCAAAATGTGGTCCCCAGAAAGTTTCTGTTTCAGTTAAGAAAATTCAATTTGGTGAAAGTTTCTTCTTGTGTCTGTGACTAAGTAAAGTTTGATTCCATATGTGAAGCTATATAGATAATATCAACTTAGAGCCGGGGACAGCTCAGCTTATTTCTGTTTTATGATAACTAGGCTTTCTAACTCTCTGACAACTTCAGTGTCAGTTTGGTCATTGATCTTTAATAAGACTGCATAAAGTGGTAATACATTTTTGTGACATTATGTTCTATTTCAACTTTTTAAAAGTCATTTATAAAAATAACTGATTTGGATCTGGCACAACAGAAATTTTATAAAATTTGCAAAAATAAAGATATTTGTAAATATAGTGTAGTTCTGAAAACATCTGGCAGTGGAATTAATAGAAATGTAATATGTGTATCTGGTCTTTTCTTTACAAAAATAAAAATTTGTGCATGAAGCTTCTCTATATAGAGAGTGTATTCTTTTTAATTGTAAACGGTAAAGACAGGAGAAAAAGCTGAAATGAGCAACTGGGAAAGAGATAAACTGATGAATATGGTCAGAGGTGAGAATAAGTTTATAAATCAAATGACATATTTCAGATAAACTGCTTCCAGGCAATTTGCAAAGCTAACTAGGGATTTTCCTACTTTCACTACAGAGTAGGAAATTGTTTATTCAAACTGCCTGCAGCATTTTCCAAAACCCTTTCTCCTTTGTGCTGGGAACCAAGCACATATGTGAATTACATTGACTAGGATGTCTTCCCATGATGTGAAAACAATAATACCCAAGCTTTATGAAATGGATAGTTTCATCCATGCATTTACCTTCTCTGGGACACAGTTTCCTCAAATAAATAATAATTATCTTATCATAACTGTGAGAATTTAATGAGGAAATATATATACAAAAGATTACAGCACCCAAAATACACAAATGTGAATTCCTGCTATTATTTTAATTGGTTTCACATAACCAAGAGGTTTATTTCTGATTCACTTATAAAAAGATTAGATTCATATGTATCAACACCTACACATGCAGCTGTGCAAGGGACTGCAGACAGGGTGTCAATATCGCACAGAACAAAGCTCTTGAGAGCAGAAGCTCATATTCTCTCTGTAATGAGGTGCCAAAGGCATCTTGATGTGGGGACATGATGTACAGGTGCACAGATGAATAACAACAGAGTACAGTGAGAGGCACAGACAAGGGGAAACTCTGTTCTTCTTTTTTTATGGAATATAATTTCATTATATTTAATGCCTTCAATGGAAATCTATATTCTGTAAGAATAATGCAAAAATAAATTGCAAATATATTATACACATACATAGGAGTTTAAAGTGAATGTGGGTCTTTTTTTAAATGATATTTTCTTTTTTATGGTTTATTTTTTTATATTTTAAAATTTCCATCTCCTCCCCTCCTCCTCCCCCTTCCCTCCCCTCCCCTCCATCCAAACCCCCCCTCCCTCCCTCTCCAGGCCAAGGAGCCATCAGGGTTCCCTACTCTGTTTAGACAAAGGTCCGCCCAACTCCCCCCAGGTCCAGGAAGGTGATCGACCAAGCTGAGAAGGCTCCCACAGAGCCCGTCCATGCAGAAGAATCAAAGCCCAGAGCCTTTGTCCTTGGCTTCTCAGTCAGCCCCCACCATCAGCCACATTCAGAGAGTCTGGTTTGGTCACATGTTCCATCAGTCCCATTTCAACTGGAGTTGGTGATCTCCCGTTAGTTCTGTCCCACTGTCTCCATGGGTGAACGCACCCCTCACGGTCCTGACTTTCTTTCTCATGTTCTCCCCCCTTCTGATCCTCATCAGGACCATGGGAGCTCAGTCCGGTGCTCCAATGTGGGGCTCAGTCATTTTCTTCATCTATCGCCAGGTGGAGGTTCTATGGTGATATGCAAGAAATTCATCAGTATGGCTATAGAAACTGGCCTTTTCGGGCTCCCTCTCCTCAAAGACTATTAAGTTCCACTTTTCAGGTATTGTGCTGGAAAACACAAAGTTCTGCCACCACCAGTGCGTGTTGACATATGGGGGAAAGATCATCAAAGGCGTAATAGAGTAGATGACTCAAATGCAATGGAATTTCAGTAAAAGAGATGTAAGATGAAGTGGGAGCATTCATAATTCCATGAGTAAAAATGTTCCACTGAAGACTGAGCAAATTCTGAACAGAGAGAAGAGAGAGGCAAATACAGGACATGAGGTAAATGAAGTTTTACTGGTGGCCATTCTTTCTTACAAGACTGAAAAAGTGTCCAGGATGAAGGTACAGTCGTGTAGAAAGACTGATCATAAGTCTGAGGAGGAGAGGAAAATATAATTTTGACCCTTGAGTAGATTGTGTTATGAAATCGAATGTCATTACACATCTGTGGAGAAAGAAATTTTAGTATGATAATTGTTACTATAGAAATGCAATTAAATTTTTAAAAGTGTATAACCAAATAAATACAGTGGACCTAAAACAACAACATGAAACAAAAAGGTCACACACTTAATTGCAGTTTCTTTCAACTGACAACTTATTGTTAATTATGTTTTCAATACAGGTCAAGTTTTAACAATGAAATGAAAAAGGAAAGACCAAGAGATCAAAATTTCTAGGCATCCTGTGTTAACCACCACACCCTGGGATTTTGCCAAGCCATTCTGCTCTGTGTCACTAATCTTTGAACTATCCTTCCGAGTCTGTAAATCCTAGAAAGCTGAAAGCATATGAGCACATTCTCCTTAAAGGCATGAATGAATTTTGTGTGGAGGAGGGTATTTGATTTGATTTCAAGCCTGAACCAGATCACATCTGAAATGTTAAATTCAGTATCTCTGGTATTCTAAGTAGCTGTATAGGCTCTCTGTGTCCCAGGGCCTTGCTAGCTGTGTATTGCTTCCTAAGGCCTCCTTAATAAAGTGTGTCATGTTTGCTGAGTAAAAAGGACAGAACCATATTTTCTTCACTGTTCAAGAAATGAGAAGTCTGAAATAAAGGTATCAACATAGCCATTCTCTCTCTCTCTCTCTCTCTCTCTCTCTCTCTCTCTCTCTCTCTCTCTCTCTCTCTCTCTCTCTCTCTCCTTCCCTCCCCCCTCTCAAAGTCTGAGTTTTCTTACTTCTAGTAAAGATTCCATCTTGTATTTCCATCTGTGCTTGACTTTTCTTAATTGTGGTTACATCACTCCAGCCTGCTCTGAACCATCACATGAAATCTTTTCCCATTTCTGTGTCATTTTGTGTTTTCACATGGACTTCTAATAAGTAAATCAATCATCACAACCCCCCACAAGCATTTGATTAGGAAGTTGTTTATGGTTTCATAGGATTAGTCCATAATCATCATGGCAGGAAGTGTGGCAGCAGACAGGGCACTGGAGCAATTAGCTGAGTGTTTACACCTCAGTCCAAAGACAGGACACACAGAGAGAAAGAGAGACAGAGACAGAGGCAGAGACAGAGACAGAGACAGAGACAGAAGGACAGGCTTGGTATGTCAAAGCATACCCTCAGGGACATAACTCCTCTAACAAGGCCATACCTCCTAATCCTTCCTAAAGAGTTCCACCAACTGGTAACTGAATGTGCAAATATTTGAGCCTATGAGGTGCATTCTCATCCATACCACCACAGTCCCTCTCTGGACCCAATAGACATATAGCCATATCACAATGCAAAATTCTTTCAGTTCATCTTCAGAAGTTCCCATAGTCCTTCACAGTCTCAATACTGTTTAAAAGTTCAAAGTCTCTCAGATTCAAGTAAATATCTTAACTATAGCCCACTGTGAAATCAAAATCAAACCACGTATTTCCAAAATGCAATGGCACAAAATATATATTAGCATTGCAAATGGGAGGAGGGAGGCATAAGTGAAGAAATACAGGACCAAAGCCAAACTGAAACTCAGCAGGGCAAACTCAAAATCCTGACTTAGATGGCTCGCTGGTTCTCCCACTCCTTTCAGGCTTATTGATTGCAACTCATTTCTCTCTCTTAGGCTGGTACTAGACATCATCTGCAAATATCAGCTTAGCTCTGCAATCCTCATCATCTTAGGACTCCAACACAATAAAGGATTCACCTTTACAGCTTCTCTTAATAGCCTCTCTGGTCTCCATGCAGGGACTACCCTGTCATTTACCTGCCCTTCGTGGCTTTCCTTAACCATGAGGAAGATTAGACAATCTCATTACGTTATCACTGATTTTGAAGTCAGAATCATGTGGCTAAGCCTATCATGTTCTTCTGCTGGCTTAGGCTGAAATCTGGCTCTCACCATAACTTACATTTGCATAAGCTTTGATTGAGTTGTTAATGGCATAATCAAAAACTTCCCATCTATAAAAAAGTGTTCAGAATGAGCCCTGTTTTGTACAAGTTGGAAACTTAGCTGGGTATGGTCTTGCTCTGAGGGCATCACTCCCTTTATTCTCTTTTGAATTAGGTCTATATTTAAACTTTTGTCACCTTGGAAAAGAGAATTGGCTCCAACATATGCTTCTTTGTTTTCCTTTTCTTCTCTTTGTTTGCTTGGTCCTTTTCGTTGTAGATATACCTAAAAGCAATGACTAATAACCACATGACACAGTTAACAAGAGGCTGTCTTGAAATCTTCTCTACTAATAACATTAATACAAAACTCTCCAAGTCAGCTTGAGGCACATTTTTTGGATAAGAGCAGAAAGTGGCCACATTCTTTGCCAAAATAAGTCAAGAATTGTCTCTAGTATTCATCCCTTCTAAAGCCTCTTGGTCTGTACTGATACAGTCCATACTGCCCTCTCTGCTACTGTCTTCCAAGTTCATAGCAGGATTTTTTCATGTAGCCCTGCCTTCAGAGATCAACCACTCTTCTCATCTGAAGTTCCCCTGCCTTCAGAGTTCAACCACTCTTCTCATCTGAAGACCCAAAGTTGCCCCTATTCTTCCCTAAAACAGCATAGTCAGGCCTGTCACAGCAATCCCTCAGTTCTTGGTACCTACTTCTGTCATCCCAACTCTTTCAAATATGAACTTTTATAAAAAGAAATTCAGGTTACATACTTTCAACATATAATAGTACAGGTTAAACACTCTTATTCCAAAAGGGAAGAATCTGGGAAAAGCAAGAGTTGGTCAAATCCAAGTAGTATTGTAATCAAGTAAGGCAAACACCTGCATCTAGTTTTAGGCCCAGCATTTGAGGCACATAACATGATCAACAGGGCTCCTAAAGTCTTTGGTAGACCAATTCCTTCATCCGTGCAGCCTACTGTATACATACCTTCTCAGTTAGGTTGGAACTATTCTATGACCATAGCCTTCCATGGCAGATGACTTGTTATTCTGCCATCTCCAATATTCTGGGCTCCCCACTGAAACTTGGGTTCCACTTTCACACCTTTATGCAATGGCTTTTCAGGACCTCTCTGCAAGAGTTCCAGTCTGGCCACATTCCACCTGCCCTTAACTACTACGTATCTGTCTTGTACCTGTCACATCCACTAAATCACACCACATGGACAATGGTGCCAACTTCTCTTGCTTTCCTAAGGTGTAACCTTGCCTGCTTGGACCACAGCTATGTCAGTCTCTGCATGCTGACCCTGGGAAAATATGTTCCTAAGTACTGGCTTCGAAAAGTAGGAAATGCCTCAGTTTAGGGTTTCTTTCTTTAAAATGCCTGAATCTTCAGAGGAAGATCCTCCAAAAGATGGGGATTTTTTTTCTCTGGATACTCTTCCTGTTTCCCCAGTGTATCACATGAGACTGAAGTTAAATTGAGTTAGCAGACTCAGCCAGTGACCACTGGACTGTCAGTGTGGAGACAGATTTCTCCATAAAGGACTTTGTGTTAGCGCCATGTGAGGATAGGAAAAGCACCTTATTTATGCTTCTCTAGAAACAATAAACCTAACAGTATAAGACAAAAGACTATTAAAGTCATTTTTCTTCATTTTAGATATATGTAAGACCCAAGGCTATTAGAGCCATATCTCTTCATTTTCTGATACATTCATAAAAGTAGCCAACACACTCACGCAAGCCAGTGAAAGAGGGGCTACATTGACCTTAAGAACCAGAGCATTTGCAAAGCCTTATTTCTCCCCCCTTGACCATATCTTTGTGTCTTCCTATATTAAAGGAGTCTGACTCACGTCTTCTCCATCGAGGCACTAGTGACAATTCCCTAACTGGTATAATTTAACTGTATTTCAATTACTTCTCCTTACATTCACAGAAAAGTATAGCTCCCAAGCCTCATGAAGGGTGGGAAGTGGGGGCTAGAACCAAAGAATCAAACAGCGAGGGGAGGAAAGAAGTGGCCAACAGAGGGACTATGTGGAGGAGCAGCTAAAACTAAGGACTATTGCTGTGGAAACTTCTTCAGCTAACAGCCTTTAAGATACTGACACACTTTGGTCATGGTGTCATGTATTATAAGTGCAGATGAGAAGCATGCGTGGCCTCTTTTTCTGCTGGACTTAGTTCCAGTTCCCAGCACACGCAGAGAACTGTGAATCATTACCCTTACTGTGAGTTTATTCCCAAATAAATAAACCTTTGTTATACACCATTCTGGGCTATTGTGGAACTCTTTGATACAGCTACAGACTATTTGAGGGGTCCTAAGAAAACCTAATACAGTAGAAGCTTCCTAAATTATATGCATAATAAAGGTCAATCTAAATGAACTGCCAAGTAAGGGGAGAGACAGAACTCCAGCTGGACATCTCTCATTATCAAATGATGCTTCCAGTACTGGAAATGGATTACATCTGATCAAGTTGTTAGCCAAAGAGGTTCAACTGGAACCCCCAAAACAAACCAGGATATTGCCATGACTATTGGTAGTTCTCCACAAAATGACAGCAAGACCCTATTACTAATGCCAGTGCATACACAATTCATTGAACACAGAGAAATTGAGATGGTACCTACCTAGAGCTTTTACCCCTATTCATGGTATTAGAAGGTACTATGCACACTACCAAAGAGGAAAAGTAAATATCAACCTAGCCACAAATCCTTTGGTATGCAATGGTGACCACCTTGCATGATATACTGGCATAACTGTAGGAGTAACCAAGCAAGTTATGATTTGACTTAAAGTTTACTCCATAAGATGAAACCAATGCCTGACACTGCTCAGGTAGGCCAGAACCTAAGACTAGATAGTTCAGGGACCTAGCAGAAAACCAAATACTATTATTCTCCTAAAATAATATAGCAACACAATGACGCCTAATGACATTCTGCTGTACTCATATATCAGTGTATTGCTCAGTTAACATCAGAGAAGCTTCCTCCTGCAGCAGATGGGAACAAATATAGAGATCCATAGTCAGACAATGTGCAGAAATACTCATCCCTAAATGGGATGTCAATATCAAATCCCTCCTTCAGGACACAGGAGACTATATAAAAGAGGAGACATAAAGAGTGTAAGAGGAAGGGGGATGGAAGATACCAAGGCACAACAGGACTGAAGCACATGTGAATTCACAGAGAGTACAAGCACACACCAGACTTGTGTAGGTTTTCATCAGATGGGGTGAAATACATCCCTAAACCTAAGAACTGGCTCCAAATGATAAGCACTTTCAAAAGAACACTTAGTTTTCTCCAAGGGAGTCTCACTGGGGATACAAAACAATCTTCTTTTATTGATTTTTATTGAGCTCTAGATTTTTCTCTGCTCCTCTCCCTGCCTCTCCCCTCCCCTTCAACCCTCAACAATCTTAAGGGTAAGCCTCATACCTAGTAGTAGAGAGCCCACACAAAATAAACTCAATGGCATCTTTGGAGGTTCTTTGTCTCATAATGCTGTATCAGGACATTTTCTATAACCTTACAAGTCCTTTGTGTACATAATATGGCTTCCAGT
Organism: Arvicola amphibius; assembly: GCF_903992535.2. Taxonomy (NCBI): domain Eukaryota; kingdom Metazoa; phylum Chordata; class Mammalia; order Rodentia; family Cricetidae; genus Arvicola; species Arvicola amphibius. Next base: position 159,359,947 of record NC_052049.1, on the reverse strand, counting down.
TTTGTGTTTTTATGGGATTACACTGTATGTGAACATGTGTGTCTTTACATCTATATGAGTTTCTTGTGCTTTCTCTTTGGCTATTTTCCTACTGTTGTGTTTGTCCTATTTCAATTTGTTTGATTTATTTTATTTTATTATTTCTTTGATGCCTATTTGTTTACTAATAAGAGACAGAAATGATGTGGATCAGGATGGAAGGGGAGCTGCTGAGGAACTGGGAGGACTTTGAAGAGGAGAAACCATAATAAAAAATAGATGAAAAAATCTATTTGAAATAAAAAAGAATAACTACAAAGATTGGATAATGAACTAATATTGAGTCACATCTATTGATGCCTCACAGACTCCAAAATAAACTTTTGAAATCTATCTTTGTGTCTTGATATAGCTACTATAAACTGCTGAGAAAGCGGATGTATGCACCAGGCATGGTTGTGCACACCTCTAATCTCAGCACCTGTGAATCACAGGCATGAGGGTCATGAGTTTGAGCAGAGTTATATGCCAACCTAGATGTTCCAGATAGGCTATGTGTTTTCCAGATAGATCTTGTTTTAAAACGGAAGCAAAACTCAAAATGGTTTTAGAGAAAACCTCATTCTCAAAATCTTGTAATATTCAAAGCAATTCTATTGTGTTTCCTTGATAAATCCAAGAAAGAAAGAAAAACAAAACAAAAAATGAAAGGAAGGAAAGAAGGCAAGCTCCTTCTTGCAACATATGGAATCTATTTTTTTTTAAAAAAAAGCCATAGGTGATCAAAATTCAGAGAACATCTGGCCATGGATGGCATAGCACTGGTTAGTGTATTTACAACAGAGTGCCTACATCTAAGACTTGAGGGAATATATTTAGAAAGAAAGAACAGAAAAATTGTAAAAGCCAAAGAACCAAAGTAGTGTTTGCTCTATATGACACGGAAGGGGCACCTGGAAAATTTCACCTAAACAAGACCTAAAAAATAAAATGACAGCCAGCATCAGGTAACATGCCAAAATAAGTGGGAGAGTGCTCACAGGACTTCAATCCTAGATAATGAACTTTAGGCAATTGAAGATTGGAGGGAGGAAGAGAGAGAGAGAGAGAGAGAGAGAGAGAGAGAGAGAGAGAGAGAGAGAGAGGGCTTCTCCAGGTACCAACTACCTGATACATTATCCAGTCTCAAAAAGGCAGCTCTAAACACATATGAGCAATAGTAAATGAACTCAGAATTTTGTATTTATGAATGTGCATTTAACAAAAATAAATAAAGAATAAGAGGTAATGATTTTGAGGAGTAGGGAGGACATAGAAGGAGGTGAAGGAGGAAAGGGTGGGGAGATATAAATATAGCATGTATAGATGAAATTCTCAAAAAATAAATGAATGAATGAATATATATATACACATATGTGTGTGTGTATATATATTCAGTGCAATGTGAGCTTCACCCCCATTCAGGCTGGGGTCATGCTTGAAGCAGTGTCACACAGTAGGCAGAAAAGGAAGAGAAAGTGGGGCGCATTCCATATGTAACTGGAGTTGTTGACTAGTTGTAAAACTCTGTAATGAATCCCAGTGGATCTGCAGCAGTACCTGAAAAGCAATTTCCATCTCCAGCTGAAGTAAGACAACAAAATTCTGTAGTTAATAGAGTGACATCATTTCCCTCAAATGCACACACGGGTCATCATATCCAGGTAGCAATCAACTGTAACCAATTAAGTTTCCTTTTGGGGAAAGATAATCTTAATAGTATATAAGAACTAGTCCGAATGTTTAAAAACGTTCCATAAATATATTCACAGTAGTTTCATTTTAATCACTTTATTGCAAAGCAAGTTGAAAGAATATAATAACTCAATTTTTATTTCTAAAAAAGGCAATCATAAAAATGTCGAATTTTGAGTAGCTATACTAAGAAATGAGGAAGTATGAGGTGGAAATAGCTCTAAAGACACTTTTCCACTTGGAAACTTCTGCTGAGGAGAAAAGAATTCAGCAGGGAGCAGAGCTCCAAAAGAAACAGATTGCATCCGAGGAATGTGGTTGTACATAGACTCAGAACTAAAAAAAAATAAAAATAAAAACGTAACCTTCATCTGCCGATGGATGAAGATAAAGACAGAGACCCACCTCAGAGCACTGGACTGAGCTCCCAAGGTCCAGTTGAAAAACAGATGGAGGGAGAAGATGAGCAAGGAAGCCAGGGCCGCAAGGGGTTTGTCCACCCACTGAGACAATGTTACTGATCTAATGGGAGCTCACCAAATCCAGCTGGACTGAATGAGCATGTGATAAAACCAGACTCTCTGACTGTGGCTGACAATGGGGGCTGACTGAGAAGCCATTGATAATGGCACCAGGACTTGTTTCTACTGCATGTACTGGCATTTTGGGAGCCTAGTCTATTTGGATGCACACCTTCCTAGACCTGGATGAAGGAAGGAGGGCCTTGGACTTCCCACAGGGCAGGGTACCCTGTCATCTCTTAAGACAGGAGGGGAAGTGGGGGAGTGGGAGGAGAATGGGAGGAGGGGAGAAAGTGGAAATTTTCAGATGGAAAAATAAAAAATAATAATAATAACAAACAAAGAAACCTTACTTCTAAGTTTCAAGATACTGAAAACTCCACCTTCTCAGCTGAGGGAAACAAGCTATGAACTAATGGACCCAATAATGTCAGGGGTAGAATTTTTCTAGACAAAAATAAATGTGAAAAAATTAAAAAATCTGAAACATAGCATTAGTTAGGGTGTCACTATGTGTGCAAATTAATAAGATTAATGGTAAAGAGCCCACTTCCTGGAATCAGATTATAGGAACTTAAACTTATCTCCATCGATTTTTAGTCATGCTCTTGTTTTCTCTGTCTATGACCTAAAGATAATAATAACATTAATTTCATGACTTTTTAGGAAGATTAAAATCACAAAATAACACATACCCATACACACATAAAATATTATAGAAAGATTTTTTGTCCTGTAAATAATAGCAAAATGTTAAAAATCTTTGATGTCATTAAAAAGTATTATTTTTAAAAGAAAATAAATATACCTCATAATCAAAAACTAGTTTTTCATTTGTCAGTACTAACATTATATGGCCATTCAATTATCATCTCTATTTTTTTTTTTTGGTTTTTTTTTTTTCGAGAAAAGGTTTCTCTGTAGCTTTATAGCCTGTCCTGAAACTAGCTCTTTTAGACCAGGCTGGCCTCAAACTCACAGAGATCCACCTGCCTCTGCCTCCCGAGTGCTGGGATTAAAGTCATGTGCCACCACCACCTGGCTCCATTATCACCTCTTAAGAAAGAAAGTATACAACAAGCCAGTTATGAGCCTCACATAATATACAATGAGAAAACTCAGTCATTTATAAATGTTTCTGAATCACTGAAGATGGGGTCATGATAGTTGACATTCATTGTCAGATTGACAAGATCCGGAATCAGCTATGAGAGAGCTTTTAGGCACACCCGTGAGAGGATTGCTTCAGCTCCGGGCATGTTGATGAACTGTTCATCTTAAGTTAACTCAGAAGGAACAACCCTTACTAAAAGCATCATCTCCTAGGTTGGGGTCTTAAACTGTATAAAAAGGAGAAAGCTAACTGAGCACATGCACTCATTTATTTCTCTTCATCACCCTGGTTCCTAGTCGTGGGACAAAGTGATGAAATGTTTTACAGCTCTGCTGCCTTGCCTTTGATACCATGACACACCAGGCTCTTGGAATGTGAGACAAAATAGCATTTCCTCCTGTAAATTGCTTTTTAAAATCATAACAGCAAAAGAGACGAAGAAGGATGCAGCCAAAGTATCTGCAGTTACTCATAGAGAGCGTTATTGCATTGGTGAGCGATATCAGTGGGTGAAGAAATTGCTCTCATATCAGCAACAATAACTCTTGGCAAACATGAACCTAGTATCTTCACATAAGAACAATTATAAGTGATCAAAGGGAAAAGTGGCTAATTTTAGGAAAGCAGAGTTTGGGCCTGTCAGGAGTTATCATGATAGCTCATAGAAAGACAAAGAGAAAGATTCATAGTTTGAGTTCTAGAGTTATGTCCAACGTGACTATCATGTTATCAAATTAAATGTGAGGTCAAAGACAGTAAGTTTTCCAGTGGATGTTTCAGCCACTAAGACTGAGGGAAGTGGACAAGGTGCAGAAAGACTAGGGTACTGAGGGCAAAGAAGGTTTAGAAGGGTCTTTTTGATTTTTCACGGAAGAAATGAAGAACAATTCTATAAAGTTATTCTTTATCTTTTTGTGTCTTCTTATTTTGTACTTTTCCATCAAATGTAATATTATGAAAGACAATTTGGATGCTCTTTTGCCTAAGAAAACAATATAAATTGTTATACAGTTAGCTAATGATGGATGGCTAGGCAACATATATCACTTAATATTCATAGAGGTTATCAATGAAGGCAATAAACTGCATAAAAGTTTCCATGCAATATCTTATGATTTGGAGAAAAATCTCCCATATGACCTGTTATCAGTATTAAAATGCATAGAAGTTTGCAAGGGGTCTCTACATGCTGATTTCTATGAGTCACTGCTGATATATTTATGTGCACATAAGCCTGTCTCCTTCATACATATCTGGGATTCAAAATGATACTTTCTTCTTGTCAAGCACTATTTATTGATTATTGAAGCAGATGCCAACATTAGGTACCTCCGCTGCATCAAATGTTTAGGCCACAGCCAGCACTAGTTGAAATCAATCTCTGGAGTAAGACCCAGGTATCTGGACATTTTTAAAGGCCACTGAGAAATTCTAAAGCATGGCCAAGTATGAGGATAATTCTCATATATGCAACTCAAACAAGATTTCATAGCTTTGAGTTTTGTTCCTTGCATAAAATTGGAACAGATGATCCGCAGCTATCACGGTGTCCTGTTCTATAAATAGAAAATCTTTCAGTGAAAATGATTATTCGGATTACTTCTAAGCTTTCAAACTCTGTCATTCTTCTAGAAAGGGGGATTGCAATGCATGTTTTCCTTCTAGCATTTCTTAATGTGTGTGTGTGTGTGTGTGTGTGTGTGTGTGTAAATGTATTAGTTGCTTTCTTGTTGCTGTGACCAAATATTGATAAGAAGCAACTCAAGGAACACAGAGATTATTTTGATTCACTGGAATAACAGGGAAGACATCACAACTTCCTTCACAATAGGGAAGACAGAATGTGAAACAACCGGTCAAATTACTGCCAAAGTCACAAAGTAGAGAGCAGATAGGGAGCAGAGTCAGACTCTAGAATATCTAAGTATCTAAAATATCAAGGCTAGTAAACCATGTCATCTGGCCACACCCACCTCCTAAAGGATTCATAACTATCTGGATGACCAGCAGGAGCTGGAGACCAAGGCTTTAAATACATGAGCTTATGGGGACATCTCACTCTGGGACCAAAACAATGGGTTCAAATACATCAATCATAAGGAAATGCACAGAAGCATTCTCTATTGCGTGGTGGTTATGAAGTAAGCATGCAGGCATACATGTGGATTTGAAAGCTGGCTGCATCACAAAGTTTAGAATTTATTATGTTTAAAATAGGTGAACAATTACCAAACCTGTAGACCTGTGTCAGAATTCGGTTACAGTTAAAGTAGTAGAATATCAACTATGACTACTGACTATTATCATTGTTTTTAGTATAACTGTATTATATATTTAATTTATTATACATAATAATATATTATATATTTATAACATATAATATATTTATAATATATATTTATTTATATATAATACATGATATATGATATATATTTGTTTATATAATACATATTTATTTATATGATATATATTTAATTTAAATGTATATATATTTAATTTTTGCATGTTCCCATTTATTCCCATTTGTAATGAATTTACAACCAAATTACCTCTTGTTTACTCTCCCGTAATGTGAAAGTCATTTTCCTTTAGAACTAAGCATTCCCTCAACCTTTTCTAAATACTTTCTGAGAACTCTTGTAATGTTTTGTTGCTGAAAATGAATTTGCCACTGAGAATGAGCCAAATAACTGGTCTGGATCAGTTGTTCTGACCTATGGCGAGCACTGCTTGTTCTCTCAGTATCACTCCACCCACTACAGTCTGTTCTCTGCAAGTGCAGCAGTAATGAAAACAAGGGCTAAACGTGCAGCATAGGGGGAGCCTCAGTCCTTTTCCCCCTCCAGCCTTTGGGAAGTTGCCCACCAAGATGAGAACTCCAGGACCCAGGCCAGCAAGCTTCCCTACTTCCACATAAAGGGAGCTGCAGGGCCGCAGTGGTTAGGCTTCCAGCTTTCCATGGTTCTCATTCAACAATCTCTCTGCTCCCAGCTTCACAGTAATATTTCTATCTTACCCTAACAAGAGCTTTCCATTTCCTGGACACCACAACACGCATATTTGGCAGTTCTCAGCATGTTCAGTCTGCTTTTCTTTCTCCCTATAGAACTCAGTTTAAAAGCTGTATGTAGACAATTTGACTGGCAGAATATTTTTCCACGTATTTCCTTATCTCTCCACTGCAGCATATTTTGTTGAAGACATTTATTTTCTTCGTTTTGCTATTTCTTTCCAAGCATCCAGCTCCATTTCACTTCTGAGAGGCACGTAGTTCAAAGATGGCTCAGGGCATTTACAAAGAGTATGTAAATTGAGTCTCAAAACGGGGTTGATGAGCTGGCTCCATTTCAAAAAAAATAAGAGCAATAATCGGCATTCCAACAGAGAGGCAAGAGAGACGGTCAGCAGAACACTGGTCAAGTTCTAGCACCTGACCTTGCATCCTTGAACAGAAGTGAGTGGGTGAACCAGGAAATCCAGGGTTCTGTGGAGGGAAAGGGTACTTACTAAAGGATGACATCACTACAGACTATTTCAACCACCAAATTCCTGCCTCCTGTGCCTGTCTGCTGAATAATATCTGATATGGCAGCATCCGTCCAGAAGGTAAAGTCTGAGGTAGGCTGATGAGAGCTTTAGCAGAAGCAGAACTACCCTTCTTGCTGGTCCAGCCAGAGGACTTTCCAAAGCCAAGTGGAAACAGAGATTCCTATTACATGAAGACTGACCACTTGGCATTGGGGGAACTTTTTGCACTTCATAAATACAGTGTCAATGGGGAGACTGCACATTTGAGAAACACATTAGGCTTTACATGGAGTGAAGTATATTAATATGTCTTAGTAGTATTAAACACTTCATGCAACTTCCAGATTCCTTCATATGATACAGTGAGTAGCTTGAATAGCCAACCCATTGAGTAGACAAAGGACTCTCATTGTACTTCTATTTGTAATATCCCTCCCATTGACTCATATGCAGTTGTTGCCCTCGGAATTCTAGAAAACCTACAACTGGTACCTGTTCTTTGGATGTGAAAACTTGTACACTGTTGTTAGGAAAGTCTTATTATCATAAGTTAGACATTTACTTGGATAGTGTTGTTAGGAAGGTCCTGTTGTCACAAGTTAGACATTTACCACCCCATACTACTCCAGCATTCCAAAGGATCGGTCTGTACACACAGGCCCTGTCAATTTATTTTCAGGCAAGTATAAGTCACAGAGATTTAAACCAGGAGAGAGCTGAAATTTCCTGCAAAACCCATGATTTTACAGCATAAGAAACTAAAAGAAACACTAAAGCAGTTCTGCAGTCTGCAAATACTCTGAGTCCTGTAAACTCAGAATCTTCATTTTCTAAACTCTAAATGACTGAAGGGCAAGTATCTCCTTTGCAATAAACTGTAAGACTGAAATGATATAAGTAAACGAACTCTCAAAAATACATGTAAATGCACAATGGAACCATTATTTGTGGTCCTGGTCACATAAAGTCACTTTAACTGTGATAAATGTGGTATCTCACAGCCTCATTAAACACAGTGTAACTCTACGACTATTTAGCATAACCGTTCTAAGATTTTTGTGGAGTTATCCATTTTTAAAATGCAATTTACTTTCTCCGTTAATATCAATTTGTCAGTTGTTTCTTCATACAGTGTGCTCAAAAATTTGATCAACTATATGTTTTCTCAGTCCCAGTGTGAGCTAAGGCACACAGTTCCAAATGGAAGATTCATTACACTAGTTATTATATTCCAATGCCTTTTTTGTATGCAACTCAGTGGTGAAAGAACTTTGAAGATAACATCAGATGTGCTGGTTGGTAGCGCAGCTGCTTTCCTGAGCTCCATAGGGCATTGCCTCTGGTTTTCCATGTTTGTAATTACAGTTGAACGAAAATTTTTTCTTCTGCACAGGTCATATGGATAATGAGTCCCTTTAACAGAAGCTAATGAAACAATGTCAATCAACTGACAGTGGTACGGAGGGAGTTCAAAGAGGCGCCTGCAGACTCGGTGTCTGTGTTTCCTCTCTTCTCAGCACTGTTGTATTTTACCTTTGCCAAATAGCAAATCAAAAGGAGTACAGAAGCTGTGAGTTACTTTTCAGCTGTGTGAGCAGTAAGATCTCATCTGTAACACAGGAAAACCAGGTCAGTGTCTCCTCTCCCTCCGACAGATGCTAAGGAAAACTCCCACAACACAATTCTACAGTCACTGGGGTACCAAGCACTTTCTGACTGTTCCTGGACAGCCTCAGGACAGAAACCTGAAAATCTACAAATCCAAAGGAGTTTCATCTGAGTAAGTTCACTGAACAGTTAACGCCTAGTGGGGAACAGAGCAGAGACTTTGGGCTTTCCCTAATCAATTTTAACCTTATTCTTTACTTCTTCCATTCATTTATTTAGTTAGGAGAGGTGCTATTTAAAGTTTACCTCTCAATCTGAGGCGTGTTGTTACTAATCTATGCATCGTTTTTTATATTACATGTGTTTCCCTTCATTCTCCTCAAATATTAGTTCTGTTACCTCACATCATCTACACTGATCTATTTAATTATGCGCATTTTCTCAAGTTCTTTTGGGAAAATTTGTTTACTGATAGTTATTATCTTATATGGTTAGGTAATCTAGGGTTTAATATTTATATAAAATGTATACCTTCCCTTTTTAACACAATGTGTTACAGATCTCAATGTTGTAATATGCATTTCATGCCTTCTGACCACTGTACTATATATCACATTTATTTAATATGTATGTCCCATGCTATAATACTAACGATTTAAGAACTGACCTCTGATTGCAATGCTAGAGAGGCGTTTGTTGAATGTGATTTCTGAATGATTAGAGTTGGGCATCTACTGACATAGGCGTGTTAAGAACTGGTCTTTCTACCAAAGGAAGAAAAAGGAAGAGACGCCATTCATTAGGGCCACCCAACTGAAACGATGATAGAGAGCAAGATCTTTTCCTCAGATTCAATTCAGCTAACACTCTTCTGTGACTCAAGAAAGTCCCTGCTGTCCTTTGTCCCTTTAGTCTTCCCTATAAAGTCAGGGCAAGACACAGACACACAGAGCATGAGACCCTTACCGACTTCACTGACCATGTTTACACCGTAACCATCTTCAGTTTCCATTTTCCAGTCCACCCCATATCCCATGAACCATTGTACTGACGCTGTCTTCTGCACATGGTTTAAAGATGCATTTTGAATGTGAGAATGAGAATGAAGATACTCTGAGAAGGCTCCGAGACCTTCTGTGTGTGATGGACATTCCTCCTTTAGACATTACATTAAACTACTTTAGGATGCCATCATCAATATTTTGAATGAATTGGATACATTGAAAGGAAGAGAACAGCATGACCAGCTGAACAAACCCAATAGGAATTTGCTGCCCAGGACTGGGAGATATTAATAGTAAGAAACAATTCTCCAGGCCAAGAAAAATCTAAGAGTGCCATATTGCTTTCCAAAACTCTGGTCCCTCCACTCTAATTGGACTACCATAAATCAATGAGAGAGTTATTATAACACCCCATATTTTACTTTACTGCACATATTAGACAATGCAATTAAATGCCTGACATTTACAGCAATCCTTGAACATTTTTTTTTAAAAATAAACTTACTTTATTATTTACTTTCACAATGGATGTTTCGTTTCTCAGTTTTTAATAATGAGGCTAAACCTGAATGTAGGCAAAGACTACAATAACAAAATAATCTTGTAGAAAAGGGAATTTTTAAGACTAAATTGGCTGATATGTAAAATGTATTTAAAATCAAGAGGAAATATTCTAATTACTGCTTCATATATCCATATCTTATTTTGAATGTGGAGAATACAAGTGGTAACCTAGTGCTATAGAATGTCATCACCACATAAAACCACTTATGAATGATTATTGTAATGATTTTTATCATTAAATACCATATAATTTATTACAACTATAAATGAAATGATTGTTTTATATGAGATAATCATACAATAATAGACATATTTTAAATATGTAATAGAATATAATAGACATATTTCAAATATGTAAAAGAAAAATGAAAAGAGGATTTATGAAAATTATTTTTTACCATTATTAAATGTCTTTTAAGTAATATACTAAAGCCTGAATTTATACAAAAATGGCCCCAATGGTCTCCCTTTATAGTTTTTGTTATTATAAAGTCTAGTATATGACATAGGCATGCTTTACCCTGGGTTCCACTTCCATGAATATCATAGTCCACACTTTCACTAGCAGTCCATGCATGCCCTTAAACAGGAAGTCTTTCCTCAGAAATACATAGATGGGCCTTGCCTGCTTAACTGTTAAGTCTTTCCTCAGTCTCACAGTTGAGAGGAAAACACATAGAAGGCTTCTACCCTTCCCCACCCTAAACCCCAACTTGCCCAAAAGAGAAACAGTCTAGACAAGAACTCATTGAAGAGAACGCTTAGAAATTGTGATAGGGATGCTGAGGTGTAGCTCTCAACAGTTGATGGCTTCTGGCAGGGCTGGGGGTGGGGAAGGACTCAGTTTTCTTTAAGGAGCTGGCCACTGGGAGTTTGACCATACTCCAGTGAGTATATGGGCAACACAAATTGGACTTGGGTTTTTGTGGGGGTTTTTTTCTGCTTTTCTTCTTTTTCTTGGGGGAGATCATGGGTGGGGAGTGGACCTAGGAGGACTGGGAAGTGAATCTGATCGGGGTACATTATGTGAAACTCCCAAATAATCAATAAAAATATCATATTGTATAATAAATATAAAATAAATAAATAAGTCATTCTGCCTTTTTGTTTGTACTTTTTGGAGACAAGATCTCTTGTTATATGAGGAGGTATTATACTCATAAGTACCTGAGGTGGCCTTGGACTCCTCATTGTTGTGCCTCAGTCTAAGAGACTGGAACAACAAATCTGTGCCCCCCCCCCCACTTAACACTGCCTCTTAATTTATGAAATTAGATATTTGAACTCAAGATAACTATCTCTCAATGAGGTTTGATGCAGCCATTTTACACCTCTTCTAGTTTTGGTGTGTTCTTCCTGTCCTGTTTTATCCTTTGTGCCTGATTAGCTCCAATGATGCTTTGTCTGTTATCTGTTTTATTTTTCTTTACTATAGATATTTGTTTTGTGAATTATTATGCTTACTAAGATGAAAATAAAAAACATATTTTTGAGTAAACAAAGTATTTTGATATCATAAGCACCTTAATATGAGGTTTATTAATAAAGAGGGAGAACAGAAGAGGTTATAAAAATATTTCTCTCTCTTCTCTTGAAGTTTATCATTTGTCTTTAAATTAGTTCTTACAAATTTTTCCATTTGAGAGTTATTGCATAATGGTTACTATCTAATCAGCTGTTGTTTCCATATTTTGTCTGTTATGTAATGTCATGTTTTCTGAAAACACTTAATGATTATTAGCGTGATGTGGGATTCCCCTCTGAATGCTGTGAATATGTTTTATTGCCATTGGTTAATATAAAATCTGCTTAGGCCTGTTGAAGGGCTTAACAGAGCTAGATGGGATACTTAAATTGAATGCTGGGAGAAAGAAGGCAGAGTCAAGCATACATCATTTAACTGCTGAAGGAGAAAAATGCCAGAACCTTACCAGTAGGCCACAGCCTCATGGTGATATATAAATTAACAGAAATGTGTTAAGTTGTAAGAGTTAGCTAGAAATATACCTAAGCCATCAATCAAAATGTGTTGTAATTAATATTATTTTATAATAATATAATTATTCAGGTCTGGGTGGCCAGGAAATGAATGTGCAGTCTCCGATTACAGATGGCAACCAATGTGGCCTGCCACCCACTTAAATGCAGGTGCTTGTATGCCATTGGGGTCAGAGGGATATAACTGAGAGCACAGCCATGAGGCTTAGCACTCCTCACTGGAGCAAGTGGCAGAATCAGGTCCCCTAGATATGCACGGGCAAGAGAGCATGGCAGATTCCTGCTGACATACACAGAGATGTTTCCAGGCCACACAATGTGCTACATGGCAAATTTAGGTTTTACTCAGCCAAAAAAATAAGAAAAGAAAAGAAAAAAGAAAGAAAGAAAGAAAGAAAGAAAGAAAGAAAGAAAGAAAGAAAGAAAGAACGAAAGAAAGAAAAGAAAAGAAAAGTTTACAGGCTGCACAGTGCTTCCTAGAGTTGAGGTGTTAGCACAGCTCCCACCCAGAAGTCCTAGAGCTTGCAGTAAATGTACCTCTGCCATACTGAAAGACCAAGAGAGGCAGACTAAGCATTCAGGGATGCCACAACCACAGTGCTTACTTTTTAAAATGCTCCTTGTCAGAAAAAGATTACAGATATACAATAAAGACAGATTCAGACAGAAATAAAACTCTGAACTAGTCATAATGTATTTTTTAAAAATGTATGTAGGCTTACGAAAAAAAAAGAAAATGGGTATAGATAGACAAAAAGAAGCAAACAGTTTTAAAAAATAAAACAGTCTTTAAAGTGACAGTAAAAGTAATATAAAAGTACAGAAGTCATAGATTTAAGGAGTAAAGATAATAAAATAAACATTAAAACTAATAAAGAATTAATTAGAAAACTAATAAAGCCATGTAAAGAGGCAAAAATTGAAGAGAGTCTGAATTATACATATTATTGTGTTTTCTTTGAATTTTTTTGACTGCAGAGAGACTGCTGAACTTGCCAAAAGAAAATGAAACAGTCAATCATGGTTCCTGTTTCATGAAAGAGTCTTCCAGTCATCTGTAGGCCACCAAAGAAAATTTCTGACAACCTGCTATTATAGACAAAACAGTATTTCAAATTTCCTGCTTCTTGGAAAAGTCTGCTGGATAAAATGGGCCTGTAGGCTAAAGATGGATGCCCTAATGTTACAGAAGAACTTTGGATAACTGTCCAGGCAGGAAGATGTCTCTGTCAATTGCAAAGTTTTGGAAGTTGCTTACAATGTACTTTCTGTTGGCTTAGGTAATATTATATCCTTCTGGGGTCGTTGATGGAGTTGAAGAGAGATAGAGTTATAGCTTTTCTTAGTTATGATAAAAGATAAATTAAATATGAAACTTTCTAGATACAATTAGACTAAATATGGTAAGCGTAGTTCTAGATTGATGCCTGTTTTGTTATATGTAATTTTACTATGTTAAAGTTAAAAACCTTCCTTTTTATTTAGACAGAAAAGGGGAGATGATGTGAGATTCCACTCTGTATGCTGTGAATATGTTTTATTACCATTCATTAATAAAGAAGATGTGTTGGCTTATGGCATGGCAGAATAGAGACAAGCTGAGAAACTAAACTGAATGCTGGGAAAAGGAAGGTAGAGTCAGGCAAATGCCATGGAAATGCCGAAAAAGAAAGACACTGGAAACTTACTGATAGGTCACAGCCTCATGGTGATACATTGATTAATAGAAATGGGTTAATTTAAGATGTAAGAGCTAGCTAGAAATATGCCTAAACCACCAGCCAAACAATGTTTCAATTAATATAGTTTTGTGTGATTATATGGGTCTAGGTGGCTGCGAAACAAATGAGTAGTTTCTGTTTACATTTGTACGTGACATCATCTATTCTATATGTTAAAAAATTAGGTACTTATTGTACTTATTCTAGTCTTTGTGTTCTACCCTTTTCCTTCCAGAGCTTCTAAGCAGGCTACTCAGTTTCTTTCAGCACAGAGTAATTTCATTTTCTTCAGCTTTCTATGGCATCATAAGTATAGGTTTGGAGATAAGTACAATATCATGTCACACAGAAGCCAAAGAAGAGTAAATACAAGTTGTAGTTTGTGAGGCTTGCATATAAGTATACAAAATACAAAAATGATGAGGGTTTATAAACAAAAAAAAATCACTTGTAGATTGCTATCAAAATCAAAGGTCATAGGTTGGAAAAGTCAAAGAAGGTGTTTTAAAATGCTAGAACACAAAATCAGTGATGGAAAGACTGAAGTTTCACAGTAATTTTACACAACAGACATTAGAAATGAAAGAAACTGTAGAATGAACATACCTTTCTAGTAGAAAGAGAGCTGCTTGTAAATGAAAATAATTTAAGCAGTCTTTTAGGAAATAGAGACAGAATGGTTTTAGTCAGTTTAAATCAGATTTTACCCTGAAGAAATGTTTGCATATTTTAATGCTTAGCATGAAATTATCCACAATAAACACTTTTCTTGGGGGCTTATATGCCATTCCTTTTATCATAATATCAATTAACAATAATCTTTTTTTTCATACTATTAACTTGGGAACTTATCTTTCCTGGCCTGAGAGTCCAAATGAGATTCATGCTTTTATGAGGTCTTCAGAACTAGTACTGGTCCCCGCTCTGACTAGGAATTATAACTACTTAACCAGGAAGGAACTTAAAGGCAGGCAAGGGAAAGGATAGAAGTACTTAGAGGAAGGTGTCAGAGAGACTGACTTGAGACAGTATCCTTCTGCAGAGTAGGTTCTAAGCAATGAGGATGTCAACCAATAAAGACGGCATCAACACAGGATCTGTCAGAGAGTTAAGAAGGCCGGAATGAGGACAGAGAGACGGAGAGAAACAGCTGGCAGGCAACTGGCTTACCACCTTCGCACTGTTCAGCAGCAGAACACTCAGTTATGGGAGTTGAGAAGCAACCTTCGGGCCTGAAATCAGATTTCAAAATGACTTACAACTTAAGAGTCAAAAGTGGTCTCATTGTTTTATATGTCAAAATTGTGCCAAAATCAAGCACTATGACAGTGTAATTAAAGATGATTTACCTTAGAAAATGGAAAACATGTCCCCAATGTGGTACTGTTTTCAGGCAGAAAGACCAGAAACCAAAGCAACTGATTTCATAAAATTATGGCTAAAGATGAAGTCATAAGAGCAGGGAAAGTGGTTTGTCATAACTGGAGGGTAGAAACATGTTGTTCTCTGTTAGGAGTGTGGTTTCCCAATGAAGCAAAGCTGATTAGAATATAAAGAGGGGCTGTGAAAATTCAGATTTAAAGAAATCTGAATACTTGGAAGGCAACATTGGTTTTCTTGTATAGAATAGATACATGAAATGTAAGGTATAGGCATGAAGTGGGTAGAAAAGACTTTATTAGAACTGGTCAAATCCACAGAGCTGTCATTTTAAATCAAATACTCATAGTGCCTACCCATGAAGCATATATACAATGTTTATTCTAAACCAACCTTGAGTGTTACACATCGGTTTTTCAGTGTTGGGAATTGAACCCGCGAGCTCATGCATGCCAGGCAAACACTGTGCTGCTGAGCTTACATCTCTAGCTATAAAGGGAACCTTTAAATTTAAAATTTGACATGACCTACAAATGAACTAGAGAAAACAGACCTACCATCTTAACAGTTGCTATGCAAAGTTGGATTATGTAATTATTTTAAAGAGTAGCTTCTACAGTGAGGGTAAAAAATGTGGTATCTGTCTAACCTAATCAAGAGTAACAAAACGGGGATGGGGAATGTATGATTTTTTTTTAAAGGAGAATTTCAAAGGAGACATGAAGTAATGGGGAAAAAAGGACAATACTAAGTCCCTAGGAAATCTAGCCCAAGCCCAAAACTGGGTGGAAAACATTCATGTTGTGTAAAGCTGGAGCTTGAATTATTTATGACAAAGAGAAAACAAAAAGAAAAGAGTGGAGAAAGGATAAAGGACACAGAAAGGATGGAGATAAGGAAGAAGAGAGAGAAGAAAATGGCAAACCCTGATAACAAAACCAAAAAGTTCCTGAACTTTCAAAACTTTTGCATGAAGGAGGGGCAAGTTAAATGGCCACTGCCTCTGTAAAATACTACCCTGTCACCCTGCCTTCTTTCCCATCTCCAAGTCCATAGGTGGTAGAAGTGTAAAGCAAAAGTAAGTAGCTGACAGGCTCACAGTTTAGACTGACAGAGACTCTCTGTCTTTGCTTCTTATCTTGTTGCTGTAACAAAACCTCCAACAAAGCAACTTAAAAAAGAAAGGGTTCAATTTTGATCAAGACTCAAGATGGTTATCCATTATGCTGGGGAAAACATGGCAATAGGGGCAGGAGGCGGCTGATCAAGCTCCATCCCCAGTCAGAGAGCTATGAGTGCTGGTGTACATTCTCTCCTCTTTCTTCAGCCTGCGACCCCAGCATACAGAGCACCATTGTCCACATTTAGGGTGGGTCTTTCCACTTTCGTTCACTCGATTTAAATCATCCTTCATTGGTATGGTAATATTAGTTCCTCTGGTAGTTCCAAATGTCATCAAGTTGACACAGGTGAGTAGAACAGCAGCAGGCATGTCACAGGAATGCGAGGCCATGGTGGCCCAAAGGATTTTCCTGTGTTTCTCATGAATTAGTTACAGGAAATTCATCAAATGAATGCCTCGATCCAGGCTTGCCTAGATTTTGTCTGATACAGAAAGTTTATTTTACTGACAATATTGCATTTATATATAAAAAAATTGGCTCCATTCAAAACTGCTGACAGCCTCTCAGATATCAACAGTGTATCTTCTACAGCTCATTATGCAACAGACACTAATGCAAATGGGGACCAAAATAAAATCCCAACTCAGACTCCGCGTGAGATGTTCAGCAGTTTTCCCAAGTCTGCATTTCCTCCCCATATTTTAACCTTCACTGCTGAAGTCAAACTCCCCAAATCACTGGGCTTGCAAAACAACTGACTCTGAGTAATAATCAGTTCTTGAGAATTTTGAATCAAACAGGAAATAAAATGCTTGGATTAAAATGGAAAATTGCACCCAGGGGGTTGACTTGCTCTCTCAAAGGCATTAGTCAGTCTGAAGCTTTCCTTCAGTAAAGTCCATCCAACAGTATGTGTAAAAACATCCAGAAGGAGCCTGGGCGTTCTGGGGTTTGAATCTCCCCTACACATACTTTATAACTTAACTCTTTGCCAGCTACTCAGGGTCACCGAGAGAGAGGCTGTCTTCTTTCCCACTCTTAACTGTTCGAAAATGACCTCTAGTTTCTCTTTACTCAGGGTAAGCTACAGGCTAGCTATCCAGGAATCCTCGGGTTGAGTTAATATAGCTTTTCTGCTAAAACATAAGTAAATGTAGGCTAAAAATGTTAAGGAAGCTCTATTAAAATATTGAAAACATAGCTTGCAAATTATTTACATCTAGAAAATTGGTAACAAAGGCAACTTGCAGGAGCTATGAAAAGAGAAGTTACATAACCCAGGTAAGAGTAAGAAGATGCATTTGATATTACTAGAGACTCACACGCAAGAAATGTGTATAGTACCCACAGAGCCCTTTCGAATTATTTGGTATACATTTTCCCAATCAAATTAAAAAACAAAATTGTTCTAGTTTCAGAAAGTAGGTCAGGAAAATTTTATTACATGCCTGAGAAACCCAGCAAATACAAATAACACACTTAAAATATGCCTAATGTTTCCTAGGAGTAAATGAGAGAGAAAAGCAAGAGAAAAAGATAGCCTAAAGAGGTGGCAAGGCCAGAATGGGGCCTACTTCTACCAGAATGACCTTCAGGGTAGCAGAGTTGCCAGGAAGATAGAACAACACTTTCTCCAAGTTACAAAGCCAGAATGGGGTTCATAGAATGCCTGTAGAAGACTTTCAGAGAAATTATTTTATCTTTATTTTATAAAAGTGCATATCTGTGCACCACACTCATGTCTGGTATCCTCAGAGGACAGAAGTAGGTGTTAGATGCCCTGGATATGGAATTACAGACAGCTGAGAGTCACCACGTGAATGTTGGGAACCAAATGCGGGTCCTTTGCAAGAGTAGCCAGTGCTCTTAACCTCTACAGAAGGGCACTTTAGTATAGACGAGAATCCTGAATGAGTTCATCAGGGAGAGCTGTGATTGCTGGAGTTTTGTCCTTGGGGAAGAGTGGGAGAATCAAATAAGTGAGGTATGTCCTCTGCTGTGGCTCCTACACCTGTGCATGTGGCCCTTTCTACTTCCTTCTCTGTTTCTCTACCATGATTTCCAATTCATCATGCTTTAACTACCCCATTTTTCATTACATTCATTTATTTTGGGGAGTGGGGGTCTTTTAAACCACTGCTCAGTCCTTTATGTTCTTACCTTGTCGTGTACTTTTAAGGCACATGTGAATATTTAAAATATTTTCATCAGCAAATTCCATTATCTGAGACCTAAGGTGTTTCTTTCTATTTTTGTTGGGTTTTTGCCCTGCTTTCTAAGGTTTATGAACAAGTATTGTGGAGATGATCGATAGACTATATAATCATGTTATCAAACCAAAGGTTTGATATGCATCATACACTGTGAGCAGAGCAAATACAGTCCCAGTATTTTACAGAGTAAGATGAAGACTGTGGTGATCTTTTGTTTGTGCTATAACAAAACTTGTCTGGGGACCAGAATGTGGATATAAGCCACTAGTTAGCCTTAAAGGCCAGAATGTGGTGGCACACACCTTTAATCCCAGTACTTGGGAATCATGTGCCTTTAATCTTGGAAGATGAGACAGGAAGGGATATGGCTGGGTGGAGAGAGGAATATAAGGTGGGGGTAGAGAGGAGCTCAAGGTATTCAGTCTGAGGATTTGTGAGACAGGATCTTCAAGTCTGAGGATTCAGTAGTGGTAAAGTCTCTCTAGGGTTGGCTCCTTTACCTCTCCGATCTTTCAACATTTACCCTGATATCTGACTCCAGGTTTTTATTATTAAGACCAATTAGAATTCAACATATTAGCATTTTAACCTCATGTAAACCTAACACAATCTCTCATGAGGCAAGAATTTGCAAGTCAAAAAGTGATTTGATGTGCCTCACTGTTAATCACGGAGAGAGAAGACATGCGTAGATAGAGTTGAGGAGGATCTGAACGCTGCAATGAAACCAGTAGATCTAATGGTTTTTCTGAATACAAGTCGCTATCCGCCTTCTGTCCATCAAAACTAGATGAATAAAAATGGGTTTTAAGATGTTCATTCACTAGACTGCTCAGTTAAGGAACCAGGTAACTACAAACAGATTCAGATGTTTTTCTTTCCCCTGCTACACGATCCTGTTTGTCAGAACTATGACTGTTAAAGCGTTCTGTATTCTCTCTATCATTTAGGTATCAAAACATGCTTCAGTGGCTGCTGAGGGAAGAAGAATCAGTATTATCTGGGAATGAATCCCTTGATAGGTTTTCTAATTCCAATTGGTCAGCCCTAAACATGTGTTCTTTATGTATGTTATTCAGTTATCAATAAATACTCAGGAGTCATGATGGGGTGAAAACACGATAGATCAAAGAAGCAGCAGAGGAGTGACCAGTTGACCTTCTCTCCACACTTCCTATACCAAAAAGGGAGTTCACAAAAGTCTGCAAATCTCCAAGCTCCTCTCTATTTCTTCCTTGCCTCTCTTTCCATATATGGGGTCCTCTGTATGCTCTATGGCTGATTATTGTCAACTAGAAGCAGGTTCTGTCCCCTTATTTAAGGTTAACTTCATTAATAAAGTCTTGGCATGTCACAGCAAGATCAAATATCCTGAAAAATTTCCCACTTTTGACCTAAAAAAAAGGAAAGGTTTTTAACTCTAACATAGTAAATCTACTACAATAACAACAATTATCAAGTATTGCCTATATCATCTGTCAAGTTACAGGAGTTCTTTCTTGATCAAAGCTGGTTCATCTTAACCTGGAATGAATCCATAGCCTCTTGTTTCCTAGGGAAACAAAAGCAAAACCACTTTTCCAAAGAAATGCACCTTTTAAGTTCTATTTTACAAATATATTTTTGACTTCTGTTTTAAAGCTAAGACTTTTTAGAAAACATTTAGGTTGTTATTTTAGAAAACTTTGTTGTATTTTACCATTCTCTCTTTCAATCCCATGTCTCTCAACAGCTGTCTCTTGTTCATTAGCCATAAAAAATTCAAATCAACACAATACTATGCATGATCCAGATTCTCTTTGTTTTTTCCAGCATTATGTGATTTTTTTCTTTTATATTTTTACTGTCTCTTTTTTTAAAATAATTCACTTATTTATTGATGGAAGATTCTCATTGGTTAATAAAGAAACTGCCTTGGCTTTTTGATAGGGCAGGATTTAGGTGGGTGGAGTAGGATGCTGGGAGTGAGGCAGACGTCTCGGGCAATCACCATGCCTCTCCTCTCTCTGGGTCAGATGCCATGAAGCTCCGGCCCAAGATGGATGTATGCTAGAATCTTCCCAATAAGTCACCACCTCGTGGTGCTACATAGATTATTAGATATGGGTTAAAGCAAGATATGTGAGAATTAGCTAATAAGAGGCTGAAACTAATGGGCCAGGCAGTGTTTAAAAGAATACAGTTTTTGTGTAATTATTTCAGGGCATAAGCTAGGAGCCGGGCGGGATGAAAAGCAAGCCTGCCCTTGCAGCTCCTCACTACAATTTATTTATTTTAATTAAAACTTTCCATCTCCTCCCCTTTTCCCTTTTCCCTTCCTCTTACCCCTCCCCGCTCCCCTCCCTCTCCAGTCCAAAGAGAAGTCAGGGTTCCCTGCCCTGTGGGAAGTCCAAGGTCCTCCCCCCTCCATGCAGGTCTAGGAAGGTGAACATCCAAACAGACTAGGCTCCCACAAAGCCAGTACATGCAGTAGGATCAAAACCCAGTGCCATTGTCCTTGGCTTTTCAGTCAGCCCTCCTTGTTCACCACGTTCAGAGAGTCCGGTTTGATCACTGGACTAATACCTGATCAATTTACTTATTACCTGTGTTAGAGGGTCTGGTAAGACTGTTTGGGATCTGATATGTGTTATATATGAGTGATGACTTCTATTTTTGATTATTTCTTGTAATTTAGTAAATAACAAAACTAATTTAGAAGTAAGGATGTAAAACAACCCTTTCTACATATCAAGAGTTTTATATAGCTATATTATGAGGTTCTGGATCTAATAATACCAATAGAATAACATATAGTTTTGTTTTTTTAACTAACTCATAAGGGCTTTGAATCAATTTACTAATTTTCCTGATTTTTAACTTGCCTTTTCTGGTTTATTTGCATCACTATAGAAAGTAGGGGCTCCAAAATTTATTGTTCATCATACAGTATGAGGAAGGATTCAATTAGTTTTTTATATAAACTGAAGTCTCTTGATTTGAGGGTTTTTACTGTTAGCCTTTCCCAGAAATTACTGCAAACCATTTGCCAATGTTAATTTTCTGCCCATGATGAGGAAATTTAAGAATTAGTAAAAGGTACCACAATTTCAGCTGTGTCTATTCTTGCTAATTTATAAAGTCTCAATTTTCCTTCAGAATCAATTCAGAAATATTTTAATTTTGTATTCTGTTAGTGTTATAAAAATATACATTCTAAGATATTATCTTCACTTTGCATAATAATTTATGAGGGAGAAGGTAGCATGAGCAGAATATAATTAAGATCTGTATCCAAGCAATACACATATGCATCATATAATTTCTTTTTTAGCAGATCCAATTTGCTCTCATCCTCAGGAAATAATTTTCTTGGACTATTTAAGTATTTTTCACCTTGTAAGGTTTGAAATTAATTACTTAGTACTTGGTAGCTAATCCATTGCTAGACCTTAGCCAGTTAATATCTCCTAGCAATTTTTGGAAGTTGTTTAACTTGTAATTGATCTTTCATGATTCATACTTTCTGTGGGTGAATATTCTGTAAAGCTATCTTAAATCTTAGGTAATTAATAGATTGTTCTCTATGTATTTTTTCAGGAGCAATTTGTAATCCTCAACAAACAAAATTTTCTTTACTTCATCGAGCATTTTTCCCTAAGGTATCAGTGCATGAATCAGTCAGTAAGATATGATCCACATAATGGTAAATTATAGATTTAGGAAACTTGTAATTTATTTCTAATGGCTATTGTATAAAATCTTGACACAAAGTGGGGTTGTTTAGCATTCCTTGTGGAAGAATTTTCCAATGGTACCTTGTAACAGGCTGGGAATTTAAAAGTAGGCACTGTAAAGTCCAATTTTCTTCTCTCCTGTTTTTTATTGTAAAGGTATAGCAAAAAAAAATCAGACTTTGAAAACAATCAGTAAAATAGACCATTCTTTAGGTAATAGAGAAGGCAAGGAAATCCCTGGCTGTAAAGAGCCCATTGACTGGATCACCATATTAATAGCTCTTAGATCTGTTACCATCCTCCATTTTCTAGATTCCTTTTAAATAACAAATACGGGAAAATTCCAAGGACTAGTCAATTCTTCAATATGATGAGAATTTAGTTGCTCCCGTTCAAGTTATTCCAGTGACTGTAATTCTTCTGATGTCAAAAACCATTTTTCTACCCATGCGGGCTTGTCAGTTAACCATTTTGTAGGAAAGGCTGTTGGTAACTTTGAAAGACCAACAGATGTTGTGACCTGCATATGTACAACCTGAACTCTCCATGACTGTTCCCAATAATTCTTTTTAATATTTCTCTCAGAAGCTTTCTTCATTTTAAGGCTTGATTCTGAAACTAAAAGAATATTAATCTGTGTTTTCCATTGCTATTGCAAATCATGTCCCAATAAATTCATCGCTATATTAGCCACATATGGATTTAATTTTTCTATCTGTTCTTCTGACCCTATACATTCAACCTTGTACATTTTTTCCCTAAGATAAAGTTCCAATCCTTATAAATTGAATATTTACCTCCTGAAGATGCCAGTCTGGATTCCAATATTTTGGTAAAATTATTGTTACATTTATGCCTGTGTCCAATAAACCTTTAATTACAATGCTATTTATATTTTTAGCTTTGGTGTTCAATCATTTATAGAAGTTTGCTAAAATATTTTTTATGGTCTCTCCTGAATTTTTTGTTTTATCTACTGAAGTTGTTCTGTCCTTGATCACATCCAGAGCAATGAGGCTTTTAACAATAGGCCTTAAGTCTTTTAATTGCTCCGTGGATGAGTTTATTCAATGCTGAAAAATAATGGTTGAACCAGATTTGATACTGGACCCTAAAGGTGGTCTTCTAAGGCATTGCTTAATGTCAAAGCATTACCTTTCTTGTCCCTTGTTGATCTGCTTTCATGAGTCCAATGCCAACCTTTGCCACACTTTCTGCATGCTACAGAATTATCTCTAGAATAAAACATTGTTTCTAGGACACCCTTGCCTGCAATGCCTTTTAAGATGACTTTGCATACCACAATTAAACCATCTGATATTTTAATTTTTCTTAAAATTTTTAGAAATCACTTATATCAAGGTAGCATTATAAGCATGAGTATCAATATCGGCTGCACTTCTAATTCATTCATCTATTGGTCCTGATCTTGGCTTTAAAGGCCTAATCACACTTTTGTATTATGAATTAGAATTTTCAAAAGGTAACAATTCAATTAATATTTGTCTGACTTCTATATCTAATACTATTCTATTTATAGCTCAAGTCAGTTTTGTAAAAATACAGTAAACGCTGATTTGGGGCCTTTAATTTTAATAAATGACTCAAATCTCTTTCTGATTCTTTAATCTTGTCCCCAGCATTCAAAACTGCTAGACAACATGAGGCCTATGTGTCATCATCAAATTGAAACTGTCCTGGCAAATCCACATATTGGCCTTCACCAAGAAGCTGTTCCTGGGATATATCAATACCTCTAGCCCTAATTCATTGTTCTATGGCCCTACCATTTTTTCTCACATGTTCTCCATTGTAACTGAGGACCAGCTTCCAATATTGCTATAACTAAATATTTCTAGTTTGGGGGGGATAATTCTATTGAGTTGTCCATGAAATTAACATCTCCCTCACATAAGGTGAATGCATATCATATAAAAATAATTGCTTTCTTAAATCCCTTCAAATTTAGCATTTCAATATTATTTTACTTAACTTCTGAATAACCTTCAGGGTGCTAATCATCTGCTGGTCATTCCTGTATAGTAACTACATGAACTAAGATTGGTTTTCTAATAACCTTGGGCCACCTGTCTTCAGTTTCATCATGCAGTGGTGTGTTAGCTTCTGGATCTAAATTCCTGTCTGTGTCTGAGTATTTTTCTTATTTTCATTTGTAAGTCTTTCTAAGGCTTGTTTGTCTTTTATTGTCAATTTTTCATATTTGGCACAGTTATCAACCCACTTTTTGAGGATAAAATATGAACTATCATGTTGACAGTAATTATAATTGACATTATGTCAATCCAAGTTAAGTCAGTTATCTCTTCATTTATTTTTTCCATTTGCAAGCCATCTATTATAGTACTATACACAGTCCTAACTTTCTGCCTTGTGATATTCCCCATCCTTAAGGTGGAAAAGACTTTTCTTTCAACTTCCCAGGTGTCTTACCAAATCCTCTGACTTTTTAGCTTGTCCACCGCAGTGGCAACTGCTATAGCAGTGAAGGTTGACATGGTGAGGGTAGAAGTAGACATGGCAGGGTGCCCAGGCAGCTGGGCTGGCACAGCAGGTGCTGAGGAGGCAGGCCATGGGGGGCATGGTAGGGGCACAGTGGGAGGGGAAAGCGTGGCATGCACAGGCACAAGGTCCTCTTGATAACAGAGCAGGTGGTGGGTAGCTGTGGCGGTAGCATCTGCAAAAGCTTGTAATAACAAAAAGTCCTGTATGCACAATGGAGGATTAGTGCCAACAGAAAACCTAGTGGGCATTGTAGCATGCATGAGTGTCATGCAGTGGATGTGTACAGAGTTGGCCCCAGGTATAGACAGGGAGGGGTCAAGGCAAGAAATGTCAGCACCCGAAGAGCAGGGCTTGGGGGAACGATTGAGGGAGAAGCCACTAATGTGTGCCTTTGGCAGTGGGGAGAAGTGGTGGCTTCAGAAACTGCTGCATGATCTCTTGTCCTGCATTGTGCGCCAAATGCTTTTGTTTTTTATTTATGGTATGCTGTTACTATACATACTCAGGAGACAGGTATTGAAGTGAAAACTTGATAGATCAAAGAAGCAGCAGAAGACTGACCAGCTTACCTTCTCTCTATACTTCCTAGACTCAAAAGGGAGTTCAAAAAAGCCTGCAAATCTCCGAGTTCTTTCCTATTCCTTCTTGTTCCTCTCTACCCATATCCTGGGTCCTCTGTATGCTCTATGACTGATTCTTGTCAACTAGTCACTGGCTCCACTTCCTGATTCAAGGTTAGCTATATTAATACAGTCTCAGGGTGTCACAGTGCAACCAAATATCCTGCAACAAATATGTGTATATATGTAACAACACTAAATGGATGTGTAGTGTATTGTGTGTTTGTGTGTATAACAATAATTAAAGAAGAAAAGCTCATGTATTTCAAAGTTTGGTGTGGGGTTAAGATCATGAAAGGGTTGCAGGGGGCGTGGAGATTGGAAATGACGTAAATACAGCACTTACGTACAAATTCCTCAAAAAAAAAATCTAAAAAATCTGATTGCCCCTCAAGTTTCTTTTTAATTCTGAATTACAGGAATGCTTCTGGTTTATTTTAAAATGTTTATACAAGAGCCATTTCCATTTTCAATATCTAATTTAAAACTATTTTTCTGTATTCTTTCTGGTAGTTGCAAACAAAATATTGAGGTAGTTAATCTAATAGTTAAAGAAAAAGATACAACTTCCTTTTAAAAATACCGCCTGATCTTTCCTTTTCAAAAACAACTTCAAATTCCTTCAAGATGGCACAGCAGGAGAATGAGGTGTTTGCTCAGTCTCTAACCCTCTCACTCACTTGTTCTTAGGATAGACATGTACAAGGACACCCCCAGAACAAGGAGAAGGTTCACTCGAGAAAGTAAAAGGGTATTTCAGAAATAAGGTATGTGGATTGAACACCTATAACAAATGACTGTAGAGGACAAGGGAGTTAAACAACATAAATCAACACAATGAACACGAGACAGTGAGGCTAAATCATTGGAACTGTGAAAAATGAGAATAGAGTTGGGGGGACCAGAAGTCTTAACTGTTGTCATCTTACCATCTTACTACGGAATTTGAACTTTTCCCTCTACATGTTGACTATGAATTAAGTTTGGACTCCCTTTACTTTGCACATGAGAAATGACCATGAACTCAGTGTGCACTCTGTCTACCCAGCACCCCTCACATAAGAACCAACTTCCCTGCTTTGCACCGGTGCCATTTCTCAAGCCCAACTCATTTCAGTAACAGGCAGGCATTTTTCAGCCCGCTGACATCTGAAGTGCTTGGAGGGCTCTGACAACCTCCTAATAAAATCTCACCTTTCTTTCGATCAGTATTCTGTGGGTTGCAAATCAACCTAGAGGTGACAATGGGAAAACTCCATGAACTATAAGACAGAGCTAGATGAAATGATCAATTTCAATTATTAATTCAATATGTTTTTAATACTCTTAAATTCCATTTAACATAATTTAAAATTAGTTAAAAGCATTTATTACCTTCATGTGGCAATATTTCTTTGTGCTATAACAAGTGAAGGTTGCCCGAAGATCAGAGTGTGGAGCAAGCCACTAATTAGCCACAGAGGCCAGGCAGTGGTGGCACACACCTTTAATCCCAGTTCTTGGAAAGCAGAGGCAGACAGGTCTCTGTGAGTTCAGGGCCATCCTTGGCTAAACTAGCTTGATCCAGTTTCAAAGAGAAGCAGAGCCTGACAGTGGTGGCTCACACCTTTAATTCCAGTACTTGGGAGTCACTTAGTGTTGCTTTAATCCCAACACTAGGGAAGTAGAGACAGGTTATAGCTGGGTGGAGGGAGAAATGTAAGGCAGGGGGAGAAGGTAACTCAAGGCATTCAGTCTGAAAACTTGTAGAGACAGGATACTCCATTCGATCTGATGATTTCATAGAGGTAAGATGTGGCTTGCCCCTTTCTCTTTCTGATCTTTCAGCATTTACCCTGATATATGACTCTAGGATTTTATTATTATAATAATAAAAAATATAATTTGTGCTACACCTTCACCTCCATTTTTATCTAAAGTATTACACATTTACCATATCTCTTATCAACTAGCTCATAGCTATAATGAATAATTAAAAGCTATCATTTCATCATGTAAAATGATTAACTAAACTCTATAGTTTAGCAAAAATATGAATACAAGCTTTTCCAGTATTTTAAGATGATTCTCCTAACCCCAGCCCACTCTACAAAGCTAGAATATATAGGAAGGCCACTGAAATATACCAAGTTTTGGGTATTATTTCTTGTCTCTGATATTATAAGTATGAAAAAGTATTAATTCACAACTGACATTCTGTAAAATTACTCATTTTAAGAATCAGAATACAGTCCTTCTCAGATGTTTAGTTCTTCGGAAATGAGATGTTAGCTATTTGATGTAACTCTTAATGTTCTAAAAGGGAGCAGATGCTCTCTGCATAGAATAGATATGTGTGTACATCATTCTCTCACTTATAAAAATAAACTTCCAGAAGGATTGGGCCTCATGTGAAAATACAAAGCAAAACAGAACATTCTTGCCATCATGGTCCTCATAAGCACAAGTACAAAACATTTTTAGCTAAGAGAAGTTTGTTTTAGTAGATTCTGAAGGTGATGCTCATTTGATAGATTACTTACCTGAGTACTCAGCATATGATCCCCAGTAAAACATAAAGCCAGGCATGGTAGCTCAGGCTTGACCCTGTCTCAAAAAGAGGGGGAGAGAGCAAACACAGGTGGGGGGAAAAGAGAAAAAGAATTATTTAAGTAAGACAGCTTTTGCTGTTGACATTGTTTGCTATCATGAGTTGGTGTCCTGATATAATCACTAATACACCAGAGATGCTGCTGCTTACCCTGTTATTTTAAGCAAAATGACAAAAGATACAAGGTCACTTCTGTAAAACATCCACTTTTTCAGGTACCTGTTTTGCTCCCAAGTACTGGTGACTCTGTGTAGACCATAAGCCTTTCATTCTTGGTTCTTTGTCCCCGTCTGTATTATTTCACTGTCTTCTCTGCCACCCACAGGACCCTTGTTACACTTCTTTGGTCCAACTACCCAAATAACAAGTTATAGTGACTTTTCTCAAATAGTCTCAACTGAGTAAATTAAAGTCCCCCTGAACACACAATTTAGCTTTTAAAATATAAATACAACACATAGTACTATGTTTTCAAAATTGTTCCCTCGTCTACTGATTTGAAGACTGTCTCTAAGCTACCTAGCATAGTTGCCCTTTTAGGACTCTTGTCCTTTCCAGGTTTCTCCCTTCCCATGTTCCATCCTTAAGCCACTAAATTGCTACTCTCTCCATTTACCATATCCTCAGAGGCACTTTGAAGCTTGCATGATAATTAATATCCCTCACCTCAGTTCTTATTGGCCACAACTTACATATTTTAGACATTTATATATTCTATGAATTGCTTAAATGTCTCTTGCTATCTGGTTTGCTTTTAGATAACTCATTATTATTCTAATGGCACCATTACTTTTTTTATAAATATAGTGAATTATCCAGATAGATATAAATGACCTCTTAATCTTTAGGTTAAAGTAACCGTCAAAAGAATGTAAAATTTCTAGGTGAACTATTACAGCATGAATCAAGTTAGCTTTAAGTATTCGCCTTCCGTGAATAGCCCAGAATGCTTGTGTAATTCACCTTTAACAAAACAGTATTAGCATAATAAACAGGTTTTGACAGATATGCCAGACCAAATTCTTTGTATAGTCATGAGCACATGTGATGTCTTTGAAAATGTCATTCTATCTGCATGCTCCATTTCAAATTACTAATTCAGAAGATTGAAGTCTATTTGGTACTTCCTTTAGTTCAGATGTAAATCACCAAATGCTTTACAAAGGCGTGAGTAGTATTATCCAAATATATTAAAATGGAAAGTGTGCTTCATATTCAAATGACTACTGTTTAAGTACCATCTGCTCTACCTGCTCCACACCACCCCCCCAGCTGGGCCAACTTTGCTTCCATAACTGAAAACTCTGGTGTCCATCCTGAGAAGCTCGTTTTGTTCACACATCTCTGAAGACTCTAGGTACCAGCTGGGAGACAGGAACATTGGCAATAATGACAGAAAAATGTTTCCAGTAGTTAATACCAAAAATCACAGCAGAAAATACCCTTTTAAAGTCATTATGCAACTCTCTTGACCCTCTGTGGAACAATGTAAAATAAATAGTAAGTCATCCTCTTCTTCTCTTGGGGAAGGAATATGTGCTGGTAATTTTCTCATAATTTGAAAAGAAAATTTTGTAGTTATTTTCTCTGGAAGTCTACCTTTCTTTACTTAGAAAAGCAGCTCATAGTACAACTTTCTCAATAGCACACACACAAACAAACATAAAATCCTTCCTCCTGGCTACCAAACACAAACACAAAGGAAAGCAAAAAAATCACAAAAAGAAGTCAGTAAGAAGGCAGGGAACATGAAATGTCTTGTAGAAACATCTCTAATGCTCACACTCAATTGGCAGAGCTTTTTTCAACCCTTTAACAGAGAGCCTCCTGCTCCTGTGAATCCATTCAGTCCCTCTGTGTAACTTGAGCTCCACAGAGTGGTTCCGCAACAAAAACGGATCCATACTAAAATGTGGACATTATTTTTTTATATACTCCAGTTATGCAGTAATAAATCTGCATTCATTATGTTTTCTCAAATTAGAAGTGGAGAAAGATGTGTGTCTTTTGGCTTAGAAGAGAGATTCCTTCCAGAGTACCTAGATAGTGTTATTTGGAAATAGAAAGAAAAACTACATTGAAACCTCATGATAAGGAATTTTCTTAACATCAGAGATGTAGTATCTCAGACTCCAACTGCCCAGCAGGAACCAATGAATATCTATCTAGCCAATAAAATACTACTGGATGGCACAACTTTTTCAGGGAGTATTGAGAGAATAGAGTTGAGGATGGCTCCTACAACATAGACTCAGTATTTAGCAGGAAAGATATTCATCACATAACATTGCAAATCTCCTTCCTCTGGGATCCCTCATCACATCTCAGATTCCTTTCTCCCCACCGAAGCTTTGGGTCCTTCAGTTGATCTGCTTTTTCTCTTACTCTGACATCTCAGGTTTCTTCAGTCTGAGCAAATAAGAGGCACTTGGAAATATTTACATCCCATTTTGAAGTTATAGATACCTGGAATTAAATTTAAAGATTGAATGTAAATTAGTTTTTAATTACATGTACTCACTTTGGCTTGTGCTGTCATCAAAGCAGGTACACGAGTTGTTTCACTTGTAGTAAATTCTATTTTTTTTTTGTATTTTTTTTAAATTTCCTCTTTTATCAGTTTGAGTAAAGCCTATGATGTCTCATTGTTCTCTGCTTTACTTTGACTATAGATGCCTCTTTCCTTTGCTCTATCAGTCAAACCAGCTAAGAGATGAAGAAATTTTACTTCTGGATAAAAAAATGTAATGGCTTTATTTAATATTTGCCTGTTGGTCCTTCTGCTTTAGTTAACTGAATAAAAAGTCTAATGAAAATTTTATAGAAGTTGGAAATTGTCAGCTGTGGTCTCTTTTAGCCAGTCATTTAAATGGCATCAGTTTCTGACATCCACCCACGATAACTATTACCTTAGCTTCACTGTAGAGCCGTTTCTCATATAGTTGACTCAGAGGTTTAATATTACTTATAAATGCTCAGCTGATAGCTCAGGCTTGTAACTAGCTAACTCTTAGGCATAAATTAACCCATAATTCCCACCTATGTTTAGCCATGTCACTTGGTACCTTTTCTTAGTTCGGCATTCTCATCTTGCTTCTCTGCCTTTGCCCTTCCTTTCCCAACATCCGTAGCTGGGTTGTCCCGCCAATACTTCCTGCTTGGATACTGGCCAATCAGCATTTTGCTAAACCAATTCAGTGACAAATCTTTAAGGTATACAAGAGGATTATTCCACAACGCAGCCTATTGCAGGATCATTCAAGAGATGTTAAACGAGTTCCCACTCTTCGAATTCCCAAGATATCTTCATCTGTCTTAATTGTTTCTGTCTGCTATCAATATTTACATTCCCGCCGGGCGGTGGTGGCGCACGCCTTTAATCCCAGCACTCGGGAGGCAGAGGCAGGCGGATCTCTGTGAGTTCGAGGCCAGCCTGGTCTACAAGAGCTAGTTCCAGGACAGGCTCTAAAAAAAAAAAGCTGCAGAGAAACCCTGTCTCGAAAAACAAAAACAAAAACAAAACAAAACAAAAAAAAATTTACATTCCCACATTCATGCTCTGGACTCAACTTTCCTTTTTTCCCCTGAGAATTTTAAGGTCATTGTGTCTGATTGTATGTCAAATAGAGCATGAGAAAAGACAGAGAACGGTTGCTTCCATCTGACGTACTCCACTACTAGTATAACTATTGCTCACCTAGTAAGTCTTTAGAAAAGACTAAACACAAAGTTCTTTAGGTCCTTTGTTGAATGACAATGAAGGAAAATGAGAATTCATGAGATTTAAATACAGTAGAATATGGGGTGGGACATGTCCCCAACTTTAGTTCCAAATATCCCAGCAATTATTTTCTTCAATTGGGATTACATACATTAATGAGTTTTCCACAGAAACAATTAGTTATAGGATATTCAGAAAATAACTGCTTAGCAAGATGGCTCAGTGGGCAAAGGCCCCTCTCCCCAAGCCTGATGACCCCAGTTTAATCCCCAGGATTCATATAATGGAAAAAGAGAACCAACTTCTACAAATTATCCTCTAAGCTGAACGTACACACACACACACACACACACACATACACACACACACACATACACACACACACACACATACACACACACACACACACACAGAGAGAGAGAGAGAGAAGTAATTTTGAAATAAAAATATTTTAAAAAATGTAAAGATATGAAGAGCAAAAATGAAGGAAGTAAGAAAACCTGGGGTTATTTAGAGATGTTGAAAACATAACTTTAGCTTCAAAAAAAATGTATAATTGTGAGGAGCATAATATTCACTCCTGATTTCCAAGCTTTAACTTTTCACACATTTATATTCAAGAAACTATCAAGTAGAGAAAGCCCGAGGTTTATGTACATTTCATTTTAAATAGCACAAAAGTTTATCCTTTTTTATGAGGTATGCTTCATAAAGTTTATCTTTTCATAACATTAAAATCTCTCAATATAACTGTTCCCTGATTCACATACAGATAATAAAGTTATACTTAAAGATATCGCCTCTTAATTCTCCCAGAAAAGCATGTTGGTCAAGGAGACACGACATTTTACAAACTATCCTAGGGAATATGTTGAGAGCAGAATGGAAGAGATACAGGAAATCTAAAATCTCAGTGGAAAAGACACTGGCATTTCCCCTCAGCATTTTTCCAGGACATCCTCAGCAACATTCCTATAGTAAGGCCCACCTACAGGTTCAAAATAGTAGCAGCTTTTCACAAATTGTTTCAAATTACCAGGTATATTCAATTATTCTGTGCCTCTTTATATGATGAAAAACAATTTACTAAAAATCTAAACAAACAAAAAAAAATCAAAGGTTTTGTCTTCTGAAGTTTTCAACTGCTATGGAAACTTAGAAAAGCATAATTAGCAGCCTGAAAATTAACTGATAAATTAATTAATAAAAATGCTAAGACAAAAGTTTCAAATCATTTAAAATATTTTTTTTCAAAAAAATCAGAAATCATTCATAAAGTAACGAGAGAACTTCTGCTTTAACCTTAAACCACCATCTCATTGGAGGACACCTCTCCAGTGAAAGAGATGCCACTGTTCCACTCTGGTCAAATCAATGAGGATATTACCTTGTTTGGCAGTGTTCTTCTATTGCACTCAAAATTCAATTTATTGATAGTTCTGTCAGTGTTAAAGTTTTAGTGCATAATATTAAATCTGAGATGATTCTGTTCAATGTTCTTCTTTCTACAGTGAACCAATGTAAGAAAGAAAGCATCTTAATTTTCAAATGATGAGAGATCAAGAGACGGAAGGATGAGAACCTGACTAGAG
Organism: Arvicola amphibius; assembly: GCF_903992535.2. NCBI lineage: Eukaryota > Metazoa > Chordata > Mammalia > Rodentia > Cricetidae > Arvicola > Arvicola amphibius. The sequence continues at coordinate 159,326,697 of NC_052049.1, read as the reverse complement.
ACTCTGAAACCTAATAATCGCCTAGGTCACTTTTAACGCTTTTAGCCTGAGTTTTTCGAGCTACCACTGTTATATGACTTCCAGAAAATCAATGAATAAAGTCTAGACACCAAAGAAAACCCACAAATAAAAGACCAATAAACCAATTCCATCTGGGTCTAGCTTAATGAGCAAGTTAGTTTACTGGGGTTAGCTATAGAAGTGTGGATGAGAGGTTATTAATAGCAATATGGTGACTCAAAGGCATCACCAAGAAGTCCACCCAGCATGTGTGATGGTTCATGGATGCTTTATCTCTGAGTTCTTATAACATTGATGGCTTGGCTATTCTCCTTTCCTCAGCAGATGGTACAGATTTGAGAGTTTCATTTACTTCCTAAATCATAGGAGTTTCCCTCTTTGCTTCAGGAAGGATTATCCCAATTCAGAGGAAGTAGCTACAGAATAGCCTCAGAAGTAAAAAAATATATATCATGTCTACTTTATTATTAATACCCATATAATTACAATGAAGCCTCCTTTGTTACTATGTGGGTATATGGAACTTGTGAGAGAAAAATAAATCTAACAAGGCTTGAGAAGTCAGGAAATTCTCAGAAGCTAATCAAGATCCAGGAAGAAAACAAACCAAAGAAGGCAGAGTGCTGGTGTAGTAGCAAGCGAATAATCTAAGCACTGAGAAGATCACGTGGGAAGACTGTAAGTTTGCGGTCAGGCTGAAGGACACTGTAAAACTGTGCCTCTTTTCAGGGCCATGATTCTGGAGATATCTCTAGAGATAAAAGGCTGAGAAGATCACCATAAGTCAATTCAGACAGCAGCAACATGTGACAATCAAAAATGACAGTCTGGTTCAATACATTCTCCAAGTATAAGTAAGTGGACTCTCACCTACTTGTATTGTTAACTAAACAACATCAAAGAAATACTTATAAATTTAAGCATTAAATGAGATAACCACAGGTAAAGTGAGATTTTCACTTACCATATTTTGTTAATTATTTATAAATCACAGATTTTAGATATGCAAAAGTTCTCATAGATTGCTTTACACAAATACCCATCCTTGTCAAAAAATTTTTTAGATAAATAATAAGTATAGATTTTACAAAACTAGGAAAGATAACAGATTGCTTCTGGTTTTTAGAGGATTTTAAAGTACAATGATTAGAACAGTATAGTGCTGAGAAGGGCATCCTGCCACAATTGTTCTTCCCACCATGTATCTGTAATCAGAAAGAAAACTAATAGTCATATTTGCAGCTAATTTGTTCAGGGAACTTGGAAAATCAAGTAATAAAACAACATTTTTTATGCTTTCAATTTCTGTAAACATGTGGAGTGGCATCTGCTATTAATATATGCAAGGCCACATACAAACACGTTATAAATACCCTCCAGAGATACACTATACTCTATTACACCATGATGTCATTGCACCTTTAGATATATGTTTTGGGAAAGTCACTGTCACTGTTCATAGATTTACAACTGGGTATGACAGTTGCTTGGTTTTCTTATGTGGAAGCCTGCAAACCATCTTCTGGTACTATGACAACAAGTTCTCAGGGACAGTGCATCCAGGTCAGTTCCAGATCAATTCCTCTAAGTTCCCTATCCAAAGTATGTGGTATCATCAGCAATAGAGACTTGCCTTCAAGTTCTGAGGGTAATGAAGGGCAATGACAATAGCATCTATTTTGGGAGTCTCATGGATGCTCATGACCAACAACTTAAAGGAACTTAAACCTTAAAGGAAGGTTTCATGCATCTGGCACTGAGGATTTTGCTAGATATTCTTATGATTATTGGAAAAAAAAGTATGTATGGTACAAGGTATGGTACAACTTCATTTAAAATTGTGTGTGTGTGTCTATTTAAGCAAGCTTATAAAATAATGTATTCTGTCATGAGTGATTGTCCTTCTAGCCAAGCAATTACCATCTTGAGAATCTCAGCTATACCATGCCCCTTGGTAGGAGGGTAGATTTTGCTTTTTGGTAGATTTTTGGCATCTCCTATGCATAATATATCACCTGCAAATAGCAATCATTTGACTTCTTTTCCTCTTTGTATCTCTTTATTATCCTCTTCTCTTATTGCTATAGCTATTGTTTCAAGAACTATGTTGAATACAAGTAGAGACAGTCTTGTTTCTGAATTTAATGGGGTTGTTTCAAGCAAAATATTCTAGAACTGATCAGTTCTTTTAGCAAACACTGAAGTTTTGTCAGGGTATAAAAACAACTGTTAAAAGATCAGTTAAGCTTTCTTTCGATCAATAACGAGCATGCCAAAAAGCAATCACAGAAACATTCCAATTCACATTGACATAAATGAAATCAGCTATAAGAAAGCCTAAGCAAAACGCAAAAAAAAAAAAAAAAAAAAAAAAAAAAACCTATGCAATGCAATCCCTAAATTTCTGATGAAAGAGATTAAGGAAGATACTGAAGATGGAGATACCCACCATTCTCAGAGTAGGATAGAATTAATATTATGAAAATGCTCATTCTGCCAAGAGGGCTTTACTGATTCAATACAATCTCCATCAAAATCTTTATGACATTCTTTACAAAATAGAAAAAAAACTTTCTCAAATTCATATGGAAACACAAAAGATTCCAAGTAGCCAAAGTCAACATGAGAAAAAACAAAAACAAAAAACACGGCATTGCTAGAACTATCACAGCAGATTTCAGACTCAATCATAGAGCTGTAGTTATAAAACGTTGGCGTTCTAACATTCAGAATTATGACATTCAAGAATAAAGTTCAAATCCTTAAATATACTCATGAATTTCCCTGTTGTTCCTGCTTATTTTACATTGCAGTAAGCTAGTATTTAATGTTTAGATAGTTATCAAAACTTAACAATCAGTTATTTTTATTTCATTCCTTTGGTACAATAAGTAAACACACTGATATTTGACAAAAGTCTGTGTTCTAGACACAGTAGATATTTCATGGCTGTTCTCTCAGCAAGGTCCTTCCACAGCAAGGCTGGGCTGACTTTGCAGGGTGCCTGAATTCTTATAATCGTTACCTGTTAGAGTCTAGCATAGTAATTTCTTTAGAAAGCAACAATATTCCTTCAAACCATGCCATGTACTGACTGGTTCCAGTCAATGACAGTGCCCAAGGGGTAATGCCCCAAATGAAATTTGTGTTCTGCAAACGGGAATAACTGATGCTCAAAGACAGGGTAGAACCAAACGGGAATTAAAACTATTACAGTGTTAAATATATTCCAATTAATGGAAAACAATAATATGCCCAGCAGGTGAAGAAAAAGAAACTACACAGAACATCTATTTCATTTTTAAACTGACACAGAAGTAATTTGATTTGAACATAACTATCATAAAACAGTTATTACTATTGCCTTTCAAATTATTTTCTCATTTTTGCTTTGCATTCTCCAGACAATCATTATGTATAAAATAAATATAATTGTTTATTCTAATTTCTCTAGCCTTTTTGTGCTAAGTCAGCAAATTGAAAATGCATAGAACATAGAGTCATGTGCAGTTTATCCCCAGTACCTTGTCTGTAAATCCCTAAAGAGAAATATCAGTCTCCCTAACTTCAGAGATTTCTTAACAGTGCACTGGGGACTCTAAGGATCTACGATTGTGAAGGAAAACGTGCTGGTTTATGCAGACAGATCAAGAATATTTTTAAGTATGTTTTTAACTTTATAGAGTTTTTATCCAACCTCAATAAAAAACAATTTTACTATAGGCCTGAATGCTAACATTATTGTTGCCTCTGCAAACAAACCCAATCCAATTTAGCAAAAAAACCTTAAAGTAGGGAAAAAGAGGGCAACCAGGGAAAGTTTAAATAGGTCAGTGTCGCTGTAATGACTGGAAAATACCGAGCTGAAAAACAAAATCTGCCACTTCCTATTAGACACCAGTGTCTAGAAATAAGCAGAGGCTTCGTGATGTACAGAAAAGCCAGAATAAAGTTTCCTTGTGCTTACCCAAGGGACTGGCAAATCTACCATAGAAGTAGAAGCACAAAAAAACAGCCAATAGATGTGATATGTGATTTTAACTCTCTACGAAACACAGATTTTTAACTATTTACCCTCAAAGCAGAGTAATTTTCTGGGCATTATCACGTGTGTTTAGCATTGAAGATGCATTTTTTAAGTTTCAGTGATTCTTTGTGGATCTCACATCATGAGTTCCAATCCCACTTATCTCCCCATCCCCTCACATCTGCCCCTGTCCTTGCAACCTCCCCCAAAAAACAAAAGTAAATTTAAAAGAAAAACCAAAACCCAAACTAAGCAAGGGGGTGCAGGAGAAGAATCTTGTGGAAGTTGTAGTGTGGCCCTTGAATCACACAGTGTACTCTTTAGTCCATTCATTGTTTCTTGTGAGCATTCATTGCGATGAGTCATTGGTCTGGCTCCAGGTCTCTAGCTCCTGCTATTTCCCCATAATGAGTTCTCACTAGGAGTCCTCTTGGTTATCCTTTTGTTGTCCTGTGTCACGGAGATCCTGCTGTTTTGGATCTGTAGGTTCATCTCCTTCCCCAAGAGTTTATAGATTCGGGGGATGGGGTGGACCAACTCACAGCCCTGGATCCAGGACTGGGTGGTAGCTGGGTTGGTCAGTCCCAGCTTTTCCTCATTGTCATAACCGGGGCTAGTCCTCTAGCACTGCATCAGCTAGCTCACCTAAGGCGGCATGAAGCAAGGAGCAGGGCCAGTTTTCCTGCTCTCGGGTCCTCAACTCTGCTTGACCCACACTCACATCCCCAGGACCACCAGCTCCACTGTTTCGCCCAAGTACAGGGTGGTCCTCTGTCCCAATTTCTGTAGGGGGAACACAAGTGTGTGTCGGGGAGGGAGTCAGCTCTCACATCCTCAGGGCTGGCTCACCTGTACTCCCAACAACAGGGTCAGCTCTAGTGTGCTGCCCAGGTGAGGTGCATGCCTGTGATGGAGGGTAGGGTCATCTTTCCTGAGTGGGGGGTGGCGGCAGTTCTCCCCGAAGGGGTGGAGCCAACTCTTCTGTTGATACATTCAGCTATCCCAGAACCAGTGAAGGGTGGGGCTGGCTGAACACAATATGATTCCAATGACCCCCGCCTCCATGCTAACATGGACCATGAACATCATCATAGACCCCAGCTGCATCAGAATCATGGTGCCAGCAGTGGCACATCCCTCAGATACCAACACGGCCACTGGTTGTGACCTAGACCATGGGTATCCACGTGGCTCCCGTGGCATCAACGGCAAGGCACATCATCTCAGAACCACTGTGCTAGGACCACAGATGAACCCAGACATGGTCCTCAGTAGTTGCCTGGGCCAGGATATCACCATGGCGTCAGCCCACTCAGATTGGCATGGCCCCTGCAGCAGCATGTCCCTCGGATACTAACAGGGACCTCAGGTGGAAGCCCTGACCACAAGTCTCCACACAACCCTCAGTGGCAACAGGAGCGACAGACATCAACACAGGCCCCCTTGGCTGCTTCAAGGCTTTAGACAAAGACCTGACCCTTGGCAATAGCCCAGGCCTGGACATCACATTGGAACCTTGGACGCAGGTGGTAAGCAGGCCAATCATGTCAGCCTGTTCCTCGCCACCTTCACTTCTTCAGATCTGTCTCTCCCCCCTATTCTGCCTCTCCCTGTTTCATTTTCCCCATCCCCTGTACTAACTCACCTTAATGGTGCCCAACAATGGTGCCCAACTGCCCAGTGATGGAATCTTGGTCAGGTCATAGGTGGCTGAAGTGTTTATCTACATTGTTCTATTATTAATAAAAACTCCGGAGTCTAATATCGGGGTAAAAACCTGATGGATCCAACCAGAGGAGTAGGGACTAACTGTCCACTCTGCACTTCTCAGGTCAAAGAAAGCATTCAAATCCCAAATCCCTCCCTTCTTATATGGCTTCCTTATCCTTATTCCTGGCTTCTCTATGGTTAATTCCTGTCAACTGCAGCTAGTAGCTCACTCCACCCCCTTGATTCAAGGTTCTCTTTATTAACTGAGTGTCAGAGAGCAATCAAATATTCTGCAATGGGTAGCACTTGGTTGAGTTCTGCCCACCCCAGCCTCAGGGCACAGCTTGGAGCTATTGCTTTTCTTCTCTTATGTGTTCTGGCCTAGAAACTTCGGCTGGCACTTCGTAGGATGGTGCCAGATGGCCCAGCACCAGAAGTATCATCAGGCTCTTAGTCCATTGTGTCCCAACCCCCAGATCCCTGTGAACATCTGTATCCACCAACGGCTTAGGCCTGAAAAGTACTGAGCAGCTTCTGGTTGATGGTTGAAGATGCATTGTTTAATGTGCACCATCATAAGATTGCTCCCCCACACTTACACACAGTATTGACATTTGACCACATGGACTCACACACATGCCTCCATGCTACCATGTGCCAGCAGGATGCCCATCGAAGTAGGGGTTTTAGGCAGTCAATATGCCTTGCCCTGTTCTAGCCCCTCAGGCACTCTCTCTCTCTCTAACATCCTTTTCTCCCTATCATCAACCTTCTTTATTTCCCCCCCTCATAGCCTTCTCAGGATTAGACACCAACATCTTTCATTTTCAGTGCTGCTTTTCTCTGACTAACATGATTACAATCTTCCAAGAGCCTCCCAAGCTCTTTATTTATGTTATCACCAATAGTTTATAGCCTTGGATGGTGGCATCTTCTTGCATTGCCTTTGACCACTGTAACTTGATCTAACTCACTCCACTTTGAGGACCCTTTAAGAGAATTCTGCCTTAGTTTATTTTCTTTCCTGACACAGCTTTTTCCATGAAAAACACCCTCCAGTCTTGTTTGCTGGACTAACGCTAACCGTACTTTCAATACAGGTTTGTACAAGATGCCTTCTAAATTAAATGTATCATTTCTTCTGTCTTCTTAAAATTCAGATTGAATTTTCTAGCTTTTCTGTCATTTCTTTCTTTCTTTGAAGCTGCCACAACAATTGGTATATGGTACTGGTATACCTAAAATATTTTTCTACACTAAAAGTTTTACCTAAATTTTCAGTCTGACTTAAGTGTGTCAGTTTCCCCTTTGAAAAAAAATAAGAATATTACATAACAACTAACTTATAGTGTTTGGTACACAAACTGTTAATGGACATATTGTGCTTATAGCCAAATTTGGCTACGATCTAAATAAATGTTTGATGTCAATATCATTTATTCCAGCATCATCACTTCTTTACTAGTCCTTTAAGCCACCACTTCTATATATTTTCACTAAAAGTTTTGAGCACTGATTTTCTTGAAGCCACTTAACAGTTTTGCCCTGTGTGGCTTTTGTCTATGTAATAATATTAAGCCCTGACTTTCAGACATTAGTACAATTTACTACTCCCTTTCCCATTGTCAGCACACACCTCATGTAGAGAAGCAATTTGGATGGAGAGCCCAGATGTCGAGAAACACCTGCAATGTCCAAAGAGTTTGGCTCTAGTAGATACAGAATAGTCATTACCTCAGAAGATCACTATAGCAGTCAGGGAGGCAGAACATAAGCAAGAGACTACATGAGATGTCTATGCTCCTCCTCATTCCCTTACTCATGGGTACATGTTCATTCAAGTGGCAAGGTCTTTTATTTTATTTATATCAAGTTATGCTTTCACATCCATGACATCAACATAACAAATCCTCCTTTACAAAGCACATGATATAGAAAGGGCATTTAAACTAGTACTTTCACAACCTCCTTCAACAAAGGGTCATATAAAAAATGGTCTGTCTTCATTGATTAGTATGGTTCATAAGCTTCCGTATAAACTTCCAGCTAGCAATATTTGGCTAATGGAGACAAACTGAATTACATATAGAAATAACAATAGACTTTTGGCAAATCCCAGCCCTTAATTGTTCCTAGGGAAGAGCTGTTGTGTTGGTATCTCTGAATGATCATTCCGATCTGATAATGCTGACCTTTCACTGAGCCCTAGAACCAACATAGACCATGTGGAAAGGTGAACAGAGGGAAACTTAAAAAAAAAAAAAAACACAGAGCCTGAAGCCAACAGTTTGGGCTCAGTACTAGGCTTTGTCACCCAAAGCCATTTGACCATGTAAAACTTAGTAGGCACTTGTTTCTCCTGTTTTTTTCTTTAATCTGTAAAGTAGGCTATGTTGTAAATGGCAAGGCCATAGCATTTGGGAAAGAGAAAGAGGTGTATGACACATAAATAATGTTAACGTGCTCTGCACATAGTGGTCCTGAATAAATTTTTCTTGTTATTATAAATGCACATGATTATGAGACCATTGTTAAAGTTTATTATTACTCAAAAGTCACCATGGTAAGTAAAACTCATACTTTCTTTCTTCCTACTCATGCTATTGGCCCTAGGAACCAATGGCTTTTATTGCAAATCATTTTAAAATAAAAGTTATAGCCATGCTATATTAAAATGCAAGTTGTATACTTGGCTTTAGATTCTTAAGACGATATGTCATTTCTCTAAGCTTATAGTTAGTACTGAAATAAAATTACTACAAAGATTAAAAGACACTAAATTTTTGAACTTTTCAATTTTATGTTTCTGAAGCTCTGAAAGAGTCAAGAATATGATCACTGAGTAACTTTTTGTTGTTGCTACTGCCATTTTGTTTTCTTTTAATTTCAAAAGTTGCGCTGTTGTATGCTACTTCCTTTAAAAAGAAAGAAAAGATACATCATATTACATGTTTCATACTCTTACATTTCTGAAAATGTGCTTAGGTAATGCAGATGTGCCTGCACGTCTGTGTGTGAGTAGGGATATCTAAACAGCATGGCCATTATCTCATTCATATTAAGAACATAGTAATAACTCTGTTCATGGTTTTAGAGCCACAGCTACAACTTGCAGAAACTTCCTTTCCTAGGCCCGGGATCGAGTCCCTCCATCTAGGTCATGAGAACAGACTTGGACTTTGTATACTGTTTCTCTGTAGCTTATACGTTGAGTGAAAATGTGTTTGGGTCCAGGTAAACCAGCTCTCTTGTCTACTTGCCTCCCAAGACCTGCTGTGTAGTTGCTGTTTTGGTTACTGTGTTCCCATGATGATTTTGAAGCTTTTAGGTTGGTAACCACTCCTGTTAGAATCTTTACAAAGCAGTATGGACTCTGAAAGCAATAAAGGTATTGTACCCAAACAAGTGCAGGTATGTATACATACACACACACACACACACACACACACACATGCACCACGGGGTGGAGGGGATCCCTGGATTTGTTCTTATCTTCTTTTGAATTCTTATGTTCTGTAGAGATGTATCCATCCACACAAGACATAAAGACAATACCATTCTTCATTTTGACACTGTTACTCCAGAGCTAATAAAGATACTCACCATGAAACATTCTGCACCTTTACAAGAGTAAAGCTGAGAATTCCTAGCCCATAACCGACTGTATACTAAACTGGAGCTGTGCCTGCTTTCTTCACGTTTGTGTCAGGCTTTGGGCACCCGGAAGCAGATGGGGGCTGCCATCTTGCTGGTAGATATTATTCTCTCCTGGATATTGTTACTCTGACATTGTGGATCATGTCAATGGAACAATCTTGCAACTGCATAATTTGCCTTGGGGAAATATCATCAATTCTCTTATTGTAAAATGTTTTAGAAGTCTGTACGTGGTTAGCAGTTGGTTCCTGCTCAGCTAATGATGTGTTTGGATTCTACGGGCCCTGTGGAGGAAGTTTTTACAGCTGAAATTTAAAAAAAAAAAAAATGAAAGGATGAAAAGAGATTTTGTTTATCATAACATTGGATATAGAGAAAACTCTTCCCTGATCAGAAATTTCATTTTTCCCCTCTGGCCTATCTGGCATTTTTCTGATGTGACCCCAACTTGGAACCATCTGTCCTCATTGGCCCCTTTGTTCTGCTGAAGCAGATGCTTATTCTCCTAACTTCAGTAACAGAAACCACGCCAAGAGCTTTCTGCAAGCCACCCACTCTGTGGCTAATTTAGAGAATGGTCAAAAGTGCATCCAGGTCTTGAGTGTTCTTTCTATTAATAAAGGTAGGCATTCAGTTACTGTGCTCCAGTTACATTTGCTTTGCTGGCAGGTTGCTTTGCAAATTGAAAGTTTGAGGCAACCCTTGTTAAATAAGGTTTTAGATTTTTCTAAGTAGCATGTACTTACTCTCTGACCTTTGGCTCTATTTAGGTGATTTTTTTCAGATATTTCAATTGAACGAATTCACTGCACACATACAGGAGAGCAAACTGATTCTATCACTGTAGTGTGTATTGTCCTTCATTCATGTCACTGTCTACACCCTTTCCTCCTGTCCTCTGTCTTCCGGGTTCTCACAGACAAAACAATATATAGAAATTAAGGAAATTAATTATCCTGCAATCACCTGTAAATGTTCAAGAGACAGGAAACATGGCCTGCCCTGTCATCAATCAAAAATTGGAAAGAATAAAGCTCAATGGAAAAGATATTTCTAAAAATAAGATGGAAAAAATTACAATAGAGCAAAACCAGCCTCCTGTGACCAGCAAGCATTTAGCCAGGCTGTAAATGCACAAGGAAGGCTCATGAAAGGCGTTCAATGTGCTACTCCAGTAGTCATGTGAATGATGAGGATGCTGAGCAGTTTTACAAAGACCATGGAAACTATTTGAATGGTCAGCATTGGAACCTAACCAGCCACACATTTCCTTAAACCATAGCCTAAAACAGATCAATGACCAGTACTGCTCAGTTTTGTGAAGGTGGAGAGAGGTAAGGCACCTGCAGAAGGGAAAGGTGAAGCTGACAGAGGTTGGTTCGTGAGATTCCTAAGGAGATGTCATTTCCACTAGTGTACAATGAGGCAGTGATTGCTGATGTAGAAGCAGTTATCACATCCAAAAGTCAAGCTAAAAAAATAGGTGAATGACCCGAAATACACAACAGATGTTCTACACATCCGTAGATGTCACCTAGGACTTCTATAGCTTGAGGGGTGAAGTCAGTACCTGACTTTAAAGGTTCAAAGAGCAGACTGAAAGTCATGTTAGGAAAAATACAGCCATTGGCTTGTAAATAATGCCAAAGGTCATATTATTTTGGAGCCCTTAAGAATTATACTAATCTACTATTTATGTGCTCTCTAAGTGGAACAAAAGATCTGGCTCACTAGATAGATAGATAGATAGATAGATAGATAGATAGATAGATAGATAGATAGATAGATAGATAATTTATATTTAGATCATATATATGTTTAGATCGTGTGTGTGTGTGTGTGTGTGTGTGTGTGTGTGTGTGTGTGTTTAGATCATGGTTTATTGACTAAAAAAATCCTTTCAAAATGTCACTAGTTGCTGAGAGTACACCTGGTAACAGAAGATCTCTGATGGATGTGTATGAGACTACTGTTTACTGATGACTTCTGACAGCATCCATTCTCACTCATGGGTCAAAGAGCATGTGTGACTTTCAAGTCACATATTTAACTAATACATTTCATGACCATAGTTACCCAAAATTGTGGTCCTCTGATATACATGGGCAAAGTAGATTGAACTTTCTGGAAAGGATTCACCACTTTTATTTATTTGTTTATTTATTTATTAATTTATGTGTTTGTTTTGTGCACAGAGGTGTTTTACCTGCACGTATGTCTCGGCATATGTGTGTAGAGGCCAGGAGAGGGCATCAGATCCCCTGCGACCAACATTACAGATGGTTGTGAGCCACCATGTGCATGCTGGGAAATGAACTTAGGTTGTCTAAAAGTGCTCCTAACCATTGAGCAATGTCTCCAGCCCTGAATTCAACAGTAAATGCTGTGAATAACTTCCTTGTAGCTTGGGATACAGCTCAAGTATAGACCACTTACGAAGGGTGAATAAAGTCCTGCATTTGATTCTCAGTGAAGCTGGAACGTGCAGAAAGAATGAGCACTTATGACTCATGAGAGGAGATCGATGCATCAGCATAAACAGCACTTTGGAAGAAGTTGATTCTAACAGTCATGGTTGATGTTGGCAGAAGTACATTACTTTCACAGAAATGACTTCAGAGTTTGTGGAAAAGACAAGGGAACCTGAACTGGAAGATGGGGTCAAACTGTACAACATAATGATAAAACTTCAGTAAGTGAAAATTTGCTTAAGAATGAGCAAAAAAAAAAAGTGGTTCTTTAAACAAGAACTGGAACGAAGATGCTGGGAAGAATGTTGAAATGACAAAAAGGGATCCAAATGTCATGTGAATTTATCTGATTAGTCAGCAGTAAGATTTTGAAAGGGTTGGCTCCAATTTGGAAAAACATTCCCATCTGTGTAAAATGTAGGAACACAGCATCACACACAATATAGAAATCCTGGGTAAAAGAAAGACAACTTATGCAACATATCTCCTTGTTTTCTTCCAAGAAATTGGCACAACCCACAAACTTTTAACAACTTACCTGACAGCAATTTTAGGAAGGCAAGGTCCTCTGTCAGCATAAAAAAAAAAAAAAAAACAAAACCCACAGCTTGCTGAGGTCGCAGAGATCTCAGCAGGTAGCAGCATTGAGTTAGAGTCCTAGCCTTGTTCAGACAACGTCGATGTACACAGGAGACAGTGGTCTAGATGAATGGAACTCTTTGTTTATATGAGTCATATAGCTCATGGGACTGCTTGTTGTAACATTTGCTTTATTTTTCTTATTTAAAACTGAATACATTTCCAATCTTCCCTGCCACTACTCTGATGGTAATTTTCATATATCAACCTCTTAAGGCCAAGGGACAAACACATTGTTGGTCAGGTGTTACATTCAGTAGATCTATGGGGTGTTTCTAACTGAGCTCAGCATTGGTTTCCAGTCTGAGCCGAGCAAACTAAGCTCCCTTCCATAGCTGGACCTCACGTATTCAACTTAAGCTGAATAGAGAAAAACCCTGACGTCTCCTGCCTCCAAGTAAGAGTCTTGCCTGGGTGGCCAGCATGCTTGGCAAGCAGCAATTAGCCTTCCTTTTATTTATTTTTAATTTTTTGAAAATTTCATGTATGTATATAATTAAATACTCTATTTATGCCCCATATTCCCGTCCAACTTTCCCATACCCATCCCAACATTCCATCCTCCTAAATTCATGTTGTTTTTCTGATAACACACACCAATGAGTGCTGCCTATATGGAACCATTCCCTGGGACATGGGAAGCCTCCCAGTAGTCATACCCTCAATAAAGAATGATTCATATTCCCCCAGAAACTATCCACAGCCAAGAACTCTGCAGGATGGAATGGAGTCTGGAGACCATGTACTCCATCTATGCTGGGATTTTGGCTAATCTGATCTTGTGTAAGTCTTATGCTTTAAGCTCCGCACGAAAATACTACCTCTCTCTCAGTCTCAAATCTGTTATTGAGCAAAAACTGAACTCATTTCTCCTGATTGACTACACCTCCTGGCACCTGTCAGTTTCCATAGGCATGTCACCCAGTTTCATATAATAATCATGTGTATCTGTGTATATCTCACTTATCATACATTTTTATCACTCTATGCAATCCTAATACCATACATGTTTCAGTACTAATGAGATCTTAATGGTTCTTCATAACAAAAACGGCTTCCAGACTTACAGAAACAAATGCAGTGATTAAGCACAACTAATATCATCTAATCTCGTGTTCCTTCTGATGCTCCTACCTAGAAGTCTCATCATGAGAATGTGCATGCTGTACCGCTATGCCACTATGACCCTTCATCATGCATTTATGAAGCTACAAGAAATCAACTGAAGTATAAATTGCTTTATTCACCTTATTAATAAAAAGAAAGTGAGTTCTGCAAAGAGATAATAGCCATCAATCTTTGGGCCATGGCCGTGGACTGAATAAAAAGAAGAAAATTTGCCACATGCCAACATTTATCTCTTTCTGCTTCTTAGCCACTGGCATAAGACAAGTTGCTTTAAAGTCTTGACATCCTGAACCAATACATGGATCTATGAGGAGAGTCACTGTCATATTTTCAATCTGCTATGCTTCTTTAGCAGAGCAGTAGTATTTGTTCTTCCCTTAGGTCCCTGGACTGTGTTGTCTTAGATTTTTGGTCATGCAAGCAGAACATGGAGTCCATCTCATGGATTGGGCTTTAACTCAGACCAGATATTGGTTGTTACTCCTACAGGCTTTGTGCCACAATTGCATCCATCTTACAGGCCCATAGTATCCAGCAGACTTTTCCATGAAGCAGGAAATTTCAAAGGCAGTTCAGTCAGTATCTGCTGTGTCCTGCAGAATGTCTCACAGACTCTTTCATGAATCAGGAACCCCGAAAGATCATCTCACCTTTAGGCAAGTTCAGCAGTCCTCTCTCTGAGGGTTCTCTGTGTCCAGTTTATTCAATAGTCCAGGCAAGAGCAGTTTCTTGCCCAAATGGCTATCAAACTCTTCCTCTTCTATGCCCATCTTCCTCTTGAAGTCACTGGTACTGACAGGAGCAGACGTGTCTCATTGTCATGAACAGTCCTAACTTATTAAAACATTAAATGCCACATTCTGTAGTCTTTGAAAGACATGAAGAATGTCTATCTAACTGAAATATATCTCTACATATCTAGAAAATCTAACATGATTACAAACTTGACTATTATTGATGATTATCCATTAACCAATATTTCCTAATTATACATAACATTTTTAAATGAACTATACAATCATAATACCTTAATCAAGATCAGAAATACATATAACAAAATTGACCTTAAAGTCCATACAAATGCAAATTATTCATCTCTATATCATATCCCCCTTTAAATGTAAAAGAACACTTATAAACAATATTTGGGAACGTGGGCGCAGTTATTTCTCTCCAAACTGCTTCCTGCTGAATGGGGGCACTGTTAATCAGATCTTTCATGGTGTAACCTGTGTGCCAGGTTCATCTCAGTCAGCAGTTGAGTGAAGTAATTTTTTTCAGGGTGTTCACAGCAACCTTTCAGGAGGGCGTGGTCTATCATACCATATTGGGATAGAAATGATCCACAGGGTCTCATTTTCTGTAAAAACAAAAGAAGAATCTCTTTTCCAAAGTATCATATCCTTAGATCCAAATTCTGAAGTCAAGGTATTTTCAAAATATCTATCTTGGATGAGTTCAGCAGCATTTGTAAACAAGTATCTTTTAGCAGCTGTTGCTCCTTCCTCAGCATCCAAACAATTCAAAGAGAGCATAATAGTATATAGTATCAAGATTTTCTGTATATTTTCCATCTTTGTGTGGCTTTATTTTAACCTCTATTTCATTTATTTTTACTTTTAATTTTTGAGACAGGTTCTCTGTATATCTTTGTCCTGAAAGTATCTATCATTTTGATTCTTTTAATGCCTTCATTTTTCACCACCAAAACAATTATTTTAATTTTATCAAGAAAATTGAAAATATCCACATCATAACAGGTCATCAACAGCTTCAACTCTATCTTTAATCTTGATCCTCATTTGGCATGTAACAGTATATCTTCACAGCCATTAGTCTTGAATTCAAAAGTTGTAGAAATAGAAACATATGAAGGACAGCAATCTTGTCAGGTTTATCAGAATGTTTCTTTACTAAGGAACATTTTTATATTATGATATAAAATTTCTTACAAGTTTCAGCAGATGAAACTGTCTCAGCCATCTTCACCTGAGAAATGTTTTATAAACTGTGGATTCTCAAGTTGTTTAATGCTCATTAGGCAATCTTCCAACAGATGGACTTCCTATGATTTTTGCACACTGAAGAAGAATTTGCTGACCCTGATGTACTGATCCTCTGCTGTAGTCTTGTATAATTCATTGTGAATTAATATGCTTTCGCACAGCTAGGTGAGCAAGATCACTCGATGAGAGAGGGGAATGCTTAATGTGATGACTCATGGAAGAAGGCAGTGGGTGCAATGCTTACCAGTCTCCAGCCCCTTGAGTAGTAGCTTCTGACTATAGTAATGCAGAACATTCCAGCTCCTTGTGTTGCTTCGCCACAAGGCCCTTGGGCATATAATCTTAGGTAGAACATGGTCTTCTGTTCACAGTACCACTTTGAAGACTCATGAAACTGCAAACTCTCCTCCAAATTGACTGACCTCAGTATCTCTACTGAGTAATCTTTTCCACGGTAACAACTAGGAGGCACTACTCCAAAATGAGCAGTTATATGAGTATTTGGGAACTTCTCCAAAACTTTGAGAAACTCCAGTGAAGATGCAGTCAATCACTATCTCTTTAGTCTGACCTGGTAAACGGTTTGAACAAACATTTTAGGTGATTTTGGTGCAAACATAAATCTAAGAATAGGGAGTTCTAAAACTTTGCTGCATGTAGGGTTACTGAGAGTTTTAAAACTTCCTGAGAGCCACAGAGGAAAACACCAAATCCTAGGGCCCTGAAATAAGCATCTAAGACTCATGGTAGCATTATCTTGGCTCCAAAGGGCTTGGGTATCTCCAGCCTTCAGCTCTTCTGTCTGCAGAGTACTACATACATAGCATCTGTCTTAGAATGACTCTACTTTTAACCTACAGCTTTCCTCTGTAAACATCCTACTGTTTTCTTCAAATTCCATGTTTCTCCATTGTAACTTAGGGTTCACCTCCACAGTTTCATTCGGTGACCTCTCAGGACCTCGTTAAGAGGGCACTGACTCCACTATCAACCACAAAATGCCTGTAGAGCCATGATGTAAAACTCTATGACACCCTCAATCACGTATCTTTCATATTTCCAAAATCAGTGCCACGTAGATGACACTGACACTTTCTGGTCCATCTTGGACTACAGCTGCAGTCCTCTGTGTGGTGACCCTGAGGAAACATTTCTCTAGAATTGCTTTCAAAAGTATGTAACCCTTTTGGCAGCATCCTCCGTCTAAACGCTCTCCTTTCAAATGAATTGTAAATTCCACAAGTTGGAAACTTTGATAAATGAGATCTTGCCCTCAAAGGACAGTCTTCCTTCTGTCCTTCTCTGAGCAGGAGGGTTCACTCTAAAAACTTCTTTCTTTTTTTCGGACTGTGCAGAGATTTCAAGTTGCACAACAAGCACACACACACATACACACACACACACATACATACATATATATATATGTGTATGTATATATATACATATATATACATACATATATATATACATATATATATAGAGAGAGAGAGAGAGAGCCTATTTGTTCTTTTCATGGGATACCTGGAGAAGAGTGAACAATAATTATTTCACCAGCATGGATTCTCTTCTGCCTTGAAATTTCTCCTATAAAATATATTTTCCTTTAACTTTCTAATTCAACCTCACTCAAGTTCTCAAGGCATGCATGTAATGCTTGCAGATTCTCTGTCAGAGCTCCACACAAATAACCCTAGCCTATTTCTTTTTTTTTTTTTTCTTTTTTTGGTTTTTCGAGACAGGGTTTCTCTGCAGCTTTTTTTTTTTTTTTTTTTTTTTTTTTTTTTTGGTTTTTCGAGACAGGGTTTCTCTGTAGCTTTGGAGCCTGTCCTGGAACTAGCTCTTGTAGACCAGGCTGCAGGCTGGTCTCGAACTCACAGAGATCCGCCTGCCTCTGCCTCCCAAGTGCTGGGATTAAAGGCATGCGCCACCACCGCCCGGCCCTAGCCTATTTCTTAATAGATCCTATTCCCTTCTGAAATTTCATGTACTGAGCCTCCACTATCCTCATTCTATTCTGCTAAACTCCCAGCAGAATGGCCCATTGAGCTCTATTGACAAGGTTCAAAAATTAACAAAAAATACCATTTAAAACTTGTTTATACACTTTTTACATCATAGAGTGATCAAATATTTCTTTAAATGTGGCCTAATAAAGAAGGCAAAGGGATAAAGGCAACATATAATCTCATATGTTTACATGAAGTATATATATGATTAAATGAAGTATGGTATGATTTTCCAAATCAAAATGGTGCTAAAATAAGATGACTATAAAGAATTGCTAATTTCTTTTTATTGTAACTCCACTGAAAAAAATTTATCATAGTCAGGTGGTGGTACACGTCTTTAATCCCAGTACTCAGGAGGTAGATTGGTCTCTGAGTTATAGGCTAGCCTGATCTACAGACAGTCCCAGAAAAGCCAAGACTACACTAAGAAACCCTGTCTTGAACTTCTACTCCCCTAAAATAGTAAATCGTAATTTTCATCATTGAAGAAAGAAAATCACTCACTAAACAAAATGATCATTTCAAACATTCTTCAAATCAGTTCATACTATGGATGTAGAGAATCTCCAAAGTTTATGGTTTTCTTTCCTTTAAAACTGAAGACATATTACATAATACTTGACAGAAAATAATTCTGAAAATTTGATAAAACTTCCCTTTTCTTTCTCCTGCCTTAACTTTTGCTACTGATAATGCTTCCTAATGTGCTAATATTCTCTAGTTTTGGGAGCTTCCTTTCTTTCCAAGTTTAAGATTATATTTAACATGAACTGAAAGGGCACAGTTGTCTCCCAGATGCCTGTCCAGAGATTTAGATACGTCTAGAAGCACTTGAGAAGAATTCAGAGTGGATAGCATTAGTCTTGCTCTGAATGCTTAGTTCATTTTATTTCTACCAATGGCCTTCTTCTGTCTAACACAGTAAAGGAGATGAGGACAGAGAAGAGACAGTCACTGTATATACTTATTTACATGTAATTAATGCCTATTTTTGTAAATATTCAAAAGTAAGATTTAAATTTTGATTTTATATCCAGGGTGCTTACTGATGCTTGAACAATCTTGTATATTCCAGATGCCCATGCAATTATGCGTACACAAAACATATTAATAAGCAAAGAAAACTCAATAAATTCTAAAATGTCTTGTTTAGTACCAGTTTCTGTAAATTTTATTTTGCTCTGTCCATCTAGCAATATACTTTCTATCCAAATTTGAAGTTCGGTAATTGAGGTAAATATAATCACGGCCAAGTCAATTTCAGGAATCACTGAAGTTTTGAGCGTAAGATAGCTTCCCAAATTAACAAGCAAAACACTATCTAAATGACTTTAGTTAAAACAGCACCTTTAGCAGTTACACGTTTTAGCTGAACCAACTGCCAGAGAATGTGGGAGTCACTGAACCAGCACAGGAACGTTACCAATTAGCGCTTTCACAATCTGTGAGCAATTTGGAAGCAAGTTTCCAAATGCAGAAGGAACACTAAGAAGGCTTAAGAAAATGCTGTTTAGCAAACCCCAGAGTATATACTCCTCAGGTGTGGTTTATCACTGATGCTCAATGACTCTTGATCACCTAGTCCACAGAAGGTTGACCTCACCTGTGAAAATCCTCACATTTTATTTTTGTTAGTGAACATTTGATTTGTTTATATTAAAGAATATTGGTTGAGTAAGAATAAATGTAAAATTATCAACTTAACAGATGTACCACAGTCACAAATTGTTTCCTTTCATCGTGTAAGCTAATTATGGTTGACTCACTGCACCCAAGTGGACCAGAGTTTATCCAAGTCTCCACAGAAGCAGGTGTAGAAAGACGGACACAATCTAGCTTGAAATTGGTAGGTTCAAGTCAGTTCCAGGTTTTCTCGGAGAGTCACAAAGAGGAAATGCTATAAATGTGTTTGGTCTTGGAAAAAGGCAGTAAGAATAGATGGAATGGGGCTCAGGAACTCACAGCCAAAAGCCACTGTGAGCGACCTCACTTGAAGTAGATTCGAAAGAAAGTTTTGTTGCACTAAGTTCATAGATGAGGTTTCTTTGTTTTGTCCTACGTTAATTTACCATTTCACATATAGAACATGTTGCAATCCAGTGACATTAATATAATTAAACATTTAAAAGACTATTTGAACCTGTACACAAGTTATGGAGCTCCCATTGTGTAAGGTTCTCTCTCACTGTTAGGATGTTGCCCAGTAGAATTTCTATTTACTCAAGCTGATATCAAGGGAAAAAATTTTACTCTTATTTTGCCCAGTATTACACAAATTTCAAGGCTGAAGGTGCTGTGTACAATAGTCATATTTTCCAGTCAGTAACAATCTGGGACGGGGGCAGGGAGGATAAGTTTTCATGGAACTATGCCCACTTTAATTGCTCTATTTTTTCCTACAATTTGAAAGACCTTTTCTTCCTTTAAAATAAACGGGCTGTTCTTTGACTGGAAATGCTAAACTATAAACCAGAAGGCCAGAAAATGTTGTGGTTCAGAAGAAAAAGTGTGGACGAACAGCCTAAATGGACACTGTATTTTCTTTGCATGCAAAAATGGAAATGTCATGTTGACCCACAGAGTCTCAAATCCCAGACAAATACAGCCTTGAAACTTCTGGGGATTTTAGATTCTTGTCCTGGGTTGACCACAAAGTGACTAAAGAAATCTCACAAATTTATAACTGGAGATGTTACATATAATGTACTTAACTAGAAAACATAACCAGTACAATTTATAAAAGTCACTCTGCAAGCTGTCTGGTGATGTAGCAAATTTAATACTTGAAGACCATCCAAACTTTGCAAAAGTTAGTCTTAATTCAAGAAAAATTTCCAAGTGTTTTGGTAAGGCAGAAGCTGAAGCTGAAGCTCACTAGAAATGAGAGGCACCAGAGTTTCCTTCTGAAAACTAGAGAAATTTCCAAGTTTTCAATATTGGAATTCAAAAATTAATCAGGATTCAATTGGGTGTTTCAGATAACTAAAGCTGTGTGAGCAAATCAAAATTATTGCAAATAAATAACACAAAATACTTCCTAGAGTTCAAACTCTGCCCTCAATATATGACTAGCAATGGTATTTGATAAAATAGTATTAAACCAAGTCATTAACAACACTATTTTATAAGTTCTAAATATTTTCCACATCTGAAGTTGTTATGTGAAAACAGCACAGCCTAAAAATACTGTGTTTACAAAAATACATCATATTTAGATAGATCATAATATAATAAATTCTATTTTGATTTCCACTGTCAAAATAAGCCATTATCTCAGGTCACAATCAAAGTATATGGTTAACTTCACAGTTGCAGGTGATAGCATTTGTTTTTATAAATATTTTAAATGTTATCAGATTTAGCATATCATCATGCAAAAACTGAAGACAGATTCTAAATATACCCATAGTGTCTTATTGCTAAAAGGTCTTACTTGTTGGTTTATAAATAACAGATGCAACATTTCTTATAATACTCAATGAACCTCCCAGCTGTGCACACGCCTTTAAATACAGAACTCAGAAGGCAAAGATAGGTGGATCTCTCTGAGTTCAAGGCCAGCCTGTTCTACATAGTGAGTTCTATGTCAGGCAAGGCTACCTGGTGAGACCCTTTGTAGGTTTTAGATAAAACATTCTATTTTTTTCTGTATAATACTTGTTATCTTACAATCTTGAGTCATTTCATATATTGTGTTCCCTGGAACAGATATACATACCTCATTACTATTGTTCTGAAAGTTGCAAGGATCCTATATACACCAAGCAGAGATGAAAAGATTACAGGGCTGGAGAGATGGCTTAGACGTTAAAAACAATAACTGCCCTTGCAGAGAACCTGAGTTCAATTCCCAGCAACCACATGAGAGCTCACCATCTATAATGAAATCTGGTGCACTCTTCTGGTATGTAGGCATATATGCAGGCAGTACATTGTATACATAATAAATAAATAAATCTTTAGTAAAAGAAAAAGGAAGAAGACTATACAATATGCAGTGGTTGGCACCAAAAAGCAGAAGTTTTGTTTTTTCCTTTGTGAACAGTTAATACCCTCCTATCCCTGGGGGCTAATATTTGAATAGTTATAGCAAGTTCCAGCAAATACAGCAAACTGAAACAATATCTTGTATTCTACTTGACAACAATGCAATAAAACTGGATATCAACAGCAATAGAAACCACAGAAAATACACAAACTCATGAGAAGAAAATAACACACTATGGAATAATAATCAGGTCAAGGAAGAAATCAAAAAGGAAATTTAAAAATTTCTTGAATTGAATGTGAATGAAAAACACAACATATTGAAATCTATAACACACAATGAACGCTGACCCACGAGTTAATGTTTAGACGAAGTACCTACCTCAAAAATACTGAGATTTCAAAATAATGATTTAAGGATACACCTGAAGATCTCTGAAAAATAAGAACAAACAAATCCCAAAACAATAGATGAAAAGAGATAATCAAAATCAGGGCTGAAATTAAGGAAACAGAAAAAATAAAACAAAACAAACAAGCAACAACAACAACAAAGAAAACCCACAAAGAATCACTGAAATGAAGGGTTGATTTTTTTGAAATGATTAACAATATTGATCTATTTGCATAGCAATAAGCCATTAGGAGCCACTTTAATATGATGTTTATTTATCAGAGAAACAGTATTGAGTTCTCCTCTACATAGATAGATCTTATTACCTATGTAGCAATAGGTTCTTGGCCTTACTACCTGTACCAGGTATGGGTCCTGTCATATATTCAGATCTTAGATCCAATTAGAAAATGGTTGGTTACCCCCATAGCTTTCATGCCAATATTGCAACAGTATGTATATTTTATCAGGCCAGTTATTAGTGTGGCTTGCAAGGTTCACATCTGGATGAGACTGGTGATTAATTTTCTTCTTTGGTAACATACATAGCACATTCCAGCACAATAAATTCTAGCCAATATGTTTCAAGCTTCTAAGTGAGTACCATCTTGATTTCTCTATGACTCAAGTTTGTGGTTTCTTTCAGCAACAATCTCTCTCAAGTTCTGGACTATAGCCAGTTTAACTGCAATAGACTTTAATTTGGGGTCTGTAGCACTTATTAGAGGTATCCATTCCTAACATTATCTGGCATGGGTATTATTTCCCTGCTACAGGTTTCCTTCATTAATTTTTGCTCCTTTTATGTATTAGTATATATACATATACATATATATACATATGCATATATGTGTATATATAATTTATACTACTATAGGTTTGCACATGACTTTTAAAACATTTTAATATTAGTTGCCATGACCTAAATACCCTTCTACTCTGCCTTCTCATCCACCATGACAATTTAACACTTTCTGTTACATTATTCTCTTTCAACCCTTTATAGCACTGTGTTCTATCACTCCCTTGAAAGCCCCTCACCCTACATCCCTTTACCATTACCTGACCTCTGTAGCTATTCTGATTGAAACACACATACATATTGAAGGACTGAAAACTAACATCCATACATGATAGAAAATATAAGACATTTGTCTTTCTGGATCTAGGCTATTTCACTCAGAAAGATTGGTTCTAGCTTCATTTATTCATTTGAAGATTTTTATCATTTTGTTTTAAAAGTTGAATACTATTCCATTGTGTAAATGTGTCAGACTTTTATTATCCATTCATCAGTTGATGGCTATCTGAGCTCTTCTACTTTATGACTATTGTAAATAGGAGCATCAATGAACATTGATAAGCAGGTATCTCTGTAGTAAAATATTGAGTCTGTTTCATATGTATGACAGATAAACTCTGTGATTGATTTTGTTCAATCATATACCCAGAAATATTAGTGTTGGGCATAAATGTCTATTTAGTTTTAGTATACCATCAACTTTTTGAAGAAGTCTTATCTGTTAATATTTCTTGCCAGCAATGTAAAATATTCTAAATATTTGCAATGCTCACCAATAGAAATGTTATTAATCATTTCAATTGGAACAGTTCCACTGGGTGCAATTTGGTACTGTATTGTGGATAAATTTGCATTTTTCTGAAGACTAACTGTGATGAGAGCATTTCTTTTAGGTTTGTCTACCACTTTGATATTTTCCTGTTATCTGTTTATTCAAACTTTGAATTTTAATATTAAATTCAGAAAAGAATTTCTTCCTTAGCATGTGTGAAGCCCTGTATTTAATGCATAGCACAAAAAAGTAAAAGTCACTTATACATATAGGGTAAACTACTTTGTAAGATTTGCCTTTTGAAAATAAATGTCTTTTTACCTAGCTCCTTCAGCTACTCTCAGTGTTGGTTATTGATAAACAGAATAGCATCACTTTCAAGAAAAAAAATGAATTCATATACCCTCACTTAGTGCTTTTTGGAACAATGTGGTGGTGTACAAGGTCCTCCTGTCTATGTGTTGCTTTCATTGGTTAATAAAGGAACTGTTTGGGGCCTATAGCAGAGCTGTAGGAAAACGGAGCTGGCAGGGAAAACTAAACAGAATTCTGGGAGGAGAGAAGTCATGGAGCTGCCACGGGAGATGGATGCCAGAACTTTAGCTGGTAAGCCACTGCCACATGGCAATACACAGATTAATGGAGATGGGTTAAATTAAGATGTAAGAGTTAGCCAATAAGA
This sequence comes from Arvicola amphibius, assembly GCF_903992535.2. Taxonomy (NCBI): domain Eukaryota; kingdom Metazoa; phylum Chordata; class Mammalia; order Rodentia; family Cricetidae; genus Arvicola; species Arvicola amphibius. The sequence continues at coordinate 159,302,392 of NC_052049.1, read as the reverse complement.
AGCTAGAGCTAATGGGCCAAGCAGTGATTTAATTAATACAGTTTCTGTGTGATTATTTCAGGGCTAAGCAGCTGGGACAAACAAGCAGCCTCCTCCAAAAACCTGGGAAGTAAAAGCTGCCCAGACAAAGCACCATGTGACTAAACCTCCCAGAATACCACTGAGCTCATTTTCAGTGCATCCTATTTTTAAAGTGGTCTTGATAAATTTTAGGTCTTTTGCATGCCTAGAATCAACTTTGTGCCAGTGAGATGACTCAGCAAATAAAAACACTTATATTCAAACCTGAGAGCCTGATTTCTATCCTTGTAGTACTTGTATAAAACTTAATGTGATTGCAGACGTTTGCACTACCAGTACTTCTGTGGAAGTTGAGGGACAAGAGACCAAAGAAGAACCTACAGGTTGATAGCCCAACTAGCTTGGACCCAGTGCAATAGAAACAAACAAAAAAAAAATCCTGCTCCAACAAGGGGGAAAGGATAGAACCAACTCCCAAAACTCCTCTGAAACCCAGAAGTATGTCACACGTGTGTGTGTGCCTATTTTCACACATATACCATACATAAATACACATAAATGACATCAATATAATCAAATAAATAAATAAAACTTAGCAATTTGTCATAAAAATTGCTAGGAATTTGATTAAGGGTACAAGAAACCTGTAAGAACATGCAGAAGTTACAGCTTAACAAAGTGACTTTTCAATGAATTTTATTCAAAGTTATTATGTAATAAATTTGAAAGTGATAATATAGGTTCCCAATTTCAAACTTCTTAACAGTCGGTGTATTTTGAAAAATCAATAGTGTCTTTGCTAAACTTGCCAATATCTTCTAATCATTTGTAAATTTGTTTTAAATCATTATGTATTTTTAATTACTGTCATTTTCTTTTTGATTTCTACACTGGTTTTTAGTGCATTAGTCAGGGACTTCTTGATGTATTAACTAGAAGCACTGATCATACATATGACTATTTTCAATTCCAAGAGAAAAGTCTTATTATGCTAGTGGTAACTAAAGGTTGTCATTACCCTTTGTAACCTTATGAGTTAAAGAGTACCACTTATTTTTAGGCTCCTTGCTGTTCTTATACTGCATGGATGTTGAATTTTTTTTTATAATTTTTTTTATTCAAGATTTCCATCTCCTCCCCCTTCCCTCCCCTCCCTTCCACCCATACCCCCAATTTTCTCTCACTATAGAGTCAGTCATAAGCCTTCTTCACTCTTTGTGAAGGGTGGGAAAGAGTGCTGATTAACTTTGTAATGTTTGACCACTCTTACATTCCTAGAGCAAATGATTCTTGTCTTCTTGGGTATTTGTTTGCATGGAACTTCATATAACAAATAGGATTTATTTTTCCTTAAAATTATTGGATGATGGGGGAATAGGATGGTTGGGATATAGGAAGGGTGGATATGGGAACAAGGAATTATATATCTTAATTAAGGGAGCCATTCTAAGGTTGGCAGAGACTTGACTCTAGAGGGGTTACCAGGTGTCCAGGAAGACGCCCCCAGCTAGTTCCTTGGGCAGCTGAGGAGAGGGTGCCAGAAATGTCCAGATCCTATTGTCATACTCATGAATATCTTGCATATCACCATAGAACCTTCACCTGGCATTGGATGGAGAAAATGACAGAGCCCCACATAGGAGCACCGGACTGAGCTCCCAAGGTCCTGATGAGGAGCAAAAGGAGGGAGATCATGAGCAAGGAAGTCAGGACCGTGAGGGGTGCGTTCACCCATTGAGACGGTGGGACAGATCTAACGGAAGACCACCAAGTCCAGTTGGAATGGGGCTGATGGAACAGGGGACCAAACCGGACTCTCTGAGTGTGGCTGACGGTGGGGGAGGACTGAGAAACCAAGGACAACGGCGATGAGCTTGGGCTCTGCAGCATGGACGGGCTCACTGTGAGCCTTGTCAGTTTGGTTGCTCACCTTCCTGGACTTAGGGGGAACTGGGAGGACCTTGGACTTGGCATGGTGAAGGGAACCCTGATGGCTCTTTGGCTTGGAGAGGGAGGGAGTGGGGGTATGGGTGGAGGGGAGGGGAGGGAAGGAGGAGGAGGAGGGGAGAAGATGGAATTTTTTTATAAAAAAAATAAAGAATTAAAAAAAATTATTGGATGATTTGGCATAAAGATAATACTGATTTTCCATGACTACTCAAAAAGAATCTAAATTTTCTTCTCTAGAATCAAATATACTATTAATAATTATTTTTCAGACTAAATAAATATTTTGAGTATTAATATTTTGAGTATTTAAATAATATTTGAAAATAAATATTTTGAACAATTTACTGGTAAATTTTAAATTGTAAATTCAATTATCTCAGCAAACAACCCATTTACCTTTTGCAATAATATGTGTGCTATATATGTAGATGTTCATGCATACATGCTTATTGTGTCATGCAAACATATATGTACATGTGAAGGCCCAAAGGCATTTTTCATTTCTTTCTGTATCACCATCCCCATCTTATTTTGGGAGGCAAGATCTTTCACTCAACCTGGAACTAACCAATTCAGCTAGACTAGCAGGCCGATGAGCTCCAGAGATGTCCACCTCTGCCTCCCCAGCACTAGCCTGATAGCTGTGCCACTACACACAGTTCTACGTATGGGTGCTTGGGCTCCAAACTCAGGTCCTCATCCCTGTGCAACAAGCATTTACTGATTGAGCCATCTCTTAGTCCCCAGATTTCTCCAAAAGTCCTATGTAAATTGTGTTTTTCAAGAAAGTATTTAATTGGTTTTCAAACATCTTAGCATAAATGTATTCCTAATTTCCTATCTTTGAGATATAGTTCACATTCTATAAAATTTATAGTTTAAAATGTACAAAAGCAGTAGATTTTTGAATATTTACAGATTGTGCAACTATCAAGGCTATTAACTCTAGAACATTTTTACAAATCCCCAAAGAGATCATACACCTGTTAGCAGCCACTCATTATTCCTCCTCCCAACTTCTGGCAACCACATACCTGCCTTATGTCTCTGAAAATTGGCCTTTTTGAGGATATCTTGCACAGATAGAAATTTACACTGTGTAACATTTTGTCTCTGGTTTCTTTCACTCAGTGATGTTTATAAGGTTCACTTATGCAATAGTACCTAAGAGCAGCCTGTTCCTTTCTGGGACTCACTAGTATTCCTATGAAAATGACACAACATCTTTTTTCTTTCATCAGTTGATAGAAATTTGGGTTGCTTCCTCCGTGGGCTGTTATGAAGGCTATTACCATGGTTACGTGGCTAAACTGCTTGTCTGAGCATTTGTTTTTATTCATTTAGGTATATAAATCCAAGAGTGGGAACTTCTGGGTCACAAGCTAATCCATCTTCAATGTGATGAGATGTGTCAAAGAGCAGATGCACCATTTTACATGCTTAACTGAGGAGTGTACGGACAGCCCTGTTTCTCTTCATCCCACATGTCCTTATTTTCTTTTCTGATTTGTTCTTTTGGTTCGTTTGTTAGTAGATTTTTTAAAATGCTGTTGCAGAGAGTATAAAGTAGTTTTGATTTGTAGGTTCCCAGTAACTACTGATGCTGAGCATCAAAGTATATTTGTACTGTATTTACTTTGCTCTTTTGTTTGACTAATTGGTAGGTTCTCACTATGTGGCACAACCGCAATGTTTCCCAAAATGCAAAAAACTTCCTACTTATATTTTCAATTTCTATGTAATCTTCAGTGAAGTTATTTTTTTCCTATTTTAGATGAGTACTTTGTGTCTAACATTAGAACCTTTGGTAGACTTTTCACTTATTTTCAGTCTCATAAAATATGTCTGCAGTAGCATCCTTATTCTTTGTTATATATGTTCTCTCTCTCTCTCTTTCTCTCTCTCTCTCTCTCTCTCTCTCTCTCTCTCTCTCTCTCTCTCTCTTCTTTGTTTTTGTTTTTTTGTGATAGGGTCTCTTTGTAGCTGGAGCCTGTCCTGGAACTAGCTCTTGTAGACCAGGCTGGGCTCAAACTCACAACGATCTGTCTGCCTCTGCCTCCCAAGTACTGGGATTGAAGGCAGGTGCCACCACCACCCAGAATTTTTCTCTTTTATTGCTATCTCTTCTTTTTAATTAGGGCTATGGTCGTAGTTCATTAGTAGAACACTTAGCACAATTCAATGGCTTGGGTTTGATTCCAAAAAACATTCCATCAAATTCAATATAATGTTTAGATAACTGTGTAATATAAAGTTTAGTTTATTTTTCAGTCTTTCTTGTATTTGAATGTATACATTAAAGTTATAATTGGCTTCCAAATGTCAAAGGTTGCATTTCCACCATCATTCAGCCAAAACCCAGTTTTAATTTATGTTTTTATTTCTTATTGACCCACTGTTTATTAGTTTATTGCTTAATTCAAATATTTGCAGATTTTATTTCTAGATTGTTTTTATAATGGTTAAAATACACTATATTTGATTTAATTCCTTAAAGTTTTGCTGAGCTTTTAAATAGATGCAAAATATAAAGGAGTCTACAAAAGTTCATAGAAACAAATAGTTGTATATTTTCATTTTAACAGTTATACCTAAAGAAGTGCTTTTAAATTTTGTTCTTTCCCAGTTTCTTATATACTTAAATGAAGTGACTGCTTAGAAATATAACCATAATAAAAATGATAATGACATTTGTCTGTTGATGTGAATAAAACCATGCTATACTAGTTTCAGTACATATGGTCTTCAAATACAGTTTACAAAGACAAGACCAACTCAAGAATCATAGATAGCTGAATTTAGCATCAAAGATGATGGAAATCGACCAGGAAGGATCAGAGGTTATGTTTTCAGCTTATGAAAATGTCCTGTGTAGAGTGAATTCGTATATGTTTGACAAACCTAATGGAATCATTTATTCAGCTTTTGAGTATTAAGTCTATCCTCAGCTAAGTAGCAGTTGGCTATAGACAACTGCTAGGAGTAGGAGAGCGATTTTTTAAGAGTAAGGTCCTTGTTTGTTGACTGCCCTGCATTTAAAGGTTTTGCATTCAAGAGTATATGGGCATAGCCAGATGCACTAGATTGATTTAAAAAGAAGAGAACATAAAGTTGGGTGGGTAGGAAGGCAAACTGGGGAGGAGGGGTGAATACGACCAAAATACATTATATAAAATTCTCAAAAAGTTGATAAAGGTGAGAGAAAATAGTAAGTAAAAATTAATTTGAAAGAAAATGAGTATTTAATCTTGTTTATAATATCACACCTTTAAAAATAATTGAAAAGTAGAGGCCCAGCTTGCTGCCCCTTCACTCTGGTGAGCAAATACATGTTGGAGAGATGGGAAGGAAAGAGAAGCGAAGCAGTCTGTGCACTATAAAGAGAAGCAGGACTGGAGACGAGATGGTGATGAGGAACAGCCTGATGTGAGAGGCCTGTACTGCTGCCTGAGGCCATGGTGATGTCTAAGCCCATGCTGCCTGCCTCCAAGAGCCATGTCTTGGTCTGTGGCTCCACCATAGCAGGGGTCTGTGTTGATGCCCTGTGAGTCATTACCACCAAAGGCCATGGGGATGTTCACAGAGATGGGCCTATAGAAGCGCTTCTACTAGCTCATAGTACATGCCTCTCTGATGTAGCACCAATGTATTTTAAATTTTTTTTTTTTTTTGATTTAGGACCTTTTATGTTCTGTAAAACTACAAAAACTTCTTGAAACTGCTTCCACACTGGAATGTGGGATTGGGGGTAACCTAATCTAAACCTCTGTTTCTGGGCTATGGTCCTTCAAATGGCTCCAGAGTTAACTGTCTCTCACTGTTTTTTTAAGATGGGAGATGTTTTTTGGTAGAAGCTAATTGCCTGCTAAGTCAATTAGATTTTAAAACATTTTTATCTATTATCACAGGATGTTAGTTCCATCATAAAAGGCAAGGCCCTTTCTACTTTTGGGAGGGCCAGAACTTATCCCAAGGCAAGGTAATTAGCCTCTGAACTTGCAATATTCCAGTTATTTCTCTAGTACTGAAATCAGTCAGTCACTGCAGACAGATTTCTTCCAGGAATTTTTTCACAGCTAAACACAGCTTCTTTTCAGAAGTTTTCATTGACACCAGCAAGACTAGCCATAACAGTGCGCTCTGGATGTGACAGAGAAACTCTGCCTCGGTGAATAAGGGAAGAACATATGATGGAAGGTGATTCCTAATATTAGTCCCAGACTCCACATGCACACACACACACACACCACACACACCACACACACACACACGCACACACACACAAGCAAATACTTACACACAAACACACATACCACATACACATGCACATCACACACATAAAAGAAGGACAAAGAAAAGCCCACTTCTTCAAAAAAATTTAAGAATAATTACTATATGATATGCATGCTCATTGTTATTGTAATAATGTAGTTTTTGCATGAGCACCCATAAATACAAATCCACACCAAGAGCTCCTAGTGTGTATGGGCAAAATGCAACATCGCAGGTCCATACAAGATCTTCCATTTACACATTTTATCTTCTGTCTCCAACAGGGTGAAGCATAGCTCCAATTATCTTTAAGCTGCCTTTGATTCGGTTCCTGTAGTGTACAATGCGTCTCCCATTGTTACATCTTTCTTCCCTTGTTCCCTTTGCTGACTTTGAGCTGCTGCAGCCTTCCTATACTACTATGAAATATTCTTCTGGTCCAGTTCGGGCTCCAAAGCTTTGCACCAGTCAATTCTACCAGCACCCTGCAGGGCTCCCCTTCACATTGCCTCATCTCCCTACAGTACCACGAAAATACGTTCGTTCAAAAGTCAAAGTGCCAAGTGATTCCAAGTCACTGTATTACTCCTAGACCCTCCAAGGACCAAGCCTGAAGAGTAGATTCATTTTATAAAGGTTTCATTTAAATAGATGATCGTGTGTAGGAAAATAGGGTAGGAGCCAGCTGAAGAGCCGTCTGAGTGCCAGCAAACTCTGCTTCAAGAGGAAAATGATGAACAAGGTACATGGAGACACGGAGGGAAGTTTGGCCAAGCATTCAGGGGTCCGCCAACTTCTAGAAGAGCTCTGTGACTCCCAGAAACCTGCCCGCCTCCAAATGCATTCCTGCTATGCTCGATCATTTGAGCAGCCTGTGTAAGTGTGTGGTGACTGCGAAACTGCATGGCAGCTGAGGTCCCACGAAACCCCAGCCTGGCTGTTGGACAAAGTATGAGCCGGGTTCTCATCATTACCCCACATCCAATTCTTTTTCTCAGGTTACAGTTGTTTACAATCACAGTTCAAAGTCAGCTCAGCATCCTGCTAAAATAAGCCTTACACAAAGAAGACCGTAAGTGTACACCGAATAAGAAGATATTGGCCAAGCAATAGACACAGTGGCATTTTAACCAACCCTAAAACAAAGACGTATTACAGTGACCAATTCTGAGAAGGTTTTCAGTGGTATTTCAACCAAAACCTCAAAACAATGACACATGACAATGACCAATTCTGAGACGGTTTTCCTCGCAAGATTCCTGAGGAAGGGCAGCCATTGCGCTAGCAGATACTTGTCTAGTGTAAGCAACCAGTTTGGGGCATAGCGAATTAACAGGTCTTTCTGAAATAGTGATATCTGTCTTCAGAGCAATTATTTATATCCCTTACATTTGACCTGTATTATTTTAAGAACCTCACATTTTCATTTAAAGAGTGGGTGCCTTTTTTGAACAGTGTCCCTAGCTTTTTCAAATAAACAAAACACATCAGGTATATTGTACCGATTCTGAAAAGTGTAAGATAAAAAGAGGAGGTTCCAGCAATGGAAAGGTAGTACACTTCACACAGCTATTGAGCATGTAACAACCTCAGCTCTCCAAGCTAAAATATACTATTCGTAGTCTATGTATTAGATTCAACCTCTGAATATAATCCCTTCACTTTAACACCAGTGGTTTACACCTCATAAAAGCAGGATAAATCACCACAATGCTGGGAAGCCCCATGGTCCCTTGACATAGAACAGTATCTTACAAAGAAAGGAACAAATAATACTAGCTACAGATAAAATAAAGCACAAATGCAGCAAACAGACAAATGAACAAAAATTAAGACATCCATAATAACTTTCTCATGAAATTCTTGACTTGTAACTATCAACTGTCTGGGATATTTAGGTTTAAGAGGGGGATATACATAGGAGGAAACAAAACTAAGAGAAAAGCGCCAATGTTTTTACAAGGGAGTAAAGCTATGAACATGTCACAGCTGATAGTCACGGAATGGCAGTTCATTGATGGAGGAGAGTTATCTGTCTATGTTACTTTCATTGGTTAATGAATAAAGAAAACTGCCTTGGCCCTTTAAGAGAACAGAAAATTAGGTAGGTGGAGTAGACAGAACAGAATGCTGGGTAGCAGGAGTGGGGAGACGCTTCAGGCAGTCGCCAAATGGAGTCGCCATGTTTCTCCTCTCAGAGATGGACGCAGGTTAAGATCTCTCCTGGTAAGCGATCCACCTCGTGGTGCTACACGGATTACTAAATATGGGTTAAAGGAAGATGTGAGAATTAACCAATAAGAGGCTACAGATAATGGGCCAAGCAGTGTTTAAAAGAATACAGTTTCCGTGTAATTATTTTGGGCAAAGCTAGCCGGGTGGCTGGACACAGCCCACTGTTCCTTCAACAGTTCATCATTTTGGTCTCCTCCAAAACAACTAACCTAGCAAAACCACAATAACAAATTGAAAACTTTTCTACAAATGTCCATATTAGAACACCTCAAAACAATTTAAGTCATGACAAAGACTTAAAAGTCTGGGGAGGCATAACTGAATTGAGTGTTGTATCACAGTTAAGGTGTAGGAGAATTCAAAGAATGTTAAAGGATGTGGTGTCTATTACGACTTCTCTTATTGTTTTATTTTAAAAAGTAAAGCTTGGGAGTTAAATATTAAGGAATAAACCTGAGAGATCCATGGAGCAAGGGAGAAATGATCACCTTGCCCTCTTCTTCATCTTCCCAGATCAAAAAGGCCACATATCTCTTTAAGACCCTTCTTCTTTCTTCTGAACATCCCTCTGTCTTCCTCTGAGTGGGCCAGAAAACTCTATGGTCTGCTCTGCCCAGCTGAATGTGGATTCTGCCCTCCAAACCAAGGTCTGACTCCATTTTCAGTCTCAGAGAAACAACACAAACAAATTTCCCTCAAAATGTATCTCTTCTTTATAACCTCACTACACCTATAGCAAGATAGGAGGCAGAAACAAGAGACTCCCTGAAAATCTACAGGTCACCCAGGCGGGCTTATGCAGCAGCAGCTAAGAAACTATCTGTAAAAAAGGTGGAGTCTGTCCATGTGGTGGTGGAGCAGTCTTTAATCCCAGCACTCAGAAGGCAGAGGCAGGAGGATCTCTGTGAGTTTGAGGCCAGGCTGATCTACAAGAGCTAGTTCTAGGATGCTACAAAGCTACAAAGAAATCCTGCCTTGAAAAACAAAAAAACCAAACCAAACAAAAACATCAAAAACAAACAAACAAACTAAAACAAAGGTGTTCGAGGACCAACAGCTGAGGTTATCCTCTGATTTCCATACATTCTGTGGCAGGCACAGGACACACACACACACTCATAGACACACACACACACACACACACACACACACTAGGTGGCGGTGGGGATTAAGAGACAGAGAGTTTTAAAATGATCATTAGAAAAAACCTCAAGTATGGAGTTCAGTTAATAACAATATAATAGTATTGGTTCATAAACTGTCACATAAGGATACAGGATATTAGCAGTTAGAAAAATTGTGTACAGTATACATGGAAACTCGATGCAATATCTTAGAAAACTTTCCATGACTAAGTATAAATTTACTTCAAATTAAATACTTTATTTAGATGCAAAGCAACATATTTTACTTAATTTGAAACTTGCTTAACTGCAAACAAGCTAAGCCAAGAACTGTATCTTGGACTTTGTGGAAAACCTCTTAGGAGCTGAACTGAGACACCTCAACTAGGATAGAAACCAGGTTTCTAAAATATTTATACTAAAATCACAAAAAGATAATCATTGTAAACTGTTTATATCCTCACTACTTCTTTTGAGTTGCCCTCTTCAGCTTTGAATAGTCCTGGACCTGATCTAATTGAGTTGCTAGACTGGCTGATTTCTACCTATGAGTTTCAGTTCATGCTTTTTAGATAAATCAGAGAGTGTAAGTGATCCCACTTAAAGCATATTAATGCATTTGTATAAACAGAGTGTGGAGAGCATGATGAAATTATATTATGAGAGCAGGGATTTTGCATAATTTTAATCCCTTGCCATTCTCAGCATTCAAATTTCAATCTAATAATGCTACAACAATACCCACAATCTCTTCTTTCTTCTTTGTTTTCTTTGCTTGCCACCCTTTTTTTCCCTCAAATAATGGTGTGTTTTCCTACCTGTCTATGTCCTATGGAGAATTCTGAGTTATAATTTTCCTAGGAAATTGGCATGCTGGATGCTGGCTAGACTGGGACACTATGTGCAAACACACCCTTACTTCCAGAAGCTACACTGGACAGTCTGATGATGAGCAATATCACCTCCATGGTGTGGTGTTTTCCCAGTGCGCTGGCAGTAATCTATCAGCATGCTTGCTGCACTTGTTATACTGGATTATGATAACCTAAAGATGCCATTTCTACTCACCAGGGCATTATACTCTTGAGTGAAGAAGCACCACTGTAAAAAGTGGTATGATACACTAGCAGATCAAGGATTAGATCATACCATGGTGTTCTCTCTTGATATCTTGCTCACCTCCCCCTCCTCATATAGAATGAGAAGTATTCAGATAAGGCTAATGAGGAATCAGCCTAGCTTACTTTCTTTCCCCGTTCTCTGAAACAACAGCAGCATCACCTTCCCTACTTTCTGTTTCACTTCACTTTTAAACTAGAAAAATCGATGAAGGTAAATCCCCTGGTACACTGGACTCCGTCTCTCAGAAAGATTTGTGGAGTTAAATTATTTACTCACTGTGAAGCTCTGTTTCCTTACTTAATAAGTTATATTAATAACAAATGTAAGCTATTGTTGCAAAGATTAAATTGAATTAGCAGCAATATATTATATTACATTGTTTATCATATATTAAGCAACTAATAAACACAGGCAGGCTGAGTTCTTCAATCACTGCTTGCTTCTTTATATTCAGGAATGTGGGAGAAATGGTGCTGTTTCCCTACCCAGATTGTGCCTTAGGGCAGTAAACACACAGACCTGCACCAATGTGGGAGGGATGTACAGTACAGAAGAAAGAGACACATCTTCAAGCCAGTGAAGACTGTCACTGTTGGGTCTCACCAGAAACACAGCATTTGTTATTTTTCCCACACAAACCCATAATGATACTTAAATTCTGTTAAAATTTTAATTTGACTTTTTGTAGATACAGATCAAAATTGGTGGGGTTATATGTCAGTCTGTGGCTCTTTCTATGATGATAATACTAAAATAAAGCCAACTTTCACATCTTAAGATTTGGATGGAATTCAATTTGGCCTCATACTCATGTCATAGCAGCAAGATGGCTCAGTGAGTAAGCATGCTTGCAAACAGGGAGCCCGATAAGTGATGTTCAGATCTTGGAACTGACATAAGAAAGCTAATGCATGGGCTGCATTTGTAATTCTAGCACTCTTGCAGTGAAATGGGAAGTAGAGACAGGAGGATCACCCAGAAGCTTGTAAGCAAGCTAGCCTGAACATGAAACAGCTCAAATAAGAGACTTGGTTCAACAAGGAGAAGAGAGAGAACTATTGACCTTGAAAGTTAGTCTCTCATCTCCAAATGCAAACACACACACAAATGATAATAAAACTATGTATGTATAATTTTTTAAAAGTTATAACTCATTTAAGACAACATTTGGTTGATATTTGACTCTGAAACCTCTAGGACAGCATTTGGCCAATGGCAACCAAAACCTAAGCCCCCAGCAGGAGTGTCACCGAACATGGGAATCAGAACTACTAGCGTTCTCATCTCCTTAGTTAGACATCTGCTGTAGGCCATGTGCAAAAGATAAACTACAATATTCTACATCTAAGGAATTCAAGTTCTTCAGTTTTCCACAGTAAAGAATCTAGTATTCCCCCAAGTGACAGGTACGGTCCGACTTTGGGTGATGAAGATCGTGACATCAGTCAACAATTTCCAGCATGGCAAACCCGTGGATGGAGCATCAATATGTCCTGCATAGTGTTAAACAAGTGTTTTCTTGTAGAATGTTTAAATCAGTTAACCTGTTTCAATTCATTAAGTTTTAAATTAAGCAGTTCTATATGCTCTCTTGCAAAAATCTGGAATGATTTTCCTACAGCTCAACATTGCCCTCCTATGGACTAAAAGCCATAATGTGACATTTCTGATGTTTAAAAACAAATAGGAAAATTATATTCCTATAGCACAGCCATTAGAAGAAGCAATTAGCCTTTGGAATCATGAATATCAAACACACACCTGTCCCTAGCATCCCAGCATGTCACGACTCTTAGGGATCAGTGCACTTGAAGACTCCCCTCTTCAGACACCCTCCAGTCTGAGTGGGCAATCAGTGAATAAACACGATCAGCAATTCAGCAAGTAAACAGCTGCTTCGCAGGACAGTCAAGGTGGTTTTAATTACTGGGCCCTTTCTGGAAACTCTGTTAAGCTTAGAAATAAGCTAAGCAGTCCACAAACAGAAAATAGTAAGGACTTGTAAGATTTGGTTAAGATTTAGTCAAGAGTTTCAGAAAGAAAAAAGCCCCACCCCACTAACAACCCATCTGGACTTGTAAGTGTACAGTTCAGAAATTGATGGTGAGAGCCACGGCAGGGCAGTGATTGAGCTAAGCAGACGAAAAGGTGAAAGGACTGGAAACTGGTATTTTAAAGACCTTCGATATCATTACTGCACTCTGGAAGAAATATAACTCAGCATCAAAAGAAGCTACATATAAAACAAACCCACAGTCAACATCATCAAAAATGGAGATGAACCAGAAACTATCTCATTAAAAGGAAGGGAGCAGAGCTTTCCATTATATCTACTTCCTCTAGTACAGTACTTGAAGCACTAGGTAGAACAGCACAGAGATGCTCTGCGGCTAAGAACACTTGCTGCCTTTCCAGAGGACTCCAGGAGGATTCCTAGAACCCACATGGAAGCTAACAACCACCTTTAATTACAGCTCCAATGGATCCAATGCCCTTTTCCGGTATCCTCAGGAACAAGGCAGACAAATGATTAACAAACAAACATGAAGGCAAAACACCCACAGACAGAAGATAAAATAAATACATCTGAAATAGATCTTTAAAAAGATAAGAGAAGGAAATTAAAGAAATACAAATAGAACAAAAGTAAAATTATCCTGATTTGCATATGATATATTTTACATAGCACATCCCCCAAAATTGTATGAGAAAACCATGAGATATGGTTAACAGATTCATTGAAGTGTCAAGATACAAATCAACCTACAAAAATCAATAGCCTTCCTGTATACCATAAAACAAACATAATGAGGAATATACCATAAAACTACTTCCACTAATATGATCTTGAAAAAAAATAATATCTGGGAAAAAGCCTAACCAAGGAGGTAAAAGATCTGTACAATTGAATCATTAAGTCTTTGAAAAAATAAATTGAGGAAGACACTAAAAGATAAAATATCTGATGCTCATGGGTTGGTAGAATTAATGTTGTAAAAGTGACCATCCCGTCAAAATCAAGTTATAGATCCAACACAGTCCCAAATAAAATACCCTGTGTGTTCACGTGTAGAAAAATGAAATTAGACCTCTACCAATCGCAAAAGCCAACACCAAATGCATCAAAGACTTCAATGTAAACACTGAAAGTTATAGAAGAAAACCGACAGAAAGCATACTTTACAGGAAAAATATGCAAGAAAGGACTTTCTGAATCCAGTTCCATTCGCTCTTGAATTAAGGCCAATAATTGAGAAATAGAACTTCATAAAATTAAAAGTTTCTGTGCAGCAAGGAAATAATCAAGTGAAGAGGAACCGCACAGTGTGGGAGAAAATCTTTGCTAGCTGTGTATCCAATAGAGAAGTAAAATCCAGAATGTATGAAGGATTCAACAAAGAATCTAGAAAACAATGACCTAATTAAAAATGGGTTATGGATTAAAAGAGTGAGTTCTTAGAAGAAGAAATAAAAATAGCTAAATATCTTTAAGAGTTTTCAACATCCTTAGCTAGCAGTCTAGTCAGAATGGTTAACGGGATTATGAAAATAACTAACAACAAATACCAGTGAGCATGTTGAGAAGGAAGAACCTTCATTCATAGCTGATGGAATTGTAAACTGGTACAGGGAATATGGAGATCAGTGTGGAGAAATTCTCAAAAAGCTAAAGATAAATCTACCATATGACTGAGAAATACCAATTCTTGACATATACTCAAAAGACAAGATATCTAAAACAGAGATACTTGCTCAACCATGTTCGTTATCACTATATTTGCAATAGCAAGGAAATGGAAGTGGTTTAAATGTCCTCCAACTGATGGATTGATAAATAAGTCATATCACATATACCCAATGGAATTCTATTCAGTTATAAAAACATTAAATCATGACATCTAAAGGTACAGAAACTGAACCTACTACCACCATTTCTCCCAACCAGTGTAATGTCTCATTTCATTTTAAATACTTATCCTTACACCCATAGATAAGTACGATGATCAATAATCATCATAGAAGTTTCATTTTGTGATGGTCAGAAACCATAATAGAAATTCCCAGCTGGTCGAAGTACAGAGAACAACTAAACATATAGTAGCAAACCCCAGTCGCTACATCCACACTCAATATTTGTATCTGTGGTTTAGGGAACAAACTGGTGGAAACTTTGTAAAATGCAGAGGATCAGGACACAGCTTTGAGGAAGTGTCTCTTAGACATGACAGCGATGCTGTACTCATTAATCTCAACAGTATGGTTAACTAAGCAAGACCGCCATAATGACAACACCAGTAGATCTCCAGATATGGATAGGGAAATTTTCACAAGGCCCCACAATACATTATACACGTATTTATACACATCATGCGCATACATCACTGGAACGCTTGTAGACAGACTCCCGAAATGTCAAAAATATATATTTGAAATTCATTTTCAAGAAAAATGTTGATGTAATTTACTGGCAGGGCTCCTCTTCTCAGTACCATGACACAGCTCTCTTCTCTTTAGCTCTTCTGTAGAAATTCCCAATGGCAGTGTTTTTCAACACTTACACACTGCAAATATTCTGTTAGAGATAAGCTTAAAAACTTTTTGGCTTTAGATATAATTGCATCATACTTTATACTTCTGTTTAACATGTCTGTGCATGTTGACCTGGCCAGACTCACTTTTGAATTTGAATAACTTATTGTAGATTCTTACATACTTTCACTATTGGAAGATAAAACGCTTTCCCTTGCCATTTACAATTTTTTTCTATTTACATACTGAAAAGTTTCTCCACCCTAATAAGCTTCTCTGCCGATACAATAATCCAAATCAGACCAAATCTAACCATAGAACAAGCCCAGGTTTAATGGATACAGACGCTCCCAGATGGCTTTCCAGCCCCACAGAGAGGAGACAGGGAAGGAAGACTGAGAAGCAGGTGCTTTTTCTCTGGGATACAGTTTAAATACTCTGTGGGCACGGTCTTGAGTGTCTTTGGGGAGGGGTCATCATTTGGCCATCTTTCTCGGGGGCAGAGTCTGAACTGAGGCAGCTTCACGGGTGGGGGCTTGGACTGGAGCCCCTACAGGAACATTCCAGACTCTTTGGATGCCAGGGACTGGGGTGTGGCTTCCACCCAAACACATACAAACAAGAACACACACATACACACACAGAGTCTGTTTGTGTAAGGAGCTCTAACATATGTGGTATATAAAAAAGATATCTTTTACATGTGCCCTAAATTTAGAAGAATGGACTCAGACTTTTTGTGAATGGTGATGGTATCTGTAAATTTATCCAGTTGGGAGAAAGTCAATCCACTAAAACTTTATTAAAGCTATATCCTTAGGCATGAGGGAAATGCGAATTCTATCTTACTGTAGTCAGAATTTTGAAATTTTTCAAATGTTTTCTGGATAAGTAAACACTATTTTCTCCTATTCTGTAAGTGCAGCAATTCTATCAATATTCCCTTTAATGTTAAATCAACTTGGCAGTCCTGAAAGAAAATCTTACCTTACCATGTTCCCTGTTCTCTTCATGTATGGCTGGATTGACGTACTAAGACTGAGGATCTGTGTTTGCAACACACAGGACTCTACTTTTCCTTTAAGTCACTGTGAGTCTTTGGTACATTACGTTTACAGTGTTTCCTTGTTCTTTTTCTGTAAGCTTCCTTAGGATTCCTATCACAGCCTTCTTAAACTTTTTATTGCAGTCAGCAGTAGAGCCAGTTGAGTCTGTCTATGTCTATGTGTGTCTGTGTGTGAGTGTGCATGTATGCATTATGAGTGTGTATGTGAACGTAATGTGTGTCTATGAATGTGTGTGTGTGTGTATGGGTATGTGTATTAGTATGTATTAGAGAGGTATTTGTATGTGGATGTAACATGTCTATGAGTGTGTGTGTGTATGTGAGAGTCTGTGTATGTGTATGTGTATGTGTGTGTATTAAATTCATCCCTTCCAAAGACAAAGATAACAGGTTTTTTATGTCAGCACATTTTTCAAATTTGCATTGACGAGCAGTTTCAATGTATGTTTCTGTTTTGTGGCAGAAAATGTTTGTTGTATTTTTGTTATTTAGTTTTCAAGTTATGTAATAATCTCTTTATCATTTCTAGAACTTGTGAGTTTTTACGTTTACTTTAATGAATTTTATTGACCTTTCAAAGTGATCAACTTATCATTTCACTTATTTTTGCTATTTCTTCCTTCTGTCATATAGTTAGCTTTTTTTACTGTTTATTATTTCTTTCTCCTGCAACTTTTCCTGGGTTATTATGTGACAATATTTATCATTGTTTTTAATCTTATTTTACTTATCATAAGCATTTAAAAACATAAGTACAAGTTTTGACAGCATTAAATTAGCTATACATTTAATAGGTCTTGCTGTACTTATTTAAAATGTTTTCTTCATTTTTTAAAAAAATTTTTCTTCATTTCAAGAGATAAATTTCATCTCAGGAAATGATAGCAAATATTATCAAAATGCTTTGAGAGCTGAAATTCCCTGTGCTATAAAGAGGGGTGATCTGCAGAGTTCTCCCTTCTTTCTTAGATATTTGTGTATCATGTAGCATCTGCAGCAGTTCTGGCTAGCCAGACTGGAAAACTTTACCCCAGCATTTTTTTTCTGGTATCAGCATGAATCAGGAGGGGCTCCTGATTCTGAGTTACCTGGCAAGGCTGAGAGAGATGGCAATAGTGGTACATTATTGCTGAGTAAAAGTTGCTCCAGGCCAAACTGCCTTCCATCACTTCTGAGACATAAAAAGAACTGTCTCTGCCTTGTCTTGGCAAGAGGGAACCAATGCCAGCACCTACATAAGTATTAAATATCTAAAGTTGGGGGGTGGCACCCTCACATTTTCCTGGGTTAGACCAGGGCAGAAACAGTGGGAAGGTCATGCCTAATGCCACATTTTTCTTTGTTAGACACAAATGGTCCTCTTTCCAATGCATAAATACTGCTTACTGCTTAAGAGGACATAGGGAATCAGACATTATCTCAGAAAGAAAAACGACTGATTTTTCACAGGATCTCCAATCAAAAAGAAAAGTCAGCAAAGAGGGGAAGGGGTGAGAACAGTGTATAATGATAGTTACTTAAAAACAAATGGAGAACCTAATAAAACATGCATGTTGTAAATGCTTCTGTATTGTTCTTCATTCTTGCTGTCATTTGAAAAGCAGAGAAGGAGAATTAGCAGGGCAGTGTCAGCCCACGGAGACCAGAGTCATGATGATGAAAAGATATCAATGGAGACACGATTCAGGACTTCCTACAGGATTGGGGTATTATGGTATGGCTCCTTAGAACTACGGTTAGCTAAATAATATAATGTATGGCATTGGGAGCTACATACTTGGTTTGTTCCAAAAATGATCCGGTCTGAAAAGAAGACAAGAATCTAATTTTTAAAAATCATCATCATCTGATTATGAGGATATACTGTTTAACAGAGAGGAAGCCAGCACCTAAGATGTGGAAAAAACATGCGGCGTAGGAAGTCTGCCACCTACAAGGAAAATCTGCAGAAGAGAAAAACTCGTTATGCTAATTTAGTCTGGTCTTGTACTAAGGTTTTCCAGCTTGTGTGCCAGGCTGCTGAAATGGCAATATAAATAAGATGTAATTACTACTTTGCCCACTGAGAATTACAGTCCCGCTGCGATGAAAGGAGGGCTAGCGGGGAAATCATAGGCCTAAAATCCCATAGGTCACCAACCAAAGAGCCTGCTGAGGTCAGAGTGGATGCTGAGGGGGCTGTGGGCACTGTGGCAATACATAGTCTGAACCCCGTGTAAAGGGATGGCACCACTGTGGCTTCTACGGTTCTGTTCTTGCCCTGTGACCACCCAGACTCCACATGGACAAAGCTTCTCAGTTGTCCCAAGAAACTAGAAACACAGATTATATAAAATTACTCAGGTTTTTCTTTATGGTTTATTTTTATACATTTGAATTGAAATCAAATGACATCACTTCTCCCCTTCCCTTCTCCTTCCAGCCCCTCCCCAGTACCTTCTCTCGAATCCCTACTATGCCCCCCCCACTTTTAGGTTGATAGCCTCTTTTTGTTGGATTATCGTTACTACATATATAAACATTGTGTATGCAAGTATGTGTACGCAAAAAAAATGCACATATAGATACGAGATCCTGGGTCCATTTAGGTTGTTTGTGTGCATATGGTTCCAGGGATGACAATTCCACATGGGACAACCAATGAGGTGGCACATCGCTGAGAGAGGTTGAGGGCCTTTGCAGCAGTAATGATTGCCTGTAGTTCTTTGTCTAGGGGTAGGTCCCTGCAAAAATTTCTTCTTCCAAGTTAACACATCCATTGATAACAAGACCGCCGTTGCAGCAGTCTTGCTTATGCAGCCAATCCTTGGAGTGACGATTTCACAGCTGACTTCCTTATATTCTGAAGAAAAACTACGTAAGTTATAAAGTGGCCAAACCTTTTTAACTGTAAGAAATGGGAAAAGAAAGGAGAATGAGAGACTTCTGTGTAAGTGCTTCCAGAGTCCTAAATTTCTACATCTATTTCAGATGAGGCGTTTGGCCCACTGACAGGAATAGACTTTGGCCATGGTCACAGATTGGTTAATAGCATGGCTGACGTTTACGATGAAGACTGTCTTGTTACCAGACCAGAACCTGTCAGTTTCTGTAGATTCCAACCTTCCTGGAAATCCACACTGAACTCTGAAAGCTTTTGGAGCTTGGCCAGAGCCTGGCTTGTGTGCCGTGTCTTTGCTGCTTAGCTGAGAAGCCACCACGCTTCCTGCTGCTCCACAGCCAGCTTTACTGTGGCCTATCAAATACATTTTCTCGTGATTTGATGGAGAGGATGACAAGGGCCTTGTGCGCACAGGTAAGCACCAGAGAAGCCAGAAAAAGTTAAACACACAGCTGATCTCTCAAAAGCGAGAAGGTATTTGGCTGTTCTCCAGGAATGCTGGGGGAAAATATAGTTTATACCCTGTGCAACCTGTTGAATCAGGTTCCACCTGTACCTCCCAAAATATTACGTCTGTTTACCTGAGATCTTTCCTTCTAAAAAGCATTGAGCATTGCTTTCTACGTCATAAAATTCATCCTTGTGAGAGGTGTCATTTGTACTTTACCACAGCCTAATTTATTTTTAAGGCTAGGTGAAATCCCGATTCCCATTATATTTACTTATCTTGAGCATTGTTTCTAGGTCAACAAGAGCCCCTTTAATGGAAGAAGCCATGTGTACGTTGTAAAAAACTTCATTGTAAATATGCCTTAAACTTAGTTATAATCACAGGGCTGAGTTAATTGTTATCTGAAAATTTTTCCAATTGTGTTTGCTTAAATATGGCAACACTATCTGAACTCATGTCAGACTCCAAGAAGTCTTGGCTCAGCACCAGTTACCAAAATTGGGCTGAACCAAGTTTCATTCTTTCCTCACCCAGATCATTTTCCCTGCCAACTGTAAAGCCTGCAGGGACCTCCCACAATTTGGGAGACATTCTGGAAGGGAAAGTTGAATGCCTACACTCTTTACGGTAATCTGAGGTGTTATATGAACAGATGCAAGTCTTTGATCTACACTGGCCTAAGGCTGTATAATCTATGCCCACTTCTTCCTCCTAAACATTTCAAAAGCACTGGTGCTGAGCATTGACCCTAATATAAAAATGTGTTAAATACTTTAGAGTTTTCGGAGTACACTCAATAAACTCTGGAAATTTAGAGCTCAGTGGAATAGTCACCGAAACGCTGATGTGTGTAAAGACTCTTATGAGGAAGACCATCCCATCACTTTCCAGTTGAACTCAACACCATAGAAAATGTCAGGGTCAGATTCAGGATGAGGAAGGAATTGCTCTGGTTTAAAAAACACTGATTGTGCTGGTGACAGCTGGAGGATGGAGTTACCCTGACTGACTTACAGCATTCCAAAGAAACCCATCCTTCATCTTGCATGGAGTCCTCACAATGGTGCTGTGCAAAAGAAGTCTTACAACACTCCCAAGAGGAATAAGAGAAGAGAAAGGACAAGATGGTTGCTCTGAAATGCTATAAGGTGCATGAAGAAGATAAAATTAGTTAGTGTTTTGGAGAGCATCTTTCTATGAATGCAGTGCTGGAGTTTTCAGGGTCAGCTGCTTTGATAGACATTGTTGCAGCAAGTGTTGTCTGACTGCTTCAGCAAACCAGAAGGCAAGTAATTGTGTAAGAGTTAACAGAAAGATTGCTTGAAAGAAGTAATAGTCTATTAATAGCCGTCAAATATCTTACAGCAAAATAGAAAATGAGGAGTACTGAATATCGCAGGAAAGCCCATATGACCATTAGGTACTTCAAAGTGAAAACCCAGGCCCCTGCTCTGCAGATGTTCCAAAAGTGGTAGTTGCTGCATCGCACTGAGTTCGTTGTTTCAAGAACGCTCAGTCGAATGGTCTTCGTGATTACTTTGCATTGTAACTAGTATCTACGTGTGTTTTGAGTCATATGTCTGCCATTTGGACAAAGAGAGAAAAGGAGATACCTGCTGACACTGGAGAGCTTCGAGCCCGCGTCCTGCAGCACTGCTCAGTCTTGGCAACCAACTGGTTAGAGTTCAGTAAGCTAGCTACAGAGCTAAAGACAAACGCAAACTTCCTTTATATTGTATTAGCCACCAGGATTTAATTAGAGCTGGCTCGCATATCATGTATTTTAAAGCAAATCTTTATACTTATCTGCTATTATTGACAGCATCTGTTAACAAGTCCCTACTCAGAAATGAAAACAAGCAAACAGGGCGGGACAAGATGTGTGTGTAGCGTTCACTATTTACTGCTAAAACTGAAGAGGGGAGGACAGGTCAAAGTGACAATGAAATGGAGTTTTAATTCCATCTGTCTTAAACTCCATTCCAAGTTCTGTTTCGCAATAGTCAAATTTAATTTCAGCCATTTCACTACCAAAGAGAAATTGCACAAATACCTTTCACAATCCTTCCTTCTGCGAAAAGCTGAGGTTTTGAGAAGAACAGACCTCCCGGGATAACTGATGGGTGTTGGGGCCCTCCTCCCACTCGCTGCCACATCACTGAGAGGGGAGCGTCCTCATTTCAGAACTCCCCTGCTCTGTCATTAGCACAAACCGTTACAGAAGGCTTCATTACGCTCCTTCAGTGGGTGGGGTCTTCATCCAAGTGTGTGCTGGCAAATAACCACCTTTGCATCGTAGATCCCCACCCGTCTTATTACAGGCAAAACCCACTCCTGAAACTGTGGTTCGTCCTCCAACTTCCAGAATTCATCATGCCAAACATGCTTGCCGCCTTCCCTGGTGCAAATATTCTTTTCTCACAGTAGAAGGAACTGCCGATAACCCAGTGTCTCCAACAGAAACCTGGTGGTGTGTCTTGGTGACTGTCTCTCACTCTGCTCTCTCCTCTTCTGGGTACATCACATCAAGGGACCATCAGTTTCCGCAGCCATCGCGGTCCTACTTTGCGAGGTTTGCGTCAGACCCACATATCATCCTTTATCACTACATCTTCATTACTCAACCCAGTTCATATTTTCAACTGAAAATAATTGATATCTATATGGAGTTACAAAGATCCGCAACATCGGGGCTGGGTACAGCTCACGAGATAAAATGTCTGTTGCGTAAGCAGAAGAGCCTGAGTTCACAGTCACAGAACCTGTAATAGCTGGGCTGGGGGAGGGGGTGGCAACAGGAAGATTCCCCAGAGCTTGCTCACCAAACAGTCTTGCTCAGACACTGAGTTCTAGATTCAGTAAGAGCCCCTGCCTGAAAAAATAATGTGAACAGAAATAAGCAACAGAGGAAGACACCCAAAATTAACCTCTGGCCTTCAAAGTACACACAGGCTAGTGCACCAATGAATGCATATATTTATACAGCACATATAAAAGAAAAAAGAAAATAGATACATATAAAGCTCTCATACTCATTGCTCTCAAAGTAAAAATTTAAGACTTTTTCCCTACTGATACTGTTTCAAATTCTAAATTAAATTTCTAAATTAAAGAAAGTTTTTTAAACTATTAAACTTTAAAACTAACAACTATTAAACTTTTTTAAAATGTATATGATGGTTAAATTTATCAACAATCAAAATTTTTGGCCTGAGAGACGGCACAGTAGTGCAGAACATGTACCACCCTTAAAGGGGAGCCAGGTTCAGTTCTCGGCAACATTAGAACACTCAGAACCAACTTAACTCTAGGTCCAGGTTAGCTGACCCTCTCCTCTAACTCGGAGGACACTGCACTCAGATGCATCAACCCCAGAAAAACACATACACGTACTTACACAAAATTTTTTAAATTAAGATTAAAATTTTCTGTTCATTAAAAGACACTGTCTGAAAGTTAATTAGGCAAGTTCTGGAGTGGGATAGAATATTATGAGTATATTTAATACATATATGATAAATGCCCCAAGAACTTAACAGTAAGAAAAAGATAATAAAGTTGGCTAAGACTTATGAATGAGAAAACACTAAAGACCTATAAATACATGGGCCTTTAAAGTCAGCATGGGATACCATCCCATATTCAGTAGAGCTAAAACGAAAAGTACTGATGTAGACCGCCGACAAGGGTGTGGAACAGCTGACACCCTTGTTAAGAACAGGCTTCACCTCTACTTAAGGCCTGCCTTGTCTTTTCCCCTATGGGTAAAGACAGTGATGCAAGTCAGGGACCTGGTTGGGGACCAGCCCATGGTGTCAGTTTCACCTTAAGGTAATAGGCTTTATCTGGGTGGTGGTGGTGCACACCTTTAATCTCATCAGTCAGGAGGCAGAAGCAGGTGGATCTCTTGTTTGAGGCCAGCCTGGTCTGCATAGTGCCTTCCAGAACAGACAGCTCTACACAGAGAAATCCTATCTACAAATAAACCAGAAGAGGAGGAGGAGGAGGAGGAGGAGGAGGAGAAGGAAGAGGATGAGGAGGAGGATGAGGAGGAGGAGGAAGAGGATGAGGAGGAGGATGAGGAGGAGGAGGAGGAAGAGGAGGAGGAGGAGGAGAAGTATAGTAGGAGGCCACTTATTCCCAGCTGACCAGACTCTAAATAGTCACACAGAAACCATATTAATTAAATCACTGCTCTGTCCATTAGCTCTAGCTTTTTTTTTGGCTCACTCTTACATCTTAATTCAACCCATTTCTAGTAGTCTGTGTATTGTTACATGGCTGTGGCTAATCTGGTAAAGTTCCAGTGTCTGTCTCCAGTGGGGCTATATGGCATCTATGGCTTCTCTTGACTCCACCCTCTTTCTCCCAGCATTCAGTTTATCCCACCCCCTTCAGCTCTGCTCTACCCTATCACAGGCCCAAAATGGCTTCTTTATTAACCAATGGTATTCACAGCATACAGAGGAGAATCCTATATCACAGAAGGAAGGAAGGGAGGGAGGGAGGGAGGGAGGGAGGGAGGAAGGGAGGGAGGAAGGAAGGAAGGCAGGCAAACAGACAATGGACTTTTCCTTTTCAGAACTCCCAAATGCTATTGCAGTACACAGGAAGGAGTAAAGTAAAATGTGTCTGGGTCTGCCTGCCTTTGAATGCTCACTCAGAAAGGTTTAACAATGTCTTTTTTTCTTCACTTCTATCCTTTTCTTCCAGATTCTGGCCAGTACCTACGTATGCTTTTAAAGGCTCCATTGCTTTCTGGTTTCTTACTTACTCTTTTGCTAAAGCTTCCCGCCCTACCTCAGTGTTGGCTGCAGCCCAGTGGCTGATCTTGCTGGCTTCCTTTTCTCCTCCACTCTCCTTTTTCCATGCCTGGGAGATTTACAGCTTTCCTACCCTCGGGTTTTCATTTTAAACACTAGTAAAGTGTTCTCAAGCTTCCATTGAGTCCACTCTTAAATTCTTTTATTAATAAAAACTAATGGTACTTCTTATCGCATTCCAGTTCACAATTTATATTAATAACTGTCGATGAATTTTTTGTTAAATCATTATTTTAGTGAAGTTTCATTTGGAGTATTTCAGTTGGGTAAAAATACAAACTCCAGCAAGCCCAAGTGTTATTGGAGCCTAGAAGGCTGGAAGGTCTTGATGTGAAGCAAGGGATGGAAAGTTTCTGCTAAGCACTGAAATTCTTTCTCCATGGGCACTTCTTAACCTCACCTCCTATCCTACTCCTGAGTGGGATGAACACATAAGCATGAAGAAATGGCATCCATAACAGAACCTTCTCCTATAGAGATTTCCTTGAGGTTCTGTGACTACTTCCCAAATAAAGCAAAGACCACACCAGCCTCAGATCTCCAGTCTGCTGAGAAACTTCTGAAACAGTTAAATTGCAGTACCGCTTTCTTTTGCTGCCCTAGAAATGCAAGAAACAGCCTGCAATTCAACAGCTTGCTTTCTGATGTAGGCACTTTCTGAACTAGCTGGAATTTCTCTTTCCAGAGAATGACTTTCAAGAAGAATAATCTCAGACTAAAATTGCATGTGATTTTACAAACAAAATGGAATAATTTAATATTTCAAAAAATTTCTAAAATAAAATCCTTGCCTTAATCTTGATAATCTAAAACTTTGTATCTTTCCCACAGTGCATGGTACTCAGAGGTCAAACATCCAGGGTGTTACCAAAGTTATTTAAAATCTGTGTTCCAGCAGCACAAGCTTTTCACCTACAGTGATCCCCACCCTGGGAAGGCTGGGAATGGAGTTTTCCACTTCCATCCTCACTACACGAGAAATTCCAGCACCCACATTTCTACATTCTGGTATTTGGAGAGGTTGATGGTAGAACAAATAAAGAACAAGACTTTGTTATAGAGAAATTAAATTATCTACAGGATTATTCTTTTATAATGTTAGTTTTCATAGCTTTGGCTCCTGCTGAAAAAGTCAACTGTTTAAACTGTTTAAATAAAAGTAAACTGTGGTATCTGCAGAATGCCTGGGAGTGTCCATTTCATGAAGTTCTCCTGAAAGTACAGTTGATCCCTTAACCATCCCCAATGATGCTGGTCTGAGCTAGATATATCCAGTCTTGACACAAATATGACCTTGCTGTTCTTGTGGGTAAGCTGAATTACTGGCCTTGGTCCTGTATTTAACCTAGGGTCGTACATTTGCAATGTTACTCTGTGTTCTCAGATTTGTGGAGAGAAAACGCTAGAACTGTCTGCGTGGCATGACCCAAAGTACGGGAGGCTCCTGGTGTCAGCTGAGCTACCAGTAAGAACTAGATCAGAACATGAGAAATGTATATCTTTAAACATTGACTCCTCGTCAATCAATGTTCAAACCTTTTCTTTGGTCCTCGTTTCTTTCCACTTACAGGATGCAACCCCAGGGAATTCAGACTAATATACACATTTTATAAAGCTTTAGGGTTTTTCTAGCTGATTCTTTCCTTCCACCATGAGGTTCCCAATGATCCAATTCAGGTTTTCAGACTTGGCGGTTACCACCTTTACTTGCGGAACCATCTTACCAGCCCACATTTCATAAATGTTATAATACATAGCAAGAGAGAGAGAGAGAGAGAGAGAGAGAGAGAGAGAGAGAGAGAGAGAGAGAGAGAGAGAGGAAAAATTAAGCCACCAAATTAGAAAAAGAAAAGTCCAAGTTGTTTAAGTATTTTGCTAAAGAAAAAAGAAAAATTCTTTATATAAGAAATGATTTAAAATTATAAATTAAATACACCCTAAAGTAAAGAATTGTTCCAAAATAGAAAGTAAAGCAAAAAATGAAAGTAAATCATAAAAATGCTTTAAAGGCTAAAATTTAAATAAAGATGGAATAGCATGACTAAATTGGCTATAATTATAAGGCATTGAGATCCTCAAGGTAAAATTCAATACCTTAATACAGATTTAGTGGATGAATTCCTGTTGAGAACATAGTTTTCTAAACACATTGTTCTGCTTTTAGCGTTACTGGAGGTGCTGGAGTCAGACCCTGGGTTCCCATTGGCCTGAAAAGCTAGGATCAGCTACACATCCTCAACAGGCCCATCAAAGAGACAAACAATAGTCAAACAAACAAACAAACAAACAAACAGAAAATAGATAAATGAGGTTCCTTCAGATGTGGCCACATTGGGAAGAGGAAAAGAGGTAAATAACCTCCTTCTCCCACCCAGAGCAATCTCCGCTGTCTGCCCTTGAGGTCTGGGTTTCAGTAGGGATGCCCTGCGCACAACTGAACAGTCCTGACCCAGGGTGCTTTGGGTTTTCAAGCCTTCATCACTGTCTCATCTCGATTCTTTCCTGCAAGGAGTTGTCAAAACCCTGAAGTCTCTTCCGGGAAGACGGGTTTCTCCTCTGACCGGCATGAGAACTCAGTTCTTCCTTCTCCCAGCGTGCCTTATCTGAATTGCTGGGGCCTCGCTATCTTACTAATCTGATAGCTGAAGAGAGAAGAACCTGTCTCTCATAGTTTCTCTAGAATATCTTAATTTCTGCTAGGACAGTTACATTAGTAACATTTACAGAAAGAAAAATAAAAGCTTAGAGAAAAGGGATTTGAAGTCTAAGTCTTTTACCGAATGGACCTTTTAAAACCCAGTAATTAAACTTTACTAAATGCTGCTGATACACTTTCCCATTGAAGCCTCCACATGCCAGGGATCCACTGCCTTAAGGTAAGAAAAAATTCTGTTGAAAATAATTATTTCAGGAGTTGGCAAAGTGGCTCAGTGGTTAAGAGCGCTTGAGTTCAGTCCCCAGCACCCACACCAGGTGGTTTACAACGGCTTGTAACTCCAGGTTCATGAGATCCTAGGACTGCTTTAAAAAAAATGAAAGAATCTTTCAAAAAACAAAATTATACCTATCTGTGTCATTCTTGCTAAATTATATAATAACCATGGAACTTACTTTAATGAACAAATATTTAAATTAGTTTATAAAATTTGGCTTATTGTGCAAAAATTTATTCATACCTAAGATTTTCACACTTCCTACATTGGTATTAAAATGAACAAGAGACACTAATGACTAAACTTGATTAAAGATTTTGGCTTCCTTGGTCAGAGACACTCCCATTAGATCTACATCTAAGATCTGCCCTTGGCAGGAAACATCCTTTATCTCTTTATAAATTTAACTGTTAAGCACTCTGTGAAAGTACAGTCAAAAGAATGTATGCGTCGCCTCTGCTGGAGGGAGCCATGGTACACTAGAAGGAAACTTTAAACCTGATAACTAAAAATTCAGAATTGATTACAGAATCTTTCCACTGAGAGTTCCCAGACATTAATAATTAAAGGAACATGGGCTAAATCCAGCTGCTTTGATCTACTGGAAAATGGAGACTACAGCCTGGCCTCTCTTAGCCTAGCGAGAAAGACCACAGCGATACTTCTAACCACCTCCTGTGCTGCAAAATTTCAGGAGAGAAATTCTTGAGTCCATGCTTTTCACCTGTGCTGACTTCTTTGGAAAACACACCCTCATAGAGCTCAGAAACTCTGGGTGACTCCAACTACTCTGACTACTGCACACCCCAATTGTATTTTATTATAGACAATTGTGGTCAGATACAATTTTGTTCTCCTAACAATCAATTCCAGTTCCAGAAGTTTATAGTTACTTATTTTTTGATTTTTTTTTGAGCAAAGCATAGAAAGCTATTGAATTCAATTTCACTTTGTAGTTTTAAATTATAGTTTTAGGTTATTGCTGTACTTGTGAAAGGTGATTTTTTTTTTCACCTAACATAATTTGTCAGTCTTCCTCTGGCTCCTGTCACATCTCTAATATAAAGACCTGTTCAGAAAATTCAGAGCAAGCTAGAATTACATTTTGTAAAACATTTTAACCAGAGTACCAATTATGACAAATATTAAAATAATTTAAACTTTGTTGGTGTGCATGTGTGTGCATAGTCTTTCATATTGTTCCTAGATGTACGAACATATTCGCAGTAGAACTGACACATCAGATTCCAACGGTTCACAGAACTTGAACTGCACAGCCTTAGAGACCAACAACCATGTTCCCTTTTTAGATGACACAAATTAAAGTCAGTAAGGCTTCAGATGATGCTACTATTTTATTATTGGAAATTCAACAAAAAATAAATCCAGACGTTTCTTGAATAAAGTGGAGTTACATCCTAACTTGCAAAATAAATTGAAAATGCTTATTTTGAACGTGCACTTAGAACAAAGCTGACATCCTGGTATGGCGGTGCACAGCACCAGAAACCCAAGGCCCGGATTCTTGGGAAGTTTAGCACACTGACACTTTGCAACATAGAGACAATACTACGTACACCAATAACCCGAGAAAAGATAAAGATGCAAAATTTGAATAGAGTTTTATACTGCATGCACGCTGTTTTTGAATCATCAAAAGTTCAATAAAAAAGAAAAAGAAAACCTAAGTTGGTTAAGTCAGTGACTATCCATTTGTCTTTCTGCTTTATCTTTTGCTGTGATAGAAACACCATGACTGTGGCAACTCATAGATGGAAAGGTTTATTTGGGGTTTAGGGTTCGAGAGGTTCACCACTAACCATCACGGTGAAGCTTGGTAGCAGAAGACAACGGGGGCAGGAACAGCTGAGAGCTCACATCTAGAACTGCAAGCAGCGAACAGAGAAGGGAGAACTGGGGGTGATGGGAGGCTTTGGACCCTCAAAGATTGTTCCCCAGTGACACATTTCATACAGCATGGCCACGCCTCCTAAGCTTCTCTACACAGTATCAGCTACTGGGGATCAATTATTGAAATGCCTGAGAATATGGAGGATCTGTTCAAACTATCAGGTACAAGGAAATAAACTGCTTGCCAAACTGTAAAGTCTGTTACTTCATTAAAATAATCAACTTTACTGCTCATGCAAATGTGCTGGGTCTTGCAACTCTGAAATTTCCTTGTTTCTAAGAGTGATCTCTCAGTCTTCTCAGGGTACATCCCTTAAAGGGCGTCCCAAATGGGTGCTAAGTGCTTGTCTTGGTGAGTGATCCACAGTCACATGACCCCACCTGTGAGAAGGCAGGGAATCTGGAAGCACACACATTTATTCAGTGAGTACCTGTAGCCAGCACGCCCATCATCCAGGGCCGCAGCATCTGAGAGGGATCAACTATATCACAGAGACAAGCATATATTTTAAAATTAGTTCTGTCTTCATTTTAGACCACAAATAGTTTAAAAGTGAGCTAAATTTTTACAAAACGATTTGTTGCAGGATGAAACTGTCTGAAATGAATTGCAAACTCTGCTTGCTAGAACAAATGTCACAAATTAGAAGAGGAAGGCTATTTAACTAGTGACACGCTACCTATGAGTTAATGCCTGTTTTCCACTTCTGCTTCGTAATAAAAATCAGAATATTCGGTAGGCAGGTGGTTCACAACTTTATTCCCAGCACTCAGATGGCAAAGGCTGGTGGATCTCTGTGAGTCCTAGGATAGCCTGGTCTACAGATCATGGTTTCAGGACAGCCAGAACTACATAGAGAGACCCTGTCTCAAAGGAACCAAATTAAAAAAATAAAAATAAATAAATAAGTATTATTCCTGCTGAAACCTGCCTACCATCTTCCTTACTACTTTACCTTTGAATTTACTGCAAGTTTCCTTTACACATGAATTCTGAAGTTAAAAATAACATCTTTATACCTTTACAAACCACACTTTCCCGTTTGTGCGATTCACTATTTCACCTTTCAGCCAAGAGTCTCTAAATTCTAGCCTTTTAATGTCTTTAGACATTACTCTAATATTAACTTTTCTAAATAATATTAGTCCCATTTCTCACACCAATTCAAAAAGATATTGTGCTTCGTCCAACCAGCCAGCCAAGCACACTGAGCAATACCATCAGTAGCCAGGGTAACCATGTGCTTCCAGTAAACACATCAAGGCCACTCTCTCCCCTCCCATCTGAATCCATCTCTTTCCCAGTGGCTGTTTTAGAACTATATTTAACTTCAGAGTCAGAGGATTCAATGGGCACTTTTTAGACAGTCTATAGACACAAGACTTTTGCAGCACAAATAAATACACTATTTTAAGATATGCAACACCAATTCGGTTAATTTAAAATGCCCACTGGAAGATCACCCCATGCCACCAGTGAGCAGGTTATTCATAAACTGAATAAATAATGAGAATAGCAGGGGCAGTAAGTTCTTGTTAGTCTTAATGAGTCACTCTTTCCAGTGACTATATGTCCTTCCAGTGAGAGGCTGTATGTACTCACTCCATTCACGGACAGACTGTACACCTTCATCTCCTACCAAGATAAAAATCCATACATTTTCAAAAACACTTACCTATAAAGTTCAAAGCTTCTTCCCCCACCCAATCCCCTAGAGACTACTGGTCCAAACAAAACAAAATTTCAGAAATAAAAGCACCTTCCCATAACAGCTAAGCATTTAGTAGGTTCTCCACTGGGTGGCCGGGGTGCACGAAACACTCCAGAACTGGAAAGCCAGTGGAAGGAAGAGACTCGCTTTCTGCCCTTGGGACATTCATGACCATGAGAGGGAAATGTACATAATCAGAGATGCTCAGTGTCCCATCTCAGTGTCCCTGGTGGTGGGACACTGGTCAGCTTCTCACAGAAGCTGAATGGCTCATGAGTGTCATCATTCTACCTTGGTGGCTGGGCTTTACCCCTTAATGTCTGACTTGGACTGAAGTGGGTGCTCGGCTTTGCTGGCAGAGCTTTTGAAGAATGCAGCACCTGGAGTCTGGAGAGAGATCCCTGAGAACTCTCCAGAGAACTAAAGTTGTAAGTTCGTTTGCAGTTTCACTCGGGAGCTCTGCTGGCCACCACTCTGGATGGGTTCCTGTCCTTCTAGATTTCCACATTGACTTGATGTGGAGGGAAATGACGTCACAAGAGCTCATGTCACTGCCCGTCCAGGACTAGCTCTGCATGCTCACTGCCACAAGCATCTAACATTTCCCCTTCCTTGTACTTGAGATAGGTCAAAGAGTAAGCTGGGCCCCTTTGGTTCAGTCCAACAGCCAAGGCACAAGGAAAGGGTGGCTGAAAATGTGAGAATATGCCAAGCAGGGAAACCTGTGAACCACTTGGCCCGCCTCCCTCCATTTACACCAGCAAGAACATCAATAATGTCAGAAACGCAGATCTGGTAACTTTCAGAGACTCAATCGCGTGGTTTCCACTGTTCTAGCCAGTCATCTTGTCCTTAATTTTACAATCATAGGCCTTTTGATGATCATTCATAATCATTATTTATTTCTTTTCATATACAGCAACTCAAAAGATGGTCCTGTGTACAGTAGAGTCCTATGAGACTGCTCCTGCGACAGTAGATTGTTACCTGAGAGCACCAACGGTTACAGTTGTGTCCCTGAATCTGACATTTTCTATGCACGTTTTATTAGTTCCACAGGCTAACAGACCCTACTGAACATAAACAGAAGCCTACAACGTAGTCAAGAATTGAGGACAAAGCATTTCATCACCGGAAGTGTGCTCATTCTTTGAGAGCAAGGTGTTGTAACTCCTCCTTTTAAAACACTGATATAGATCACAGCAAAAACATTTGAAAAGAACCGTTAAAAACATCATCTCTGTACTTTTCGTTTGTACTAACTTTGAAGCAACAACTAAAAGAAAATGAAAGCTTTTGCATCCTGCTTAGATTAGATGTGCATGTGTAGATTTGAACCACAAGGTGGAGCTGTGATGCCACAGTTTGGAAATATTTATAAAACAGGAAAATAATTTAGTAAGTCACGACCTAAGAGGCTAACTTAATTTTGCAACTACACACTAGTCCCAATTACTCAATTATGCACCGCTGATGCTTAGTAGGAAATACGCTTTCCATTTGCTCAGTGCTGCTTGGACTGTTCCTGAGCTCTGGCCAGAAACAACCACCGTGTGACTTGATCCCGTGTGCTCTTCTGAGAGATGCTAGTCTGTCTTGAAGTTCACTGAACAACATTCTAAGGAACATTACTTTAAAAGTGATGACGCCATTGTGCACAGAGCAGTTTCCCATCTACACAAATCTACAGGGAACCTTCTCCACGCCTTAATTCTAAGTGATAAAGCAGCATCTACTTTAAACTGAGGTTTCACGATGGCAACCTATCTTTATGGCATGCTATTTGAACTCAAAATTAATGAGCTGTGTGATCTTTTTAACCATTATATAGCCAGAAATTCCTATGTTACAAAGATTATCAACATTCAAAAATAGTCACCTATTTGTCAGTGAAAACAGAACATGCTCATTGGTTTCTTGGTTTCTTTTTTTTTTTTTTTTTTTGGTTTTTTTTTCAAGACAAGGTTTCTCTGTGGTGTTAGATCCTGTCCTGGAACTAGCTCTTGTAGACCAGGCTGGCCTTGAACTCACAGAGATCCGCCTGCCTCTGCCTCCCCAGTGCTGGGATTAAAGGTGTGTGTCACCACGTCCAGTTTGTTTGCATTAGGAGAGCATCCTGCCATGTACTTTCTGCATCACTTTTTACATCTGCGTTCACACCTCAAGTCTTCTATAAACGTACACATCAACAAAAAGCCTTTATGGATTTGCCGCTAGTTTGTTTCGCCGTTGTCTTTCTCTTACTAGCAGTCCCAAGTTTATACTTGTTTTCTAAAAGGCCACAGAAAAACTGTGCCGACAAGCCTGCAATCACAGTGTCTTAAATAATTTAATCTTCTAAAACATCACCTAGTGAAAGGAAGTTATTTACACAGACTGACTCTCCACTGTGAACAGCAATTTTAAATTCTAGTAGCTTTGTCTGCAATTTAAAGACATCCATTGTGCAAAAAGGTTCCACACTCCAAATGAACATGTCCAAACAGTGACAATTCTTCGTTCTTGGCAAACAGGCAAATTAACGAGTGTAGAGCCAGAGAGGGAAGCGGGAATGTGGACCCCTTTCTTAGGAGCCCCACTTCATTTTTACTCTGTAAAATTATCAATAAAAGATAAGAGATTTTCAAAGGTAAAGCAGAATGGAACTGAAATACTAGAGCAGAAGTATCTGTTCTGGTGGACATTCATACTGATTTTTCCATGCAGTTAGCAAATGAAAAGTTAGAGGTGTAATTAATGCAAGTTCTGGTTTCAAACAGGAAGGAAGAAAAGAGGAATAAAGAAGAAAACATAAAAATGGGAACAGTACCTTGAAAACCTGACACCTTCATGCGGATATGAAAGCCGTCCAGTCACACACCCAGAAATGTATTCCTGCTTCTAAACGTGTTTACATAGCGAGTTTACAATAACAAGGCAACAGCAGAAAAGCACAAAATCCATTTATGCTTTCAGGACTTCACACCATTATGTGTTCTCCAGGATATTTTACACACATACAGAGGGAAATACAGACAGACAGACAGACACAGAGACACAGAGAGATGGATCTGTTTTTAATATAACTGGCGTACTGGCTGATTTTATGTGTCAATTTAACACAAGCTGTAGTCATCAGAGAGGAAGGAGTCTCAGTTGAGGAAATGTCACCACAAGATCCAGCTCTAAGACATTTTCTCAATTAATGATCAACTGGGGGACGCTATTGTAGGTGGTACCTTTGAGCAGGTGGCCCAGGGTTCTATAAGAAAGCAGACTGAGCAACCCAGAGCAAGCCAGTAAGCAGCACCCCTCCATTGCTGGTGCATCAATCGCCTCCTGCCTCCAGGATTCTGACCTGTTTGAGTCCCGATCCTTATTCCTTCATTGATGGACAGCAATGTGGAACTGTAAGTCAAATAAACTTTTCCTCCCCAACTTGCTTTTCGGTCATGGGGTTTTGTCTCAGTCACAGAAACGCTAAGATACATAAGATACTCTAATAGAACACCTCCCTCCCCTCCATATGCCTCTCTTCTAGAGATATCTGTCACATTTTGTTATTCCTAAAAGAGAATGCGTTTATCATGCCTCAGAAGTGGCTCCAGAAACTCTTCCCACCGTTTCTCAATAGTCAGTTCTCCATCTACCCAACCCTACATTTTTCCATCTTTTAGACTGCATGACTTACTTATGGGAGGTTTGTTTTCTCTCACAACGTATGACTCCAAGATACACTTTATATTATTTCGTAAAATGAGATAAAAAAAACAAAATTTGCTAAACTGGTTGTTTTTATTCAATTTCTGGAGCCATGGCATGATGTTCATTACACTAGGTGACATCCTATGAATTATAACACAGAAGAGACGATGCTTGGCTTCTGGCACCTCCCCTGAACAGTGTGACATTAGCTGTCAGGCTAGCTTGAAGAAAGAACTCCATTGCTTTACATTTTGGTGCATCTGGATGACACCAATGCCAGACCAGCTCTGCATACTGTGAACACTCTGCCTTAAGTGTAATTAAATTCATTACTAAAACAAATCATTACTAAAACGTTTTCTCAATCTAGTTGATACACCTTGGATATTTAGGACCACCAAGAAGTGTTGCAGAATACTTGTTTACACTACAAACATGGTCTCTGTCTAAGGCACCTTCTGATAGGCTCATAAAGAGCCAAACGGCCAATAGCTAAACAGGAGAGAACAGGTGGGACCTATGCGCAGAAAGAGAGATACTGGAAGGAGGAATCTAGGTGCGCAATTTCACTAGCAGACTCTGAGCAAGTCAGATGTGCCCCACTAAGAAGTAATTTAGCTATGCAACAGAATGCAGATTAAAAAAATATGGGTTAAGTTATAAGAGCTAGTTGGGAAAAAGCCTAAGCTGAGGCCAAGCTTTCATAATTAATAAGTCTCCATGTCACTGGGTGGTGATAGCCTTTAAATCCAAGCACTCGGCAGGCAGAGGCAGGCAGATCTCTTGAATTCGAGGTCAGCTTGGTCTACAGTCTGAGTTCCAGGACAGGCTCTAAAGCTACACAGAGAAACCCTGTCTCAAGAAACAAAGCAACAACAACACAAGTCTTCATGTTGTTATTTGCAGGCTGGCAGCCCCAAAACAATCTAACAAGAAAGCTTGCTACAAAGGAGAGGACAAGAAGAGGACTCAACTTCCGTCCCAAATCTGTTGCCTAGGATGACTACAGCTGAAGCACTATGGACTCATTGCCTGGGACAGAGCCTGGATCATCAGACTCGAAACTACCACCAGACAAATGTGTAGGCTGATTAAACAGCGGCTTTCATTTCCACTCCTATAAAATGGGTAATACCAACTCCCTAGTCACTGTAAAAGTAGAGATGTGCAATTGAATTTAGGTAGTAATTCTGATATAATACTAAACCATCAAGCTAAATGAGTACAGCTCTTATATCCATACATGCTCTCAGACCAATCTACAATATATTTTCTTCTAAAGAACCATCAATAATACAAAAATCACAATGTGTATTTTAAAATTATTTTATTTTTCATCATTTTCTAACACAGAGAGTCAGAAAAATGAATTTTGGCACCGGGAATAAAAACTTTCTTCAAGTTTAACCTTTAAATTAAAAATAGTAGCTATAATAAGGATATTTAAACCTTTTTCAGAAAAATATTAAAAACTGATCTCAAAATTTTTGCTGTGGAGATTTTTAAAATGTAGGGTAGAAGAAAAGCAATAAAGAGAGTAAGGGATGATAAAATAGATTATAGTGAAGCAAAGAAAGGCAACCCCCAGGGAAAAAAGTAACAAAAAGAGCAACTAAGGGTAAAAAGTAAGAAACAAGGCTAAAAACCATTTTCCTGATATGAAATTCAAGTACTTAAGAAGTTTTAAAAACACTGTGAAATGTATTATTAATATCAATGAAACTCTTCTTACTCACTACTTTCTAGAATTAGTGGGGAAAAAGAACAGAAGGAAACAAAATTCCTACTTGACGTAAGGACACTTGCAGTGAAGCACTGTGCAGAGCAGAAAGGCCCCTGAGAGCTTGCCCTGAGAGCTTGCCCTGGAGGAACACCGGGGTCCACTTTCCAACAGAAAGGAAGATCCGCCTCCCATGCTAAGTCTATTTCCAATGGAGATGCTCCCGTTGGCTGCCTGCACTAAGTTTCTTGAGGAAAATCTTTGTGCAATATTTTCTTTGGGTTTTCATCCTAATTACTAAAAAACAAACCTACACAGAGGTCAACATGCCTTAATAATTACATATAAAATCAATAATCATCAAAATTCCAGGTTTCCAGAACTGCTGATTTTCATATATAAGCATATTCTATAGTTCTCCACAATGATAAATAAAATCTCAGGTTTTTCTTAAATAAGAAAACATCACTAGGCTTATTATCACCGAAGCCTTTGTACCTAGCCATTTTATTAAAAACTGTCATTATTTTCAGAGACAGTCAAAGCATACAAATAAATACCGACTTTCACCTCTTTTTCCTTTTTCTTCTTCGACTTGTGTTTTAAGGCTCAGAGCAGACATTGAGAAACGTCAAACAATTTTATATAAAAGTTTTCAAATGTATGGCCCAAAGTGAAGTTGTTCTGTTGACATTATTTAATATCCCTGTCATCTTCTCAAGCACAACTTCAAATACATGTTGATGCCAGTCATCCATCTCCAAGAACGATTCAGGTCAAGTTAAGGAAATAACTTAGGGATCTATAAATGACACTGCAATGTATCTTGTTCCATTCTTAACAGGAAGTCCTTCATGCAAATGTGTAAGCCTCCCAGGATGCATGAAGCTCCAGCCTTTTCGTGGGGATTCAATGGAGCAATTATACCTTAGAAATTTGCATCCACCTCCCTAAAAAGTTAAACACAAATACATCAACTTAGTATTTTATGTTTTTAGTCAGTAGCAATATTCAAACCACACCATCTAAATAGCAAGTGAAAATCAAATTTCAGCAGTCTTCCCCACAATGCCAGAGTTCCTGAAAATTTTCAATGTTTGTCATAATTACCTGAAAATCCTCTCCTACGTTATTGAGAGCAATGTTGATGGTAAATGTTGAGGCATCATGATGTGGACGGAGTGAGCGCTGTCTTTCAGGAGAGTACTTTACCACAAAATTCAGCAGTGCAAATCCCTAGGAAAGCAACCCAGTAGATTTGCTTAGCAATGCAAACGCATGAGTATATTTAGGAGGGAACTGGTAGCAGGTAGGCAGGAGGATCAGGACAACTACCTTTGTGTAATAGCCTGCAAAAACCTTCAGAGTAACTGGAGCAATGAACTCGCGAATAAAGTGAAGCCAGACATTCTCGAGATCAATTTGCTTCATGTGAATATCATCAGTTGGGACATTTTCGTAACCACCAGATATACGGCTATCCTAGAAACAAACATTAATACAACAAGACAATTTATATTGATATTATCTTTCTACTTTTTTCAATCAAGAGTCATAATGCACAATAAAGTGAACAGTTGTTTGGTTATGGTGTGCCATCTGTTTTAGTGACAAGATCAAGACCATTTAGACGAAAGAGCTCTGCACATGACATGCATCAGTGGTGAAGCGAGCTTCGGTGAGAAAACACTTTCTACTTACTGATTGTAGATGTGAGTTCAATATCACTATAAAGTTGATAAAAAAGGACTCCCTCAGCCCTCATGTGCACACGCACACCCTGGAACTAACATTTTATAATCACCCTCAGGGCAGATTCCACTGATGTGCTCTTTGATTCAAAGGCCCTGAAAACCTTGCTTTAATTTGGTGAAACTCAAGTCTTTCAGCAATTATTCACCAGCACACCCCCATCCCTAGACTCAGAGTTCTTCCTCATATTTGGAAAGCACCTCTTTCTGGTCAGCTACAAAGCTGTGAGCCAGGCTGGGCAAATGCAGTAAGCATCACAATACCCCCCCATATTCCATTGTAAGGTTAAGGAACAGGCTATCTGTCCCTGTGGTTTCTTAAGGAGACACATAGAATCAATGCTGGAATTATTTCCTGCCAAGTTTTATAACTGAATGCAAATACAAAGCAGAATTATAGATTCTACCTTATTATTTTAGTTTTTGGTTTTTTCAAGACAGGGTTTCTCTGTAGCTTTGGTGCCTGTCCTAGAACTAGCTCTGGTAGACCAGGTTGTCCTTGAACTCAGAGGTCCACCTGCCTCTGCCTCCCTAGTGCTGGGATTAAGGGGGGCGTGCACCACCACCACCCGGCTCCACTTTATTATTTTACAAACAGACGCAAACCCTGTTGACACTGGATGTTTGTCCTAGCCTTTTCACTACAGTGCACCAGGAAAAGGAGCACAGGGAGTAAAAAACTGTCCTTGGAAAAGAACAGTGATCAGTGAAGACGAGCAATTCCTAATCAACTCCAGTCCCTCATGGCTAGACTGTAATTGCTCTCATAAGTGAGACAGGAACCCAGGAACAGAGTGATTTAAAACAATTAGCAACCAGTAAAATTAGACTAAAAAGTTTTCTTGATGGCCAATTCATTGAGCTCACAGTCTCAGAGATATGTAACACAAGTCCTCTGAACTCTCTGGCTATCTGCCCCACCTCCCCATGACTTCTTCCCGTGAAATCCCAACTCACATGATGCTTTCCCCCAGACCACTTGCCATAATGCTCCATCTCTTCGACCAACTCATCACAGGCTCTTTCAGAAAGTACGGGGAACCAAAAGACATCTGGACAAGGCTGGAAGACAGTGCCACCGTTAGAAGACAGGGCAACAGCAGAAATGGCTGTAATATACAGACATTTTTGAAGGTCTTCACTAGAAAACCATTTTATCACAGTTTAATTGACAACAATGGTGTCACGGACCCAATGAAACAAATCCTAGTGACAGTTCTGAACACTGAAATAGAACGCATGTTTAACAGGTCGTTCTAAGTAAGGACTGTTTAAGAAAGAGAATCCAGTGTTTTCCAAAGATAAGCTTCCACTGTCTGTCCATTTTCTATCAATGGTCCCCCAGCTTCTGTGGCTGGAGGGAGTACCAGTGCTCAGCTGCATATCTGTGTGTTGTCCAAAATTGGGAGCTTGAGGGGAGGGATGGAGAAAGGAAGGGTAGAAGGAGGGGTGAAGGGGAGGCAGGGAGCGAATGAGGGAACTGGAGGGCGGAGATGGGAGAAGGTCAGAGAAGGAGAGCAAGGAAAGAGAAACCTTGACTGAGGGAGCCATTATGAGGCTAGCAAGAAACCTGGCACTAGGACGCTTCCAGGAATCTACAAGGATGACCCTAAGCAATAGTGGAGAAAGTGTCTGAACCTGCCTTTGCCTTCCCTGTAGTCAGATTGATGGCCACCTTACTTGTCTTGTCATCACAGAACCTTCATCCAGGAACTGATGGAAGCAGATGCAGAGACCCACAGCTAAGCACTGGGCCAAGCTCCCAGAGTCCAGTCCAACAGAGGGAGGAGCAAAATATGAACAAAAGGGTCAAGACCATGATGGGGTACCCACAGAAACAGCCGACTTGAGCTAGTGGGAGTTCAGACTCCAGACTGACAGTGGGGGAACCTGCATAGAACCAAAGTAGGCCCTCTGAACGCAGGTGAGAGTTGTGTGGCTGGGGCAGTCTATCAGGCCTGGCAGTGGGACCAGGACTTATCCCTAGTGCTTGAACTGCCTTTTTGGAGCCCATTGTCTATGGAGGGATACCTTGGTCAGCCTAGATACGGGAGGAGGGCCTTGGTCCTGCCTCAAACTGATGAATCAGACTTTGTTGACTTCCCCTGAGAAGCCCTCTCTAGGAGTGGGTGGGGGTAGGGTGGAGGAAGCAGGAGGAAGAGAGGGAGTGGGAACTGGGATTGGTATGTAAAATAAGTAAAGATTGATTTTTGGTTGTTTTTTTTAAAGAGTGAGGCTTTAAGGCTAGGCTCCATTAAAAATTTAAAAGCTGTAAGTCTCATGAATTGCACCCAATCAACAATTTCACATTTAAAATTCCTGCTAATGTAGTATTACTTAAATCAGGTTTTGTTGAAATTACAGGAAAGTCACTCTGTATGTTACAATTATTAGTACAAACCTGCTCAACTATATTTTCAGTGAAAATCTTCGAATAATCACGGTTTATATATTTTTCCTTCCAGTCCTAAGGGGAAAAAAACCACACATTTAAACAAGTAACTTTTTCATAAATAAGTATATACATTAGAAAAATTATTCAAATAACGTATAAGTAGCTTTGAATTAGACAAAATAGTACTTTTCAGAAGCCAGTTTTATATTTTAAACTTTGCCTGTTCTGTATATGGGTACACCATACCATGAAACGAACAAAGCTTTTATTTATAATTTCTCAGGCTATTAAAATTGAGTACTATTATAATGGATAGATTCATATACAATATTTAAGAATATATATACATATATATGTATACACACACACATATATGAAATTAAACATGTGGTGTTTAAACGTAAAAAACAGAATGGAAACCAGGTGGTGGTGGTGCACACCTTTAATCCCAGCTCTCGGGAGGCAGAGGCAGGTGGATCTCTGTGAGTTCGAGGCCAGCCTAGTCTACAAGAGCTAGTTCCTGGGCAGGCTCCAAAGCTACAGAGAAACTCTGTCTTGAAAGACAGACAAACAAACAAACAAAAATAGAACTGGGAATGTAGCTCAGCGTGTTAAGGGCAGAAAAGACTCCCTGTTTGGGTACAGACCTCATACTTCAGTTAGGTTGGGTCATCATTTTGTATTTATTGATGTTAAAGTTTTAGATTGGACACTAACACTAACTCTTCATTTGAAAACATCTTTCTAGTCATTGAGTCAATTATGATCTCAGTTATCTTTCAAAAACTCTGAAGATGGGAAATCACTAAGTATTCTGCCCCAGAAGAATGAAAGAGTGAACAAAACCACGGGAAGATAAGCAGAGCCTATTCAGCTCAGCACTTTCTCCATATGCCCTCAAGAGAGCCAAGTACCTATAGAAATATATCCAATGCAGGATATAAACTAAGAGCTCACCTGGACGCTGATAACTAAGTAATTCTACCTATCAGAACCCTCAAGAATTCAGAACCCAGGCCAAATGTGGAGATGTTATCTTCTCCATAAAAAAGAAAATTATTTTCATTTCTACCTCACTAATAATGAAGATATGCAGGTAAAATGGGACAAAGGTACTTTTAAAATACCAAAATGCCAAAAAAGATTATCTTTTCCCATCTAACAGAGGATTCTATATTCAAAATTCTTTCTGGAATTCTGCTATTTCTGTGAAATGAAAAACTATTCTCACCAGGTAGCCTGAGTCTTTGTAATTCAAAACTCACTGTCGGCGCAGAGAAGACATTTTAGGAAGGTAACCAAAATGACTATTCAAGAAAGTTTTCTCGAGGGAAAAATGTGCCAGCTGTACTGAAGAAAGATCCTCCTAACAGTCCCAAGAGCGACTACTATCTGAATCAAATTTCTTCAACTTGGCATGTTTCCTTGCATGGGAGAAAGATTTACTTTGCATTGGGCTTTGGCTATCTTCAGTATATATTTACAAAACTGTCATAACACTTTACTAAGTGGAAAAATAATGGGCATTTTTCCAAACTAAATTTTTGATGTATCTTGATCTGTGTGAGTTTTATCCCCAAACTATATCGTTAATAACTTGAGGTCTTTCCCACCCCTCCCCCCCCCCCTTTTTTTTTTTTTGGTTTTTCGAGACAGGGTTTCTCTGCAGCTTTAGAGCCTGTCCTGAAGCTAGCTCTTGTAGACCAGGCTGGTCTCGAACTCACAGAGATCCGCCTGCCTCTGCCTCCCAAGTGCTGGGATTAAAAGCGTGCGCCACCACCGCCGGCTTTCCCACCCACTTTTGAAAATATGTATGTGATTCATGTTTTTTCTAAAACTATAGTTAAGCACTGGATGGTCCTTTTGAAAACAGAAAGTAGAAATTTTAAGAGAAAACAAAGAAACTGATTTTTCCTTTTCTTTAAGGTATTATGCCTTAATTTTTAAAAAGTTTTGGGTCAAGTTTAGAAATATTGCAGATCATAAAATGCAACTATTTACACTCATTTAAAAGCATTTATGTGTTACTACTATTACTCAATTTATATTCATTTAGAGCGACAGAAGATAAGCAACAAGGGAGTTAAACATAAACATACCACAGGGTTTTCAAATATCTGCCAGAGGTCATTGTTGAGGTGGGAGGTATTGTAATTTGCAGTTGACAACAGCCGTCCAAATTCATGTCTGTTAGAAATGTACATAAACATACCCTATGTACCGAAAACAGCAGTATTAATCTCAAAGTGCATGACATTTAATCATGGGAAAAATATATAGACTGCATTAAATTTTGTATTTCATTCATAAACATGCATTTTAATTTTTCATAAAATGTGTATTATTTAAAATAAATCAAAATTGTTAGAAACTCAGAAAACACACAGAACTAACAGCACAAATGGCCAATCAGAAGAAGACTTGGGCTGCTTTGTCACTTTCTCAGGGATCCTAGAGACAGATAAAGGAAAGAAATCCCTGTTGG
This sequence comes from Arvicola amphibius, assembly GCF_903992535.2. Classification (NCBI taxonomy): domain Eukaryota; kingdom Metazoa; phylum Chordata; class Mammalia; order Rodentia; family Cricetidae; genus Arvicola; species Arvicola amphibius. The sequence goes on along the minus strand of NC_052049.1, from coordinate 159,259,326 downwards.
AAAGCAGAAATATTTTTCAGATATGCACGGCAATGGCGTGCATCTTCTTTTCGGCTTCATTTCCTTTCAAAGAAACACGTATTTTATGAGAACTCAAGATGCCAGAAGGACTTCTTTCAGTGCTTCATATTCCTCTGCTGTATTGTTTCAGACCCAAGAGAGTTCTCCAGGCATTTTAAGAGAGTTAAGAGGGAAGTCTCCTGTTCTTCCCTAAACATGGCAAATGTGGCAGATAGCACTGGGCCAAGGATGTCTCTTTGTACCTGTTTTTGTTGGTAAAAAGGTTAGTGGCAAGCATACACATGGGCAAGTGCTCAAACCTCATCTCTAAAGATGTACTTTATACCTACTTTCTTCTCCTCTCCACAGCACCCCCAAACCCTACAACATTGAATAAAAGTATTGGAGGTTATTTCTCTCACCTGCTAATTATAAAATGTAAATTACTTCAATGACCAAAGACCTGACCACCAAGCAACACTCCTCCAAAACCCCACAGCACACACACATATGGACAGATAAGGAGCCCATGAGTACCAACATTTTACCAATCAATGCAAAGGTGGCTCTTAAGGATACTTTACTGCCACTCAACACAGCATATCTAACATAGTTACATAAAGAAAAATGAATAAAAATAAATAAAAATGACACCTTTGGGGGCCTGAGCATTTGGAATGTTTCCGGAGTAGGGGAGTCTTTTTCCCTTTGTAAGGTCTAAAATGAAGAGAAGCACGGGTCAGTTGATGTGCACACCTATTTGCCAGGCATCGTGGTACATAAATACAGCAGCTCTGATGAAAAGCTGACATTGTGAAATGTCCTTCCTAGACAACATGCAAAACAAGCAAAGCTTGCAGGGCACACAAAACACTTCCAGCCTTCCCACTGTTTTATTGCAACTTGTTTGGTGAAACACATATCAAAGCTCATTCCTTAGCAAAACTTCATTAGATACATAATTAAGACAAAGGGGGAAAATGAGTAACAGAGGCCATTCCGGATGCGCTGTTGAGTGAAACCAGCCAAATATAAGCACAAATACAATTAAAGGTATTGAGTGTGTTCAATGAGGATGCACACAGATACACAGGCAATAAACATACTGGAACAACACATGCCTTGTTAAACTAAGAAAAATACTTGCCAACCTTTCTGATATTCCTAAGGCTATGACTGCTTATGTAAATTGAGAAATAAAATAATATCTGAAACAAAATCTTATATATATGTTTTCTGAATTAAAACATGTTTTTGTGGTTTGAAAAATTTTCTATAAGCATTTATGTTTCATTATAACAGTATATTTCTAAAACACTAATGTGTCATCTGCTTTTCACATGAATTAAGTATACTATTTCCCTAGTTTAGGAGGCCTGCTTTGTAAGAGTGTACCATCAGCATCACATGGTACACTTAGAAAAAAAGTAGTCACTGATTTCATGAGAAATTATAAGCTTATTAAACATGTAAAGAACATTTCAAACTAATATTAACTAAACCCAAGTTTTAGTATAGAATTTCAGATGCGAATAATGATAAATTCTTAAGGGGACAAAGCTTATTCTTAATTTTGTTTTTAATAAAATCTTCTTATGCAGCTTATGAGTTAGGCCTATGCTAACATTTAAAGACTATGCTACAGATGTTCACAAATTATTCTCCAAAAATTACAGAATCAAAAAAATTGGCTAGTATTTACAAATAAGGACGAAAAGGGCATCCAAATACAGTGACACACGGGCTGGAAAGCAGGTCATCTTGTCAGAATGGTCAAGCAAGCCGCGGCTGTGTATCTTACCATTTCTCTAGCATTTCGGCAAAGAGCCATATCAGGATCCAATTTATCACGAACAAAATAGTTCCTCTCACTCATCTCTGATCGGAGTGCCTTTCCTTGAATTAAGTATACATTAGCCATGTATGGGACATTCCAAATTCCTCTGAAATTAAAAGATACATTCCAAAAATACCACACATACAATGTATTTCATGCTTACATTTAAAATAAATGCTTTGTATATGTTCAGGATTTGTATATATAAATTATTCAGTCAGTAAAGCATATGATACTTGACAAATATGAATTTTTTGGTATACATATATCCTAATGAGAATTGGGAGAAATTATTATCTCTATCTCTAGACAGACTTTAAGTTGTATCTGGCTGTGGGGGCTCACCTACCACCGCTGCTGCAGTTAGGTCACTGTAGTCTACTGTACAGAATATTTTCTGTTTAATCAAAAAGCAAAAGCAATGACACACTGAACCAGAGGTGTTATGGATCCCTAGAGCAGACACTAGTGCCAAGACTGTATTAGAAAGTTAAATAGGCCATAGAAGAAGTATTTATACTACAAAACTTCATAAGCACTATAATTGAGTGTATTCTTTCAACCACAACCAACATAATATGTATGTATACTGAAATCCATGGACTTTTTTAGATGAAATACAGCTGCAAGTGTAAGTGTTGGCAGTTCTCTGTCTTCACCTTTCCCACCTCCATTCTGAGAGGACCCCTCTATCTGGGAGGTACCAGCCTGTAGGCCTGTGTCTGTCACTTTAGAAAACAGAAAGGGAAAACCTTGACCAAGGAAATGTAGTATAATCAGTTTGTATTACATAGATGAGAAAATACAAAAAACAACAACAACAACAACAACACACACACACACACACAAAAAAAAAAAACCAAAGGGCCTTTAGCCCCATATAATTTGTCAGGCAAATTCAAGCATTAATTATGGTGGAATGCATGATTCTTCTTTCTAAGGGTATAAATGCAGGTGCATACACACGTCATCAGCCGTCACTCTCTCCTCAAGCTCACTAATGGAGCAAGGTCCCTCCCTCCCTCTTTATCCTGTGGATAGGTCAGGCAGGAAACTACTGTGTACAAAACACCCGTGACTTACTACAATAAACGTGAACGCACTGTTCTGTATTTGACAGTCTTCATTTCCATCCAGTCCATGAATAGTATCACATATATGCCCTATGTAAGTCATTTTAGAGTCAATAAAAGTAGGTGAATAATAAAGAACTGTCTTAAAATAATTTCTTACCTACCACACTAGCAGCTAACAATAACAACTAAAGAAAAAACAAAAAGGGGGAAAAACCTTATTAGAGTGCATCGTTCAGATGTAAAGCTCCTCCTCTACCATCCACCACTTCAAGTATGAGTGCAAGAAATATTTACTTCCTAGATGAGAGATGGTATTTTCTAAATTAACAGTCAATCAAACATCAAAACAGCTTTGTTAAGAAGATACTAGGCAAGAATGTTTCTCTTTTTTCCGGATGGTAGGCTAGCACACTTTCTCTTAAGTATCCAACACATCAGCTCACTTAAAAAGTGAACTATACTGTGTCTCTAGAAAGAGGAGCCCTTGTACTTGTATTGTATAAATACCTAAGTGAGCTCCTACTGCTCAAATTCACTCTAAGCAGAAGGAAGAGAGATAAAGATTATTATCAAGCAATACAATAGGACCAGATTGTTACACTGCTGGATAGGAAGATTCACTCGGGTAACTCACACTCTGTTCCCCTGAACAATGTCCACGTAATCTTCAGAGCGAGCGTAGTACCCATCAGGACTCAATGCCCCCCAGAAGTTGGACCATAACTTTCCATGACGTGTCACAAGGGGAGCAATGATCTTCCTAAGAAAGGGAAACCCACACCATTAATAATCCTCAAACTGTAAGAGCTGTACCCTCTGCAAGACACACAACACAGGGAAGTTTATTTAATAAATTACTTGAGTATGTGCATATATGTGTGCGTGTGTGTATTACAGAAAATTTAAGAAAAAAAATCCCAACATCTTTTCTTCAACGGATACAATGAAATTTTTAGTATGTTAATTAAAAGGAGCAACAGAAAGGAAAAATTATTGAAAATGCTAACAAAATATTGAGATAACATTTTAACAATACATTAGTTACATGTAAGAGAGTCATTGGATTTAAATTAAAGTAAAACGGGCAAACTGAATGCTCTCTACAGTATTAAGTGAGTCAGTGAATATTTGAAAAACAACCCACACAGATGTGCTGAGACATGAAGAGGCAATGTTTCTTAAACAAATCCTAATCACTTTACCATCTGTCTCCAGTATTTTATGACTTTTTATACTAGGTTGTAGTTGTAAGCTGGCCTGGTAGCAATGAATACGTCAGTCTTTACTTCAGAAACAAAACAGAGCCTCTTGTCTGGAACAGAATGTCCCCAGGAACTAGGGTTTAAATTTACTTGCCACCCTGATGGCGCTGAGAGACTGAGACAGCACCTTGAGAGGTCCCTAATTTCGGAGAAGGTTACACAAGGGCAGGGACCTTGAAACTCGTTTCCTCTCTTGCTCCCACTTCCTGCTCCTGCAGTCTCAGCTTGTCCCTCCTCTCTCTCTCTATATATAGCTGAGAACGTCACAAGGCAGACAGGCAGCACAGCGGCAGCCCGTGCATATGATTCCAAACCACTCAGCCTCCAAGTCTGTGAGTCAAATGAACTTCAAATGTTTATTATTTAGCCAGTTAGTGGCTTTTTGTTAAAGCCATTGCAAACACAGTAAGACACTGTGACTATATTCTCTTTTAATAACTATTTGGAAAGTGATACCATTTAGACTAACAGAGTACAAATTTGAAATATGTCAGACTTCCCTTGGGAATCTTTATTTGTACCATCAACATTTCCCATATGAGTAAAAAGTCAGATGTTCCTCTACAATTACTTTTATATTTCAGTGGCACCATACAATTTAAGAAAAGCTCACGTTTCTTCCACAGTGCTTACGAACTCCACAAAGAAGCCTAATTAACATGCCCAACACTTGTGAAGATGAGCTGGCATCTTCCTTGTACATATACAGAAGATAAATATATAAAATATTATATAGAGACTAGAGATTGCTCAGTGATTAAGAGCAATGGCTCCTTATCCAGAGGACCTAGGTTCAGTTCCCAGCACCCACATGTCAGCTCACAACCCTCTGTAACTTTAGTTCTGGGGCAGCCTCTTCTAAAGGCAACAGACACACAGACACAGACACAGACACAGACACACACACAAACACACACACGTACCCAGATTCACATGCAGGCCAAGCACTCACACACATAAGAAAAATTACAAAATATATATAACTCGCCCACCAAGATTTTTTTTTAACTTTTCCATTTACCAAACATTAGCCAGAAGCACATAGATTTGTACCGTAGAATAACTATAGCACTATAAAAAATGGTGAAATTTGCTTTATGGGTATTCAGGGAAATGATGGTTCAATGTCCGTAACTAACATCAAGTATTTTGACAATTAAAAGACAAAAACAAAAGCCCTTCTAATTTATAATCTCAGTGTCTTCTGAAGCAGTTATTACAAATTTCCTATATGATACTTAACATAAAGAAGTCATGCTAACATTTTGGCTTCTACATCTTTTCTTTATTAGGAGAAATGGTGTGTTAATATAGACAAACAGTGCTGTGAGGAGCAGCGAATGGCAACACAATCAGTAGTAACTGTAGTACAGCAAGTAGGATTAAGACCCTTATATCTAGATCTCTATGTCTTTACTCCATTGCATTTGAATCATTGAGATAGGGGCTCCATGATATTCAGTACAACAGTAAATGCAACTATGGTTGTGAAGAGACCAGTGTATCTGAAATGTCTGATTTTAGAACTATAACTCTATAAAATGAATGACGAGTTTTATGAAAACTTATATTTAAAATATCTGTGGAGAATAAAAAAATTGAAAAGTTTTTAGTATCAGAAACATTGATAATATGATTAAATATAGTTTTAAATAGAAAAACAAACCAAATACCAATAACAGTCACTGTTTGACTGTATTACTGGACACTTTCATTTCTAAGATTGCTAATGGAATACTTAGTACTGGGACCTTAAAAGGTATAGGACAGTTGAATATGACCTACCTCAATTTACTAGTGTACCCACACACATGTGGGAAATTATATTACTAACGAAATCATGTTAAATCTTAGTACCTGTTTTGTTCAATCAAAATTTTTAAAGTTCTTGGGTTTGTCAAAACAACATCTGCATCCACACTAAAGTAGTAGTCACACTTTTCATCCTGACGGCAGAAATCCCTGATGTTGAGAAAGAAAATAAAATAAGCATTAGGCAAAATTTCCTGCTTGGAAATATTAATGTAAAGCAAATTTAAGTAGGAATGTTCTAATGTATTTTCAATCAAAACTGCCATGATACTGAAAATGACTGTCACCGACCCATGTATCCATAGGTAGACATCACTACAATTTTAGAACAAGTGAGATACATATTTAATTCACTAAATATTTTAAGGCATAAAAACCTTTAGGAGCCATAGGGGTGGTTCAATATATAATAGCAATTGCTGTGCACGCAGAAGGACTCTGGCCCAAATTCATGTAAAAAAACAGAGCACAGTCCAACACACAGGCCAACAACCCCAGTACTTAAGGGGCACAGACAGAGGGGGGTGGCTGGGACTGGCTGGTCTCCAGACTGGCTCCAGGGAAGTAAGAGATGTTGTCTGAAGGGAATAAGGTAGGTATTGATAGATAAGGGCATCTTGTGGCCTGCTCTGGCTTCTGCACACATGATAGGTGTATACACTTATGCACACACATATACCACATGTATATAACATCTGGTAACAATGGGAATTTGTGAAACCTATGTTTTCTGAAAGAGGAAATAACTTGCCCCAATTTATTTATTTTAAATTACCTTTTACATGTAAACACCTAGATACACAAAATAAAATACTTTATCACCATAATTCAGATTTTTAGGGGATTCAAGTTACTTTTTGCTGTAGTGTGGTGTGTGTGTGGGGGGGGGTGTTGATGGAGATTAATCCAGCCTTACACATGCAAAGACAAAATGACATTTTCTGAAAGGAATTATGGAGATAAAGTTCAAGGCTTCTTGGCTTCTTAAGTACTAATATTTTACACTTGATTGCATAGAGTGCTTTTTAAGACAATTATGCCCTGCCTGCTCACTGGAAATGCTAACTCACATGTTTTTCCAGGAGAGACTGCAGTGTTTCCTATAGGAAATCAAGGACCGAGCTACTAACGACACCATGATGACCTGCGACGTCCTAAGATCATCATGCATTTAGGATACATTTAGCTATGGCTTCTGCATTTAGGATACTCTTGCCTGCTTCACCTTTCCAGCCTCACAGCCGGCCCTACTGGCCACTTTCTGCTTCTTAAGTACATTTTTTTCAAACTAGCAACCAAGCAGGACAGTTGATAGGAAAATTTACAGCAGGTCTTCAAAACCATCAGAGAGAGTGAGTCCTGAACAGGGACTCAGGGGATTAACCAATGAATTAGTTAAGGATACAGGCCATTTCTGACGACTCTAAAGCCCTTCCCAAGAAGAAACCCTAACTGTGCCTTAGACTTGCACAGTACAAGGCATGAGAGTCAGCAACAGACAAGAACGTCCCCTGTTAAGAAGGCACAGTATCTTTGCATGTTTACAAGCAGCTTCTCAAAATGCCTGGCATTCACTGGAGACACAACTGCTCAGTGGCAGAGTTTCACAAGTACTCTACTGGAGTACTAAAGAACCGAAAGCAGCTTTTCTGAGTACAGAGTCTTAGCAACATCAAGAAGAGCACAGAAATTCCGCATAGGAACTTTACTACATGGCCTCTGGATGATGAATTTAAATATAAGCATTTTGCTCTTATAGTCACAATATTCATTTATCTCTTTTGTTTAAATCTTTAGCTGCAGCTAATTCATAACCTGATTAAGTATTTTGACTTGGTTTAAAGAAAAGTATAATAACTCCCATGTCCACTCCTGTGTAACTACACCCACACAGAAGTGTCTCCTGCAGCTCTGTGACACACACATACAAAGAGGTGTCTTCCAACTTTAATAAAACAAATCAGGGAAATTTTTTTCTTAAAATTCATCTACCAGAATAACAATTCAATATATATTATTCAAACATACATTCCCATGTTTCTGGCTTCCGCTTGACTTAGATTTTCTTCTGGTCCTACTATTTTTATAGTACTGATTTCAAGCTTAGCTTTATCAAAAAACACTTTGATGTCCTTTTCATGATAAACTTCCTGTAAAAAATTTTAAATATAAAAAATTAGATGGAAGACAAACTGAATTGTTTACAAAGACAATACTTCATGCTTAAAGTATGAATTATATAATTGAGTTATTCAATTACAGAAAACATACTTAACTATCATCTGAAAGAATCAAAGAACATAAAATAGATTTATATCAATATCCAAAAGGAGAAGCTGCTTCAAAATTAATTCAGTGCCTGCTAAAAGGTCAAGTCCTGCAGTAATACTTAAATCCTAGTCATTACAGAGAATTCTAACTGAAGGGGGAATATCTTGTTGCCTAAGAGTCTTAGATATTTGCTATAAAAATTCAGAAATGAGGTTTATTAAATGTAATAAATATTAGTATATTATGTATATAAACAGCCTCATTGTGCAAAATAAAATTTAAAAATAATCTCTGAAGCCAAAGAGTACAATTAATAACCATATACAAAATTGTCTTTAGACAAAAAGAGAGTATTTAGCAAATTCACATTGACCAACAGCCAGCCAGCAGTGTAAAACCATCGATTTAGGATGATTCCTAATTCAGCTGTATTGAAGTTAGGGGGACTGCCTCTCCAGCACCAGTGTGTGTGGAGTTTTCTATGCATCGCATCTTACTTTTCCTTCTCAAAAGTGCTGTCCCAGCAAGGTAAGGTCAGTTGTCACGTAAGGCTGCATGACACAGCCTTAAAAAAAAAGATAAAAATTGATGTTAGGAAATTTAAGGTCATTTGAAATTTGGTAAAAGGTCAACAAAAAGCACAGAACCATAACTGTGCTAGGTGCTTATGTTAAGTATAACTACAACTGTGTTAGGTGCTTGTGTTAAGTAGCAATATTATGATTAATTCTGGACAGCAAATAATGTCTGATATTTACTCTTTCAACTTACTAAAGGTGGGTTTCTGAAATTTGAAAACGGTCTCTGAAAAAAATGAAAGATTATAAGACATACCAAAAACAGACTATTAGTTAAATGAAAACCTATTACCACAAGAGCAGAAAACAAGAAGCTCGGGAGCTGACAACTTAGAAATAAAACAAATATTGACAGAAACGACTTATTTAAAGTACATGTTTGGAGGATCTGAATGTCTCAGAAGAAATAACAATATCGTGTTTCGCTGGTGAGGAGCATGCTACTTTGAGCTGGAGGGAGGCAGTGCTCTGGAAGTGTGTCAGCTCTGATGCTATGTTATTATTGCTGCAAAAACCAAGGGCCAGTCAATAGAAGAAAGCCCCAGAGTCACCAAAATGCAAAGGAACACAGGCTCTTTTGCACATCCTCATTAATTATGCTGACAAACTGTGTGGAAATGGCTAATATCCAGCCATTTTGATCTATAGAAACTCTCAATTTCATGTGGCTCAGCTTAATATTACATTAAACTTTCAATTCTTAAGACATAATAATAATAAAAAGACATAATAGAAGTGTAAAACATTCCTTAGTTTTAAGGTACAAGAGGAGTCACTTCAAAAAAATTCTCACGTTCAACACTCAAGACTGAAATACTTACTTTATTATGAATAAAGAGTTTAAGTGCTTCTTTGGGATAATCCAGTGTTAACAGTAAGTCCAGGAATCGAGGTAGAAAGGGGGTTGGTTGTTCAATAAAAACACCTATTGTTACCTTTGGATGGACCTATGTTTTACAGCAAACACAAAAGCAAATTATGATCAGTATAATTTCAAATTCTATTCAAATCTTAGCGGGGGGGGGGGTACAACAAGCAAAGCAAAGAAAAGAAACAGAACAAATAAAACAACAAGAAACACATAACTTTCAGGTCAGCATAATCACAAAGCTGGCATCAACCACTGAGTCCTCTAACACTGTGAAGCCAATCAAAGTGATTTTCTTGAATCACTCTTGTAACATAGATTTATAACATAAAAAAGTTATTATCCTGTTCACCATATGGATGACATAGTACACAGCCTGTGTAAGTAATCCACTTCCTTCTGGGCTCCTCTCAAAGAAGCTAAATGGTGTTTTGAAAAAATTCTATAAAACATACCAGAGTTCTAGGTCAGGGATGCTGCTGATGGTAGAGTGCCTCCCAATCTCTGGGCTTGGAGAACAAGAAGAGGTAAGGAGAAAGAACAAAGAAAAGAACGGGATGGAGGAGGAGGGGAAGAAGGAGGATAAAGAGGAATGACCCCATCTTATTAACAGGTTTTGCTGTTTCTACTTACTTTCAGCATATTATGTTATAAGAAAAACTACTTTCTTTAGTTAACATATTATCTGAATGTGAATATTTTATGTGTTTTCTTAAATCCACTTTCAGCATGTGTTAGGTATATACCTATGTAAAATATCTGTAATACACATTGGCCATGGCAGTCTTTGTGATGGGTGGGGTTTTATCAAAGGGAATGGAAGCTCCTGGTTTGAAAAGGTTACGATCAAGGTAGTAAAACAGATATGCAAGCGAATTGTTAGCAATGAGACTAAAACCAGAGCTGCACGAAGTCTTCACAGAGCCCAGACGTGCAGAGCAAGTCCACTGCCACTGAACTAGAGATGTGTTTAATCCTGCACATAGTAAATGTTGAGTGGGCTACTTCTTCCCGTCTCCTCACACAGATCCCTCCATTATCTGCATATGTGAACGTCTGCTTGCAAGGAAGTGAGCCTGTCCATTGTGCTTTATCAGTTCACTGGCCCAAACACCATTTACGAGATGAGGAAATAAATGCAAAGAACTAGAAACAGTACACCTACCCTTTAGGAGTTTTCAGTTGAATGGAAGAAAAGAGTCAAGAGCAGATCATAATCTCCTCTAAAATGTTTAATTCAAATATCCTAGTTACCTTAGAAGTTAACCATCCCACATTTATAAACAAGCAGGATGGAATTCAAAGTAGTAATTTACATCCATTGCAAGTTTCTCTTTTAATATTTATTGCAGGAATTTAACTATGAAATTTAAACTGTATCTAAAATGTGCATGTGTAGGGCCAACAAGATGACTCGGGCAGTGAGGCGTTTGCCACTGATCCTGTCCATCTAACCCACAGGGCTCACAGAGCAAAAGAAGAGAACCAAATCTTGCAAGCTTCCCCTGACCTCTACCCATGCAGACAAAATGTACTAACATGCACACAAACATATGCACACAAATACATAGCATAAATGAATAAAAATGTGATAGAAATTTAACTCTACCAGGTAAGAAGCTGTTATGACCCACATTTAAACATATGCTGTGTGCAGGATCTTAGCTCCTACAAATGCTTCATTACTATGTCCCTGTTGCATGCTCACTATGTTTTGAGAACTACAGAATTTTATTATATTTATGAATAAGTAATTCTCCCTTTCTAGAACAATTTAGTAAGTTGTAAGTCAAGCGCAGAAACCAAATTATTTATATGCAAAAAACATTATTTATATGCTGAATAAAAATCTCAACACTAATATTTTATCCTTGAATCAGAAAGTTTAAATTAGAAGCAAAAATCCAAACAGAAGGAATTGATTCTCCTTCCAGAGGACAACACCACTTTCTGCAAAAAGCATCAAGACAAGTGTTTAAATATCTCCATGGTGCGGATTCATTCAGAACTGCTCTGGCCCTCTTTCCAGATAGGAAACATTTAGTTTGTTGCTTCAAAGTCTGGCCAAAAACCTTCCTTTCAAGTGACATAGAGTTCTATTCAGAAGTTACTAAATGTAGACAATTTACTTTTTATCCTCCCTTCAGACTGTGGTGAGAAATCAAGCACTAGTTTAGGGCGTTCCAGTGCCCTGTGTCGTGGGACCTTGCCACTCCACAGCTGCTGCAGTCACACACGTCTCTGGGGACTTTATTTTTACCAGTGTTGCTCTGACTTCATTGGCATGCTGTCAGTTGCTCAGTCTACTTACGGCAAATAAGGTCAACTTTCAGCTGTTAGTGCTTTCAAAATAATAGAAAGCACAGACTTCTAGATTTTCTAAGTCACTGTACTTTTACATTAGAAAGCATCATCACACATACGAGGAAAACTATACAACAATTTGCCTTTTTCCTGTGTCACTGCATCTCATGACAATGTAGATTTCTGATGTATGTTCACACATATAAATTCCACTTACATCCATTGCAGACAAGTCAATTGTGTCAACGTCACAAAGAGCACAGCCACTTTCCTGTGTCCATGAATTAGGAACATAGTTTCCAAAGTAATTCTGGAGAATCTAATAAATGCAGGAAAAATCAGATGAACAGAAGCAGTCTGTAGGCACAAAGTTCTCACTATATAATTACATAGTTTCAGAGAATTCTTGTCTGCACCTGGCAAAATTCCCCAATCACACTAACATTTATCACCAACATATATACATTTTTCAGGTGATGAATCATTAAGTTCTAGAAATGACCAAGTTGTTATAAAAGATAAAAGTCATATTATTTGATATAATTTGATGTAAGGAATACTAGAATTTGCCATTGTAACCAAAAAAAAAAAAAAAATAGGCCAAGTAAACTTTTAAAGGAACAATTAAGACATTTAGACAAACCACCATGATTCGAGTATGCAGTAATGAGATAAATGTGTTTAAATGTCCAGCACAGACATTTAAATTGCCCCATTACCTGCAGTAAATGGGGCAAGGGTAAGGTGACTTCTCACCAAACACATCACACAGAACAAAGAGTGAGGCAGCTTTGCCACCAAAGAACACAAAGCTATTTCTGGAGATGTAAACAGAGCCTGCTTGTTCATTTTCTGGCCGCGCAGACCCAAATAATCACACAGAAACTATACTAACTACAACACTGCTTGGCCAATAGCTTAGATATATTCCTAGCTAGTTTGTGCATCTTCAATTAACCCATTTCTATGAATTTATATATCACCATGAGGCTGTGGCCTACCAGTAAGGTTTCCGTGTCTGTCTCCTTCATCAGCTACAAGATGTCACCTTGACTCTGCCTACTATGTCTATATACTTCTGTTCAGATTTCTTGCCTGGCTATACTCTGCTAAGCCACTGACCAAAACAGCTTTATTCATCAAACAATAAAAGCAACATATATACAGAAGGTCATCCTACATCATAGAGACACTTCTGTCAGCCAGGCTTTGGGGTGCTGCTCAGAGGACAAATGCAACAAGGGATTAAGAGTCATTCCACAAACCAAAGAAAACCAGCCGTGGAGATTGCTTACCCATCTGAGAGGGCACCTCCTCTCTGACTAGCCCCTCTCTTTTAATTATCTATTGAGATTTATCTCATTTTGTAAAAACTGTGATTTTATATTTTGAAGGGTAGTCAGTAAAGGGTGGAAGTTGGCACAACAAACAAGCAGACTACAATTTCCTTTGAGCCCTCAAAATATATTGAACCTTTCTGAAATTGAGACATTGCAGAATCATTCTCTAGATGTATACGTAACAAAGTTACTACAGGCTTTGCAATCTTGATACCACACAGTGTCTGCTGTAAATTACATCACCATTGTAAAAACACACTTCAAATCCTCATTATGCTTATATAATCATGTTTTTCATATTTGCTTGTTTGTTTCTGTTTTTGCTTTGAGACAGGGTTTCTCTGTGTAGCGATGGCTGCCCTGGAACTCCCTCTGTAGACCAGGCTGCCCCAGAACTTGCAGAGCTCTACCTGCCTCTGCCTCTCATGAGTGCTGAGAGCAAAGACTGGTGTCACCACTGCCAGCTAATCATGCTATTCTTGTCGTTGCTTTTGCTTTTTAACATGGAAAAAATAAGACATTCAAAAGAATAAGTCAAGCATTTTAAAGACAGAAGTGAGAGCACATAAGTAAGTGCTTACAAGATATTTCCAGCTTCTTAAGACCCTAAAGTACAGCACAGAGGGAGCGAACTCGGCCATTTCGCCAGCGTCCTTCCCTAGGTCTATCAGAATATTTCTACTGCACAGAAACTTCAATCAGAAGGTGCTAAAACCAGGAAACTGCATTAGCATTTTTGTGCTACCTAAATACTATAGAGGTCGATACACTGAACCTCTGTAAACCTAAGAAATGGATAAGCACCACAAGAGCTTTGGATGATATGGGACCTCTGAAGTCAGAAACCATACGTCATGACAGTCATTATGACATTTCAAGAGTCAGTATGGCTGGGCATGGTTTTGTTGCACACCTTTAATCCCAGCACTCCAGAGGCAGATGCAGCTGGATCTCCTTGAGTTCAAAGTCAGCCTGGTCTACAAGGCGAGGTAAATGCTACCTAATACTACACAGTGACATCCTCTCAAAGAGGGGTAGGAAACAATGGAGCATTTAAAGTGCATAACAAAACAAAAACAAGACACAGAAAGTACTTCTGATTAACAAATAATGAAGATGAGTAATAAAGTAAGACACATATATACATTATATATATAATGTGCTCTGTAATACATGTTACTTTGAAAGGACATGAAAAATACAAAATACACAATCTTCATTAGAATGTCAATGAAAATATTTTTAAAGGAAGTAAAAGTCCCTGAAATTGCTGGACACATTAAAAATCCTCACAACATTTAAGGACTGACACTTTTTCCACTTAGAAATAACATCAAAATTTAATATTTGTGCCATGAATTCTAGATTCCCTGTATGAATATGAAAATGGCAAACAATCCTAAGGGGTAAAGCACAAAGAAGCAAAATGTTCAGTTTTCAGAAATAAAGTTCAATTTTGTAACTTTCCACCTTCTACCCTTTTTCCAGAGGAGTAAATGTTGGGAAACAGTACTACTGATGGGAAATGCCCTGGTATTTGTCATCCCATGGCAGAGATTGCCCATCCCTTCCCAACACCCATACACCAGGGCATCTGTTTCCCTCGTAACAACTGTGGACATTTCTGCTGGCCGCTGGGGAAGGTGTGGAAAGCTGCTGAAGGGCGAGGCTGCCTTGGGTTCCTGGGCACTGAGCAAGAACTTTCCTGAGTCTTCTTCAAAGCACATCCAAATATGATGTCATCTGCACTCACAGAGGGCCCATCCCCGTCCCTATCTAGCTATTAGTCAAGGTCACAGCAGCTAAGAACTATGATTTTGGGGCATGGATTAAGGTCATTGATTTTATTATAAACCAAATTATTTGAAGAAATTACTTCTTTTCACGTGCAGCACATGTGATTATTCTAGAATCTCTGAACTATTAGGGGAATAAAGCTTGCTCTCTGGGTCTCTGATCTTTACTGTTCCTAAAAAGGTAGACACTAAAGTGAAGTATGTACCTATAGAATAGAAGGTCATAATCTTGCTAAGAGAAAACCCTTTTTACTTTATTTTTTTACACAAATAAAATTTTATTCTAGTAAGTACAAATGTACTTATGTAACTATATTAAATTTTTATAAATAAATTTATACATACTAATACATTTATTGAAAACAGTTATAGATATTTTGCAGTGTAAAGTATTTGATCTGAAAGTAAGTAAATTATCAAGCTGGCCTTAACTTATAGCTATTCTTCCTTTGCACCCCAGATCTCAGGTGTTAAAAGTGTATACTACCAAACATATTTATATCTTCCAAAATATCATTCTGAACAATTGTCTCCTTGAAATAGAATACTTCAGTAGAAAAACTTCCCCAGGCCATAAGAAATACAGGAGAATTTAAAACATAGATTATACATAGGTACCCAATTTTGGAAGCTCTTAGTTCTATGGGGACTTTGTGGCATTTTCCAATCATTTCAGACAAGTATGATGCAAATAAATACAACAGCCATTTTTTTTTTTTACCTAAATAGAGTTGGAGCCATTTTAGGATTATTAAGAGACTTGACTCTAGAGGGGTTCCCAGCTATCCAGTGAGACGCCCCCAGCTAGTTCCGTGGGCAGCTGAGGAGAGGGAACCGGAAAAGGCTAGTTCCTATAGCCATACTAATGAATATCTTGCATATCACCATAGAACCTTCATCTGGTGATGGAGGGAGATAGAAACAGATAGAAACAATGGAGCCCCACATTGGTGCACCGGACTGAGCTCCCAAGGTCTGACGAGGAGCAGAAGGAGGGAGAACATGAGAAAGAAAGTCAGGACCATGAGGAAACCTTCATCTGGCGATGGATGGAGATAGAGACAGAGCCACACACTGGTGCACCGCACTGAGCTCCCAAGGTCCAAATGAGGAGTAGAAGGAGGGAAAACATGAGCAAGGAAGTCTGGACTGCGAGGGGTGCTCCCATCCACTGCGATGGTGGGGCTGATCTATTTGGAGCTCACCAAGCCCAGCTGGACTGGGACTGAAAAAGCATGGGATAAAACCGGTCTCCCTGAACATGGTGGACAATAAGGGCTGCTGAGAAGCCAAGGACAATGACACTGGATTTGGATCCTACTACGCATACTGGCTTTGCGGGAGCCTGGCCTGTTTGGATGCTCACCTTCCTGGACCTGGATGGAGGGGGGAGGAACTTGGACTTCCCACAGGGCAGGGAACCCTTACTGCTCTCTGGATAGGAAAGGGAGGGGGAGTGGAGGGGGAAGGGGGGTTAATGGGAGGCAGGGAGGAGGCAGAAATTTTTAATAAAAAAATAGGCTTTAATTGTTTTTGGAAAGCTTCATATTTATTTTAGGTTAGAACTTTTTTTGCTAATAAGTTCATTGCAACGTTTTTATTCCCTAAGTACCCTGTAATGCTGCCATAGATGTTGTCCTCCAACCCTGTTTATTTTAAGTCAGATGCTACACTGCATAAAAGACAACGTAAATAAACTGTCTACATTCGAGTTTTTCAAAGAACCTGTTTTAAAGACATGATGACCTCCCATATTGCTTCATAGTCCAACTTAGAGAAACAGACAATCAGTTAGTGGGCATAGGTACTTACTTTGGTGGGCCCATTTCCATTAATTGCTACCGGCAGTGTTTCATAAAACGTATTCTTCACTCTGCTTTTACCATTTTCAAATTTTAAAACCACCTCATCTGGGTGAAAAAGAGAAAAGTTTTTCTTAACTTCAAACATCTGTAGGTCTATGGATTTCCAAGACACACAATCACATTTTTCAATGCATAGAAACTATCTTGTCCAATTTAGCCAATTTCCAAATTGAAGAACGGTACAGGTAGTCACAGGCTGATTCCAACCAAACGCCCGAGCACTAAGCCGGGTTGTCAGGTGCTTTGCTGGTCCCTGACGTGTTTGCCCGCAGTGTGGCACCAGCTGGATCCACTATCACAACTTATTTGTAGTGGACCCAGACCAGCCTTGAAGGTTCTAGAAACAGCAAGCAATGTGTGTTTGGCAAAGGTGCATTGCCTGGCATAAGCAAGACTTTCACAGCTGGCTGGCCATCTGATAGATGTGCAGCTCTCAATTGGCCTTCTATCCCAAGAACCTAATCACTCTATGGACAGCACCATGAACTGTATAGAACTGTAATATATTCTTAACTTTTTAAATAATATGCATTAATAAATAAAAATATTTTGAGTTTTAGCACATAAATTAAAACACCAAGAATACTCACAAGCATGTTCATGGGCAATCTCTGTGCAGATGTACCCACATACGGTGGTGTGGACATGTTCTCTGTGTGTGTGCTCACAAATATGTAACTGTATGCACAGTTCTGTTTGAGTAATCAAATGTGCGTAGTTGGGTGCACACATTGTATATTTAGTCATAATTATCCAGGTTTATTCACATGTTCTTGAGGCAGCACTTAAAAATGTGCAGGTATATATACATGACATATGCACATTCATGTGCAGGTTCGTGCACATGCTCTGCATATATACTCACAAGTGTGTGCACACACTCTGTACATGCACTCACAAGTACGCAAACATGCTTGTTTGTGTATTTACAAGTGTACATGTATGCCCCTATGCTCTGTGAGCACATATAAACTGCTGTGCACACATGCTTTTTGAGTGTACTAACAGATCCAGGTGTGTGCACACATTGTGTATATATTCATAAATGTGCAGGTTGTTATATGCATACACTATGGGAGTGTACTAACACATATGTGTACATACTCTGCTAAAGTGTACTCCCTTGTCTGTCAGTGTGAACACATGTTCTGAGTATAGTCATGTTAAGTTCATGTGTGTTCACATACTTTGTACATATACTCACAAGTATGTCACTTTGTACATGTTCTTTATATGTACTCATAAGTGCACTCAGAGTGAGCATGCTCTGTAAGACTGTATTTATGAATATGCAGGTATGAGCACACAGTATACTCATAAGTGTGCAGATTTATACACATACTATAAGTGTCCTCACAAATGTGCACACACTCGATGCAGATAGCCATAAGTGTTTGGATGCATACACACACTCTGCAGAAGCATATTCATATTAGGAATGGAATTTTCTGAACTATATGAAAACATCGAATTAAGTTCAGTTCTTGATTTTTTTTAACATTTTCGAGGCTGGCACCTTGGTCATAGCTTCAAATGGTCTACTGCAGAAGAGAACGCTGAATACAGGCATTCACAACTAAGAGAAGACAGTGTGTGTATCTATACCTGTAGCTCCATTCAAGGCCTGGAAAATTTTGCATTTGTGATCCAATGTGATGTTAAATGCTTCCTAAAAGAAAAGGAAATAGGCAACATTGAAAATTATAACAGAAACAGTCAAATTGATGTATGCATCTTTGGGGTAATTTACAGCTTAAAATACTTGCTCAGTGTATTAATGAAAATATTCAGATGTCTAAGACAGACAGCACTGCAGGTAGACGCACACACAGACAGGCCTTGCTTCCCTGCTGACAGGGTGCAGAAGTCACAATGCAAGAAACATCACAAATGCACAGAAAACAAAGAAAATGTAACTTCACATTATTTAAAATATTTTTTTCAAATTATTTTAAATTTGAAATTATTCAAATAATTTCCATTTTTTTCTCTGAATTAAAGATTAAATCAATCTTATGAACTCTCTCTATAAAGCCTGTGGCAGACCGGTTTTAACAGTCCCCAGATTTTCAGTATGGCCTATGTATTGGGAAAAGCATGAAATTGCATTTATGTGTTATGTGTAGTTACCTGATATGTTGTCACATAAGTACGTGTACTTCCTGGCTCTTCCTGAAAGGCTAGCTAAAGAGACCTCACGAATTTAAATGGCACTTTGTTGTTTTTTCAACCAACCTGCATTTTATCTGTCTGACTGTCATGACCAGGGCTCCGACAGCCATCTGGTCACAGAGACACTGAAAATACAAACTCCACACGTAGTGTGGAACAGAGAATAGCTACCTTGCTGGAAAGTAGCACACCATTGTTGGAGCCGACACTATCTCAGAGGGAAAAAATTAACATATTGACAAATATATTTCTTATTAAGCCCACTACTATGTTTAGTTATTCTATCTGTGATAATTACAATATTTTTATTAGGAAATAAGGCTCTGTCTCTGGCCCCTAGAATCTCAGGCCATAATCTCTGGAATTTCATGATCTATTCATTCCATAATTTATACTCTAAAGCACTTTTTTCTGTTCCCCCTTTTATGGCCAGTGTACATGTGTGTTTTATGTGTGTGTGTGTCTTTGTGTGTGTGTGTGTGTGTGTGTGTGTGTGTTTGCCTGAGTGTGAGTATAAATGTATTTAGAAGCCAAAAGTAGACACTGAGCATCTTTTTTAATTGCTTTCTACCTAATGTGGAGATAAGGTCTCTCACATCAATTCAGCTAATCTAGCTAGCCAGCTGTCTAGGGACCTCCAGCTGTTTCTCAGAACTGAGACCACAGGTGAGCCTGTTTGGCATTTATGCAGTACTGAGAATCCCAACTTGGTTGTCAAGCTGACAAGGCAAATGTTTTGCCCACTTAGCCACCTGCTCAGTCCCTTTGCAAACATTCTTAGTCCTCCAGCTGGCTATAAAACCCAATGAGCTCTGTCTACGTAGGACCATGTCCCATGCTATATCTTCAATACCAGTCACCTGGACGATGGTGAGGCACCCTCAAACTCCAAAAAGTCTTACAGAGATGTTCATTCCAGTGTGACAAACTCTTTCTCAGTGGGCTTATCCATATGCCACTTCAAAGTATCAAACAAAGCATTGCCAGGCACCATGGTAGACTTTTAAAAGTGTTACTGCTAGAACATCGTGTCTTAATGATAGATGTCTGCTCCACACAGACATCATTGTCTGGAGCTGGGTTTGGTCTCCAGGCTCAGAAACTTTACTTATTTCTCCCATTCTGATATCAAGAGACCTGGCAGTGAGTCTACAGCAGCTGAGGCTGCACGCTGGTAGAGGGTGGCCCTGAATTTTCTAGTCGTGTGATGTGTTTCCACACAACATGGCAAATAACAGGGTCTTAAACCTATTTTTTTCTCTTTAATGAACCTAAATTGGGCAAGATTTTTGACTCAGCCACTGGACAGACACAGAGACAATCAGAGACTTCTCATATACAAAGGAGGGATACCGAGGTCACCTACTCACTGCTTATTCCACCGATGTGGAGAGTTTCAACTGTGATACCAACAAAAATAATTTGCAATTCAGTTTCCCAAAATCTTTTTGTTTCTGACCCCTCACTGAGGAAAATATAAAATTCAAAGCAACCAAAGCAGCAAAAAGAGAAACTGCAAGCTCTCCCTCACCCTCTTCACTGGGTCGATGTAAATTTTTGTGTAGAAGAGCTGATCATCGTCGTTATCCTGCAGATTCCACTGCTGGACAAGACGGCTGATGTACGGAGCATAGCCCATGAAGCCTGCAACACACAAACACAGCAGACAGCTCAGAATGCAAAGACCCAAGCATATGCCATCGTTAGTTCATTCGAATAGCTGACAAAGCTGGAAAGTCATGAGGTCCAATGTTTATGTATGTATGCTATAATGGAGAGACAATACTAATTATAATACAAAGCAAGCTAATCGAGGATGCTTTTAAATATATGCATTCCTGAAGTTAACTGATAAATAAGAACTTACTTTGTGCAAGGTTACTAAGGAAAGGCTAACTGGGGACATAGCAGGGTGAAATGGAATCCTCTAGACCTTGTGAACGGCCCTTCTTGAACCTACTGAAAAGGAACCACTGCTTCTGAATGGAGGAAATGTCTCCCCCTGTGCCAAGATTCCAGAGTAGGCAAAGGGGTTGTCATCAACTACAAAAATCCTCAAGAAATTTTCTATCCAGGGAATTTTGGGAATATTTTCCATTACTTGAAACCAGTCTTACTGTGCCTGGTAGATCATTTTTCTGGCTAGATTTTACATGTCATTGTCTGGAAAAAGGAAATCTAAAATTGAAGTCTTCCCCTTGGCCTTGGAGCCTTTGTGATGAATCTGCTAATAGCACATGTCTATAAAGACAGAGACAACGGAGTCATTTTCTAGGTCTTCCCGAGTTTCAGCCATGCAACCAGCTGCTCTGCTGCACTGACAGACAACACTCACCACACACAGACCACAGTTTTAAAAAGTTTATTTTATTTTGCCTGCTTGTTTGTATGTGAGCCATGAGTGTGCAGGTGCTCAGAGAGGTCAGAAGACAATGCCAGGTTCCCTTGACTTAGAGTTACAAGACTTAGACTTACATTGAGCTCAGCAATGTGATAGGGATGCCAGGAACTGGACAAGCGGTGAGTGTTCAACCACAGACCATCTCTCGAGCCTGACAATGTATTTTTAATTACTATGAATAATTTTCAATAATAAAAAATTGATGTGTCATTTTTCACTGACATATTATTCTTATAAAAAATTGCTCCCTTACCCTTCTTCTAAGGCCAAATACCTCTAAATAAGTAAAATAAAATTACATTCAGATGCATTCATAATTTATTATTTTTCAATTAACATGTCTTAAACTAAATGGTACATTTTTACTAAGTCACAACTCATGTCCTTTAAATGTCTCTCACAAGCTGTCTGTGCAATCACACACTCTGACTGCACACACTCATATTGCTGTCCTCTCTCTAATAAACCATGGAGATAGAAGCTTGGTGCTTTATCTGTGAGGACTTTCCCTGTGTCAGTTACAGCAGCACTTACCTGCTAATGGCTGCCATTTCCACAGCACTGACAGTCCCTCAGAAATTTCCCTCAGTGGCTTTACAGCTTGCTATCCAGAAGAATGTCTACCATAGGATATGATATGCATGCAATTTCCAGGAAAAAAAATAATTGAATGCAAAATACAACCTAATCCAAAGCTATATATCATCTTTAAAATTTACGTTTTAAAACCTCTAATAAGGGCTAAACTGCAAAATGAACTATTTATTGTGACTGAGGGCTTCATAGCTCAGTGGTCAGGGCAGAGGAACAGCACCAAACCTATGACAATGGCTCCAAAGGGTAAAGAGTGAGCAGCCAGCTCATAACAAGGCAGTGAGGTCAGCAGACTAACACAGCCAATCCTAGAAACTGACTTGAATACAACAATGCCCCTTGGAGATGGTGAACAGTCTGGTAAGATATACCAGGGTCGAGAGGTCCCAAAGGCACAGACAATATGTGTTGGGATGGCAGAAAGGGGAGCTAAAAGTACAGGCTGAAACCTGAGGTCTCAGAGGTCCATGATTCATACACTGAGAGGTTCTAAATTATGACTGTGGGGTGGATGGGTAAAATGGCAGAGATGTAAAGGCTGAGCTCGAGTCACTGCAGAGAAATGACAAGCTTGTCACCACAGATGACTAAGCTATGTCTGCCACCCACACATGCTTACCTCAAGCAGTATTTATGGAGCTGTCTGAACAAGATCCACTGTGGATCAAGGACTGCTCCTAACACCCAATTCCCATCATGGCTTGCAACTGGACCTATCTTATCTCTCTGCCATGCTATAACATACACTATCCTGGTAAACTAGCATGTCTTATTTAAGCTTGCTGAACTGCTAAGAGCCCTCTCTTGTGTCAGATTCAAGCAGGTTCTCATCACATGTATCCAAAACTATGTCCTGGGCCAGGCTAACCCCTGGCTCTGGAATGGGAAAAACAGTTAACAGCTAAGGTAGTAAACATACTGTTTAACTGAACAGCTTGAACCAACACTGGTTACCACTGTTTATCCCATAATGCAACAGGAAACCAGAAGCTCACTGAGGGAGGGATTCTAGCAACCCTGTACTGCTGCTTCTTCCCCATTCCATTTCTGCGGGATGCTGTGAGTCTTGATTTGACAATGGTGTCTCCTTGTTTGCTCTCTCAGCCAGGATACTGCTGCATACTGTAAATGCCTAATTTGATGCTTGGTTTTCTATCTGCAACTTTTTCTTTTAATTTTGCTTTTCTACACTAAATCAACTCACTCATTTGAAACCAAATTAGGGTTTTCACAGGTCATTCTTACACAAAACAAGTGTCCTCCATCCTAATGTGTTTGCATTAACCTCAGTTCAAGAAAAACAACTTCTGTAGTCACAATACGCCCAATGTCAAATTTTCATTTATCATTAAAGGCATGTGTGTGATCATTGTTAATTAATCTGTGGTGACTCACTAGAGAATGCAACATTTCTATACACTCAGACACTATTTAAAATGTTGGCTACAAAGCCAAAATAAGCAATTAAACACAATATATTTTAAAGATCACATTAACAAGTGGCTGTTTTTAATCATGTGCAGTACACTTAATGTCCTCAACCCCAAACCTTCTGGTAATCAGAAGCCCTGAATTCTCACTTGCACCATGGAAATTCAGACATCCCCATGGCCTACACACATGGATATGGCAGGGGATGCACACAAACTTTCAGAGCATATCATAGCAAGATCACGGCTGTGAGGCTGGATGCCTCCCATCTACAGCAGCATCATTCATACCTCCCGAGTTCAGGTACCGCTTTCCAATGTGCACTACAGGGTACTTGTCTGCCAGCCGCTTATCTGGCCACAGAATCCCGTCGGCTGCGAAGACAATTTTGTGATTTGTCTTTTGAAACTTTTTCAGGACTTCTTCAGGCCCACCAGCAAATATAACATCAAAACTGTTTCCAAAAACAAACAAACAAACAAGCTTTAGAATGTATGGTTCAGAATTTAAGCACACAATGAGGAAAAAAAAATCCCTAAAAAATTGAGAATTTAGAATCCACACAGGATTAACATCTTTTTTGAGAACAAGTCAGACAACCTCCTCCCACCTCACATCATATAAACTACATTAGATTTTGCTTTTACTCTATACTGACAAATGAAATAGAAATATGTGATATTTTTCATTAAAATAGATAATAATTTATCTCCAAAATAAAAATTGTAAGTCAGTGTGCAAGTCTTACGATTCATATAAATTGTAGGCACAGGCATAAACACTTATAAAAGTTTCCATCTTAAGAGTC
The DNA here is from genome assembly GCF_903992535.2 of Arvicola amphibius. Classification (NCBI taxonomy): domain Eukaryota; kingdom Metazoa; phylum Chordata; class Mammalia; order Rodentia; family Cricetidae; genus Arvicola; species Arvicola amphibius. Next base: position 159,234,911 of record NC_052049.1, on the reverse strand, counting down.
AAATATTTCAGTGACATGTATACCAACCCACCATTATCTCTGAAAACTGGTTTAGATAAATGTCTCACACTGTCATAAGCATATACTATGTAATACAGACTCTTCATCAGACAATTCATCTTTTTAAAGCTCCATAAATTTGAATCAAAGTTAAAATTAATAAAATAATTTAAGGTCTAATGTTTTACCAGTTTTTTTTTTCCTGGACTTTATTTGTTCCAAAGTAATTCACTGAATCACAACCCAATAGAAAATTAACTGTGAAAACCATTATGAGGAATGTAAACTCTCCGAAGAAAGTCCCAGCTTATTACAACGTCAAATTTATCTGTATTTGTTTTTACATCAATGTACCTGAAAGCCAAATGCCTGCAGGACACTAAGATAATGTTATCCTAGGTAGCCAATGCGAAGGGCAAGCTCATAAACTTGAGCTCTGCAAAGGACTCCTTAGGAGCTAACACTGCAGATTCACTATGAGGACCAGTCAGGAAGATAGCTACTCCATCTATGCTCTCCAGCTGTATTCACTGGATATGCACATGTAAGACTTAGTAACTTATAGCTCAATGTACTTATATCTTTTATCAAAATATAACACATTTTTGCTTATCTCTATGACATATTTTTAAAGCCAAAAAATATTTGAGGTAACTTTTAGCAAAAATACTGTAAGTTTCTGTTCTCCATTAGGCAGACACAATACCTGTCCCTTTAATAGTGGACCGTTCACGTAAGGTGAACCCATGGCAATCCCTAGTAGAAAGTACTGCAAAGGAAGACATGCCACATGACTCACTCTGCCCAGCAGTGTGACGGAACTAGGACATCCCCAGCAGGCCCAGCCCTTTATAAAGGACACTGGCAGCACCGCTCTGCTCTTTCCTCCGCACAGGGTGCTGACCAGTGAAAGCACGTGTTTTACAAAGTAGACCAGCAGACTCAAAGACGAGTAAAAACTGCACAACTAAATTCTGTAACTGTTAATCAAAATTAATACCTACTAATTTATTTTGAGACGAGTCTCACAATATATCCCAGAATGGCCCAAACTTGAAATCCTCCTAGCTCAACCCCAAGGGCTGAAATTACTCATACAATCCACGACTCTTGACATCTCCCCCTTTCTAATAACAGCTAAAAGCAATGTTGACATCAGCTAATTTCTTACTTGTGATTGTTCCAGAAAATTTAAATTTTATCAGTTACTTTTATTTCTACTATGAAGTATTGCATGCCAAAATTAAGTTTCTGCTCATGAAAATCCAGATGAGCAGACTGACACAGAAAGATTACAGACACATGGTACACAGTAGAATAAAGGTTTTGTCTTTTCACAATCAATAGGCGAGATGTTGTTAGCAGTACTAAGAGCAGAGTCAAAAGATCTATCATAGCATGTGGTTGATGTCTGATCCAAGCTTTGCTTGTCAGCTTTCAGAGCAGTAAGCCAGTTGTTTAACCGTGTTTAATTCCTTAGTCATAAGTCAGGGTAAGAGACTAGAAACGTTGTTGATTAACAGCTGCTAGCACACTGTACGTGTGTGAGCAAACATGACAGCTGCTGGTTATTAACTGGAGGAGGAACTGCTTAGAAAAGTCAGAGCAAGTGTGCGTGTGTGTGTGTGTGTGTGTGTGTGTGTGTGTGTGCATGAGCTTAAAATAAGCTTTAAAGATATGTGATTGTTTTATTTTGTTTTTTGAGACAGGATTTCTACGTGTTGCTTTGGAGCCTGTCCTGGAACTAGCTCTTGTAGACCAAGCTGGCCTCGAACTCACAGAGATTTGCCTGCTTCTGCCTCCCTGGGGCTGGGATTAAAGGCGTGTGACACCACTGCCCAGCTAAAATATGTGTATTTTAAGCAATAAGGTTTAGATCAAAAAATTGTTCTTATTGAAAATCAAAATTAACTTTTGATGTGGTTTATTTAAAATTAAATAAATAAACTAACCTGATTTACAAAAAAATAAAAGCCAAACACACTTTGTAGTATGACTGAATTTATCAGTCCTACCTTTAACATACTTGTTTTATTCCAAAGCACTAGTTGTTGTTGTGGTGGTGGTGGTGGTGGCGGTGGTGGTGGTGGTGTGTGTGTGTGTGTGTGTGTGTGTGTGTGTGTGTGTGTGTGTTAGAGAGAAAAAAATAAGATGATGCCAAAATTCAAACTCTGAGTCAGGTATACAGTGAGCCTCAGGAGGCCAAGATAGTTTCTGAAAACAGTAAAGAAATGTAGCTTGGTAGGTCAAAGAACCACGATTTCTAATCTAACCTTAGAAAATGTGAAAGTAGCACCATATACTCAATGAGGTTGGAAGTTTAACTCCAGGTTCACCACTGGCCTCCAGTGAGGTAAGTCTGGGTTTCATCCCCAGTACTGCCCCCAAAAAGTTACCATTTGGGAGGCAAATGTTTTTCATCTTTGAAACTCTAGTGAAGAACTAAGATAGAACTGTATCTCAGACTATTAAAGAGGTCAATAGCTTATACAAGGAGTATGAGGTTCCATTTAATAAGTTAGTACTTTATAAACATTACTTTTAAAATATAATTCTTTAAAGGTCCATGAAAAAAATTATTTTCATACAAGTAAAAATATTACTTTGGCTAAAAATGTAAAATACTTCTTTTTCCGAGAAAGGGTCTTATGTAGCTGAGGCAAGCCAAGAACACACTAAGAAGCCCAGGCTGGCCCTGAACTCTTGATCCCTCTGCCTTCACCTCCCAAGTAATGGCAGTACCGGCAGGTGCCACCGCACACAGCTAAAAAGGTAAGGATGGTGAAACATTCCCCGTTTCATTCTAGCACATGTCTGTTTAAATTCCTCAGAAAATGTCTTTGTGCTTATTTAAAACTTCTCAAAGAAAGTTTTTCTACTTAAAATTATTTGAACCACAAAAATGTAAAAAAAAAATGTATTTTTTCAAAAAAACAAATGCACAGAGGTCATAAAATAATTCTCACAGGAACTCAGCCCACTTAAATATGAAGAATAAAATAAAACTTTCCACATTTAAGCATGGTCAATAGCCCCAAGTCCTGCAAAACCCATAAGACTAACCCAGGCATGTCACAGTTCTATCTCCAACAGGTCATTGAGACTTTTATGAGTGTTTGTGCTTCTGTATTATTTTTGTGGTACCTTCAACCACAGTTACCCAGACTGGATGAAGTTCCGTCATCCATCCTGGACTCGCCTCTTCTCATGGCAGCTTCCATCAAAATCGTTTTGCCTTGTCCTACTGATTCCATCTTACCCTACTGTCCAGTTCGTCCTCCTGAAGACAGACCCCCCCCAGGCTTCACATGCACCTTCCCTGAGATCTACCATCCCTGTCATACACACTCCTTGTTCAAGTAGTCTAACACTCTCTTGAAATCAACAAACCCCAGAGTCAATTGCTATGGCCTAATATACGAGTCACCAAATATTTACAGTAGCCTGCAGAAGACAATTTGGACTCTGAAGGCCATATAGACTCTATCAAAAAATTTATTTCTGCCAGGCTGGTACAAAAGCAGTCACAAACGAGCTAAGCAAGTGTAGGTCCCTGAGCTACAGAACAATAACTGGCCACACAAGACACATTCATGAATCCCTGTCTTATAAAATAAAATTCACATGGATCAGGTTCACACAAATAATCTCCAGGTATGATCCTATTCAGAACTTATTCTCAGTTCTTGCATGTGGATTCAATTGTGTCTTCATAATGAGCATCTACTTGACATGTATTTTCTACCTAGGTCCAAACCATTTGCCTTCAAGGCCCATTTCCATTGTCAGCTCCTCCAGACACCAACATGGCAGGAAAAAAACTCATTTATTTCCAGTTATCTCCCACTATCCTTTACTTCTCCTTACCAACCAAAACATGCATTCTATTCTATGAACCTCATAAAGAAAGCCTTCCTTAAACCAGTCTTCATCTTCTCCTTTATAAGCTGAACTCAGTCAGGACTTTATCATCTGTACGGGCCCAGTAGGAGCTTGAACATAAACAACTATGTGACTCAACCAATAAATGAATTACATCGTATCTAAACAGGAAGTAAAGGCTATTGGGTAGCCTAGGAGATGAGCCACAGAAGTCTCCTGTAATTTATACCATTCCTCCCTAATCCAATATTTTACTGATCATCACATGCATAGAATTAAACAGAAATTACAATCATTGGAACCATTAACTGTAAGTTATTGGCTGAAACAAAAACTAACAAAATGAAACAGATGCGGGCCCACACCTGAAAACTATGTCTAAGGTCTCCATCATCAGACGCAACTTGGAATTTCTAGAGACAAACCCCAATGCAACACTATAAAACCTTAAGTACCTGCAAAGATAAGCACACACACACACACACACACCAGTCACAGCTATCCTATATAGCAAACATCTGCAATCACACGCTGAAAAAGCCTCTGGAGATCATGTACTTCTGTGTGTCCATGACTATACTCCCTAAAGCCAGTGAATATCGAAAAGAACACACAGTGTGAAAACCAAAAACACACCCATTTCCTATTTAACTTTTCTTTTAGCACATTTGCACCAATGAACTGACCACAGTGAACTAAGTTTAAAGAGACAGCTAACAATTTCAGCCTTTCTTGGAAAAAAATAAAGAGTTAGTACAGAAACAAGGATCCACAGTGGTGTGCTTAGATTCCTTCTTACTAAGAAAATGAAATCTGACCATCACTAATAACAAGCCCTTCATGTCTGCACACTTAAGCTGTCACTACTGCCAGGGAGGAGGCGTCATCAAATAAACCTTTTTTTTTTTTTTTAACGTAAAACTATAGGTATTGCTTTTAAAGCTTTGCTCTCAGGAATATCTAGCCAGTCCGCTGACACATGACTGACCTGACTGTACCTAGAGACACCGGACCTTCCTTACTCTTGTCTTTTCTACCAAGTTGAGTCTTCAATACAATAGAGGTGAACCACACTGACCTGCCCCAGGACACGGGTGTCTCATAACGCCCCCCTTCTATCTGTCAGGAACAGATGGCTCCCAAACTGCCAACTTTCCAAGACTAAATCTTACGAGTAGGGAAGAAAGGAGGCTGGGAAGGGAAGCATAGGGAAAACCAGGTTCCTCAAATTCAGTGACTCAGGAACCTAAGCATCAGATTACTTTCAATGAGGTTGCTTATTTACAGATTATCTACTACAAATCGAAATCCAAATTTGCTTGTGGTCAGGTTCAAGCTTGGTGATGTGAGGAAATATGTGCTCAGCATTTAATCTAGATAGTCTATAACGTGTGTGTGTATACACACACACACACACACACACACACACACATATGACAATACTAGATCATGTAGAAAACTTCATAGTGCACAAGCCATAACATACCTTCCATATCACAATTCATCTTGTAATAAAAGGTACAAACAAGAAAGCAAAGCTCCTGCTTGGAAGACATCAAATTCTAAGCATGGAAGTTTTAATAAAGTGTGGCACTGGAACGTCATTATTTCTACTTGTATGTCAAAGCTTATGCCATCCTCACATAGAGTTTTGCTAAAGAACCACCACCTTTATTTTTATCTGTAAATAATGTTTACTGAAAAAGAAAAGACTTAAGATGACTTTCCTATACCTATGAGGTAAACTCAACAGGACTGAAAATGAATGATCAGCACCAACACTGTAACAATAGGAAGACACAAAGAGGTTATGTAAATGGCACAACTTTGTGATTTTAAGATACATAAGAAGTTTAGGAAAGAGTATAGGTATTTCAAACTAATTAGGAGAATATGGCACTATTCAAATGGCATTTGGGGACTGTGGGATGGCTCAACGACAAAATGTATGCTTAGGATGTGTATTCCTTTGGATTTCAGCTCAAGTTCAAAAGTAAATAAGTGCAAAGAAATTAATGCCTGAAAGGTTATTTTTTTCTTAACAGCACAGGGTCTCTTATCTATCTTGTATTTGTTTTTTTTTTTTTTTTTTTTTTTTTTTTTTTTGGTTTTTCAAGACAGGGTTTCTCTGCAGCTTTAGAGCCTGTCCTGGAGCTAGCTCTTGTAGACCAGGCTGGTCTCGAATTCATAGAGATCCGCCCGCCTCTGCCTCCCGAGTGCAGGGATTAGAGGCGTGCACCACCACCGCCCGGCTTTGTATTTGTTATTTTACAAGATACTTCTGTTGATTGTTAAACAGAATCCATTTGGTTGTCTCCCTCAATTGTGTACTTAAGTATAATCTCTATTGAACTTTTAATTCAAGATTAAAATGAATTTCACAAAAACGTTAAACTACGCCTTTTTTCTCATTAGTTCTTATTATAACTCATTGCCTTTAATATAAGATTGGCCCACTTGTGATTTTTCATGCATAATAAATTTATTTTACATAGAAAAACGTTCCTGTTAATGAAAAAAATGAGCATAAAACAATCTTGCTTTTAAGTTGGAGCTTAGACAGAGGTTGCTTATTAGAGAAACCAGTTATAACTGAGAAAAATAGACTTATTACAATAATGATTCTCTGTCAGTAAAATAATTCAACATTTAAACTTCAGTTACAAATTTCATCTTTCAAAGTAATACAATACAGATTGAAAAACCCATAGGATGATTCTCTTACCATTCAGTAAACAAGATAACCAGATCCTCCTGACTGGCATACTGTGCCATGGCTTCTTTCATTAATCTCACCTTCTGGCCCCCTCCAATACTATTAATCCCATCACCACCTCTCCACTCTTGCCCTTGACCAAGAACCTATGAATGAAATAAAAAATTCATCCTGAGGAAAATGCCAATGGTAACAATAGCATAAAAATGTCAAAAGAAACACGGATAGTAACCAACTTTTTATTTATAATAAAAGCACAATGCTAGAGAAAAGAAAATTAATACATAAGCAGGTCATAATTCTTCAATGCCACCCACAACTAATACACCATACCACACATTTCAAAAGTTGACTCTAACCCATAGAAGTGGAATCTGAAAGTATTTCTCATTTTCTCTTATTCTTGTTTTTCAAACTTAAATGAAGAAACCTTCTAGCAAGTCCCACTATTGAAAGATAAATCATACCTTCACAGTATAATTGAAATACTTGGCTGAATTCATAAATCGGTGGAATCCATCATTTTCTTTTGTTGCTACAGTTATGACTAGTAGTTTATCTGCAAAAAATAAAAAAAAAAAAAGATTCAACAAGAAATTATCACCACACCATGCTATACTATAGTGATTACAAACTTCATCATTTCATGGGGATGCTTTTGATTAGTTAATTTAGATAAGACTAAACAAAGAATTACTAAAATAAAGGCACTTCAGGTGAGTTATCTAACGAGAAAGCCATGTAGTAAGAAATTATTTTAACAGCAAAAAGTTCGTTAGTGGTTCAGTGAAAACGGCTTCTGAAGTGAGATTTCAAACACAAGAGAAAAGTTTTCATAAAATGCCTATTTTACCCGTAAGGGTTAAACTTTTGTGGCTATCACTTCATCAGCCAGCTTTACCTGTAAACCAGATTTGAGGCATATTATGACGTGACTGCCTAGCGAGCTCTTATCTACTCAGCAGCGGAAATCATTGGCCTAACTGCAAGTCTAATTCTTAGCCTCTAAAATAAACGTAACAAATTGAAAGCAGATTTCAGAAAAAGTCTTACTTCTCCTCCTACTCATAAAATCTTGTACTAGAAATCTTAAAAGTCGTTACATTTGTATCCCTTATTTGTAATTGGAACAAAATTAGCAAAGCTAACAATGGTAAATATGCACCTTTTAGTGGCTTTTTATAGTGGCTTTTCCTTTTGTTTAGTCTAGTAATTCTTAATAGAGGCAGGCAGACTAAAGATTTATTGACAAATATCTATAAAAGCTATTGTAGACAGATGGACAATATTTATCATACAAAAGGATGTTGGAAAATTCATAAAAGACTCATCGTTTCCAGCAAGAACTAAAGAGTGGGAGCTTTTCTGTTTCCAGAATTACGAGCAGTCATGGACTAAAACAGCCAAACTAACATCTCAACATTATAAGCACCAAGTTATCCCTCTTAATTCTCTGTTGCCTAGAGATACAAGAAAACTGAAAAGGTCCTGCATGACCTCTAAATCATACACAATCTTTAGACATAGGATTTATGAAACATAGGAATCAGTTAATAAACTAAGATAATTCTGCATCTCAAGTTCTAAAAATAATTTACTATAGAAAACCAGTATAATGTAGATAAAATAAACTCATTATTCAAAACAAAAGGAAAAACATTTTCATCAAGAAAGTAATGCATTTTTAGATTTCTGTTAAAAAAGAAGTGTATCTTACAAAATTTTTGGTTTAATAAATAATGTTGCAAATAAAAATAAAGCCATCTAGTAATAAATGGCGTGAGGATCTGCGTACGGCAGCTTGGATAAGAATGGCCACCATAGGCTCATGTATATCTGAATGCTTAGTCACCAGGCAGGGAACAGTTGGGGAAAGATTCGGATCTACAGCCTTGGTGGAGGAGGTGTTACTGAGGTGGGCTTTGAAGTTTCAAAAGCTCCTTCCAAGTCCAACATCTGCCTTGTTTCTCTGTCTCTGTCAGTCTGTCTGCTCCCCCAGCCCCAGCCCCATCATCTCTCTCTGGTGCCTGAATATCAGGTTGTAAAGCTCTCAGCTGCTACTCCAGCTCCATGCCTTTCTGCTTCCCGCCATGATGATCACGGACTATCTAAACCTGTGAGCGAGTCCCTAATTAAATGCTTTCTTTTGAAGATTGCCTTCACCATGATTCTTCACAGCAACAGAACAGTAACTAAGATACTGAATAACGGTATCTTAAAGATATTTTTAAATTATTATTTTTAGAGAACAAAATTTTCCAGGGTTGGAGAGATGGGTAAGTGTGACCTCCTGAGCTGACTCTCTAAAATCCAAGGAAGGCTGGGTGCAGCAGCAGTACAAGGGTCTGTAATGCCAGCATACTTCACAGTGGGGGACACAAGGCACAGACAGGATAATCTGCAGAAGCTCTCAGCCAGCAGGCCATATGCAGTGGCATCCAGTCTTTGTGTTAAAGATCTATTTTATTTGCTTTCTTAGTATTGGTGCTCTGTCTGCATGTGTGTGTATACCACAGGTGTGCCTCCTACCTGCGAAGGACAGAGAAGCAGGTTTAGGATCCCCTGAGATTGGAGTTACAGACAATTGAAAGCTGCTGTGTGGATGCTGGAAACAGACAAGTTCTCTGTAAGAGCAGCCAGTGCTCTTAACTACTGAGCCATCTTTCTAGCCCAAGACCCAGACTTAAACAAAGTAGAAGGGTGAGGAACAACACCCCAAGGTTTTCCTCTGACTTCCATACTGGAATGCTGTGATATGACTGCTTTCACATGAACACAAGCATAAACAATACACTCAGACATATAAAGACATAAACTAAATAAATATGAATAAATTTCACTTTTAATATTTAAAACATGGCTTCACTGATTAATAATTTGGCAGTTCACCATTCGCAGTTCATGTTAAAACCCAGCACCAGATCTTAGGAAGAGAATACTTTTATAAGGGACTCTTTTTCTATAATGACTTTAAAACATTTTTTCTACATGAACCAAAAACTGCTACAAGTTCAGAGATTTGACTGAATAGATGGTTACATTTACCATTACTAGCATAAATTAATTTTTATCATCTTAATAGGACTCATTATTCAGTGTGACCATTAGGATGATAAAAATGTTAGCGAGCCCAATAAAAAATTCACAAGTGACACTGTCTATCATTCATTTGACAAATAAAGACCCTTATTGCTCCTGTACTGTTGCTAATAGCCAATGCAGAATGACCACAGCTGCTGTAAAGGCAGGTGTGTTTTATTGTCACCCACAGAGAGCTGCCTTCTCACCTGCATTTCAGCATCACTATTAAGAGAAACGAACCTAAGTAATTAATATTAGAGAAAGGGAAACAAAGTGCTGGTGTGAACCACTCGAAAACTTTCAACACCCAATTCAAGAGCTCAACATAAGGGCAGAAGAGACGACTCAGCAGTCAAGAGCACATACGGTTTTCATACTCCCCTGCTCCCTTCCAACAATCTCCAGAAACTGCACTTACAAGTTTATTAGAACAGAAAACTTATGTTCAAATTCTTTCCAACTAGATGGTATTCCAAAAGTCAAGATGTCCTCAACCATTAACTAGACCACCAGGTTTTCTATAGCACCGAGTAGTCCGTGGATTAATAAACATTTTAAATTTATTATCAATGATACATAAAATTGCACATATAATGGAGCACAAAAAAATTTTCAAACATATATATATATATATTGCATGTATAAACATTTTGACTAAGTGGATTCATGGACAAATGATTTTATATATCACATGCATATGTATTCATAATCATTTTCTACAAACACAGCATTATCTGGCATTCAGATACAGAGAATAGATTTAAATAGGATAAGTGACTTAGCTACTGTCACCAAAACAAGCTATTTGCAGAGCAAGGAGGAGAACATCGGTGTCAATCTGTACATTCCGTCTGTTCCCACTGTTTCAGGTGGTCTCATCTGGCAAAGGCTTCAAGAGCAGAAAGCAAACTTTGGAATGTTGTGTGTGCAGAGAAGGAATGGTAAGCCTGGGCTGTCTCTCTTGAGAAAGGCCTGCTTGGAGGGCTGGTCCTCGGTGGTGTTTGGAAAGTGGGAGTCCAGGCCCTGTCTACAATATTTGCAATTCTGAAGCATTGTTCACTGTACCTAAGTTGCCCATGTTGTTGACCATCTGATTGTTTCGCTGGGTTTTGTAATTGTGGTAAGGAGCTTGAGAATGTCACAGGCTGTGCTACCAGGTTACCAACATCTCACACATGCTGGCTGCTAGGAACCCTGTCTTGTCTGACTTCACCAGGAAAGACTTGGACCTACATGTGGCTCTCCAGAGATCTCCAAGAGCTGCATTTGCTTAGAAACAGCCTGATAAACTTGGAGGTGGGAGGATAACTAGTGCTGAATCCTCAGTCTTCCTGGAGCATCCCTGAGAGACAGGTGTAGGAGGGACCTGATACCCTCAAAAATGCCAGCAGGTTAGTTATATGATTGTCCATCATTTCAAGACTCAGAATTCAGAGAAGACCACAAATAGATGCCAGACCCATAAGTCATGCAGAAGGCAAGCATGCCCTAGTCACCCACTAACACTCATTGCCTAACAGTGTAGTTACTATCTCAGGGACAGAATAACAAAGTCACTTCTTATAAACAAAAGAAAAAAAGGTAGTCTAAAGAGAAAGTAAGACTTTCCTAGGATCCTGCAGCTACCAGTTTAATAGTAAATTTGGATTACAAACAAACAAACAAACAAACCCTGGCGACAGGACCCAGTGGTTAAGAACATGAATGCTGACAATGCTTTTCTGGCCCAGGGAGCACTTGCACACATGGCACACACCCACAGGAAAACATACAGAGAAAAAGATAAATCTTAAAACATCTTTTCCTAGGTCTTCCAGTAGCATTTGTTGCTAAGTACTGAGCCACACAAACAATCTAACAAGCTAAAGGCATTGCAGTGTAGGTGGCTAGGGAGTAATTTTTATTTTGTGAAATTGTGAAACTTTTCAGGACAAAAGGGCCTCAAGAGCAATTCCTAACATAAGTTCAAAAGGACAATGGGAGACAAGAGCATGTTTTCATCTGCGCTTCCACTCAGCTGCAAGATGGAAAGAGAGAGAGAGTGTACAGAGAGAAGGGCTAGTAGTCGGAATAGGCGGCGCCTGTCACCATCTCTCTTTCTCAACAATTTTCTAAGTGTGGGAAATGCACAGACGAACCAGGATAAGCTCACTGCCACAGCAGTGTGCTCACTGTGGATGACAGGGTGGATGTCACTAGCCATTTGCAAGAAAGCAAATGATAATCTATCCTAGCAGAAGGCAGTTTCTTTCTGCCAGATCAACTCTTCTGGGACCAGTAGAGGCGGCTAGCAGAAGTTTCAAGCAGTGACAGACATCACTGAGGCCATTACAAGGGCTCTTCCCCAAACACTCCAAACCGTAACATGTTTCTATAGACCTATTTCAAACTAAACTGAACACATACGGGAATTCAGAACATAAACAGTACATGTATTGGATATACTGTTTCCCGTACAGACCGTTTCTTATGATAATATATGTAGCCATTTGTTTTATATTTATTATTATAGATAGCCATATAGTGACTGGAAGACAAAGTAACTTGCACAAACCTGTGGAAGCTTAAAGACATTTTCAAGTATGCAAGTAGGTCATTTATATTGCAATTAAAATCAAAATTAACATATTTTATAGTAAAAACGATTGCAAGATTAAATCTATAAAACTCTATCCTAACATGAGACGGAATTTTCAATATAAAATATTATTGGTCATGTACTTTATAGCAATGATAACAACCACTAATCACAGAAATTAAAATGAGAAAACCTGGCCATCACACAGTGACAAGTTTAGATAAATTTATGCCCTTGTTACAACAATATTCACATGCTTAAGAAGAAGATTCATAAAACATAAGCCATATAACTTATTTAATCTGTACAAGATACACTTCATTCCGAATTACTTTGTAAGAATAGCTCACCAACATCTGATACTCTAGGCTCACACTTCTGCTTCTCTTCAATTACTCAGACTTGAATGTTAAAAGAGCCCAACCTCAATTTGATAAAGAATGAGAAGAAAAATGAAGGGGACCCACTCCCCCACATCCACAGTAATTCCTTCCCAGAAACATTGAAATAAAAAATTATGCAAGGATTGGATGGTAGCCAAAAACTATATACAGAGATCCAAAAAATTCCTTCTGGAGTTTGTAATGTGAAAACAAAATTCAGACACCAAAGAATGATCATGCTAAATGGGGCTGTAATTCAAGCAAGTAAAGCTTGAGTTAAATTTTTAAAATGAACATAAACACAACACAAAACCTGACGAACTTGAACGTAGACTCAAAAAATTCATGCCAAAGCAAGCAGAGAAAACAGCCATGTTAACAAGGCAGGTAACAATTGTCAGCTCCACCCCAGAGGTGAAAATCACAAGACACAGATAGCTACATAGAGGAGTGGAGTGTGTGAAATCTGACCAGAGCAAAAGAGATCTGGAAGTCATTCTATACAGTAATAACTGAGGGACTGAGAAGTTCTGCTTGGGTAAGAGGGGAAAAAAGAATCAGCCACTGTTTGTGGTAACTCATTTCCTTTAGGGGGGGCCCAAGTTTTTTCTGTATAATTTTAGAGAGCTGGCTATGATGGGAGAGGAGTAATTAACTGAGGAAGATGTGTCAGTACCACAAACAATAAAAGGTATCCAAAATAAATGAGCTACATAAGAAAACTAATGTGTGTCCTAAATTACAAGGCAATTTTCCAGAATTTTTGACAGCATATTCTATATCTCCAAATATCTCAAAATGTGAACACTAAATGTAATTCTAATGTCAATGAATCAAAGAGCTGCCACCCACCTACCCCCATAAGAGTATATATTATCCAATTCCAAGGCTTCAGAGGCATCAATCTCCAAAATAGAAAGATGAACCAGCCCATCTGCAGGCCAAATGCTTCATCAGAGACTTCCTAAAATCTGGAAGTAGATTATGTAGCTTGTTGAAACACATTTGACCTGTTACTGTTTATTCTGTATGTTATACAGGCACTAAAAATATTCCCTATGCTCATACAAAAGGGGGACTATTTAGGGACTAAAACAAAATAAAACAAACAAACAAACAAAAAACCAGAGATAAAGATAACATATATTCCCAGCAGCTCACACACTGTAAGAGCTGCCCTGCAACAGAGGCCGTAGTCAGCTGTGCTGGACCTCAGAGACCATGCTCTAGGACAATGTTCCAATTAAAGAAGACCCAGAAACATGTGCTGCTGAAATCTGATGAAAACAAAATCCTAAACTTCACTTATCATCTTCAGTAACAAAGGAATAGCTGTTTTCCATCCTGCATTTCAGTGCGAACACTACAGAATTATGTTTAAAGGGTTGACCTATCAGACAGGGAATGTTGTTTCTTGGCTCTGAGACTGCTTATTTAGCATGTTCATGGCCTGGCTTTAATTCCCAACACAACAAGCCTCAGAAACAGAAACAGGTGATGATGCCCAACCTGTCTGCCTTTATGTATAAACAAGTCCATTAAAGTAAGAAGCAGTTCCTCTGTCTATGAGGTTTTTCAGCAACGATTCCAGGAAGCCAGACTCTAAGTCCTTCCTGTTACTCCAAGTCACATTATTCAGAAGAAACTGCCATGTAAGAGATTACTAAAAATATGGAGATGATAATTTGGGGCTATAAAGGTAACTCCCAAATGACTCATAATGTCACCATTACAGATTGAACCTCTGTGGAATTACTACAGTCATCACAAAAATCATCTGTATGCTATAGCACCAAACATCACATTCTTCTTACCTTACTGAAAAAAGTTAACAGTTTTTGGAGTGTTTCAGAAAGGAAAACAAACATTCTAGTTTCACTGTACCAAGTCAAAGATTTTATATATCTACACACAGACAGGGCTGGAGCAGTGGTTCAGTGATTAAGAGCACAGGTTTGATTCCAGCACCCACACGGTGGGGCTAACAACCAGCTCTAACTCCAGTTCCAGCAGATCTAGCATCTGTGGGTACCAGGCTCACAAGTGGTGCAAACACACATTCAGGCAAAACACTCATGCACAAAAGTTCTTTTAAAAATACTTAAAATATTACACACACACACACACACACGACTGGTATTTCCTTCTTTATAATTTATCTTTTAGATTAAATGATGAAATTATTCAGGTGTCTAAAGAGATACAAGGATACATAGCATACATGGCCTGTCTCCAAGACAAATACTTAATTGATGCACAGCTCCCAAAAGACACTTTGATTATAATATATATATAATTTGTCGCTAAGAAGCAATCACCATACTTGAGCCCACTTAACCTTATCCAGAAGAACACACCACCCTTAGCCTATTTGCTTTTCAATTTAAGTTCTTCTACAAAGTTTGTCCTTCTTTTACTTTTTCCCCATTAGTCCCCAGTCCTTTCATACTCTAATCTTGAAACTGGAACCTAGGGTACTCACTCATCCATCACAGGAAGCCATGTGAGCCACATTTAGCCTTAGCATGGCTTACCAGTCTCAAAATCTGCCCACAGCAAACCCCACAGGAAGTGAGGCAGCTAACCATCTATTATCCAAAATGTGCTCAAAAGAAGACAGTCCAAACCACAGATGTCAACATTGACAGATTTTCATCTCCTTCACTGTCCTTTGTCCTGTGGGACATCTCTCTGTTTCTCATACATTCAGAGAAATGATCATGTTACTCTTTCTTGGGACATTAAAGTTCTGGGCCCCCATTCCCACTTTTGTTTTTCTACACCAAGGGACCATTGAATCCTGATAATTCAGTGCTAGTAATAATAATTTACCAACTAGTTCCTTAATGTCAGGTACGGCCAGTCTGTTCCATCAGTTGACAATGTCCTTGTCAACTGGTTTATCAACATGTGTCAGAACTATCCAAGGCATAGATAGATGCTGGGTCACAATGCTCTTCAATTAATGTGTACAAGGAACTGCAGAGAACCAAATTTCTGTGCACCAAGAGATACTGATGAAGCAGGTAATCACATTATACAACTACTGACCTAGGTATGCCAGCAAATATCCACAATGAGATACAACAAGACAGAGGAGGAGAAGCAGTTGAAGAATATTCAGGATTATTCTACAGAAGAAAAAAAAAACTAGGCAGTTCCTGAAAAGGAGGTAAGATTTAGATAATAAGAAATAGAGGCAAGAGAATTCCATCTTCTGCTTTCAAAAAGAAAAGAAATGGTTAAATGTATTGCTGAGAGAAACGGCATCTGGAAGCCAAAATGAAAAAGGCCATGCAGAGCTCTGAGAAGTACCAGGCCCCGAGTTGGGGGTGGGGAGAGTGCGTTTCTGAAAGGTTTGCAAATGAGGGATACACATTCTGAAGATGCCAGAATTTCACCAGCTGCTTCAATGTGTGTTGCACTCCACCATGTGGCAGACAGGGTCCTAAAAGCATGGTATTCCAAAATGAGTAAAAGAGAAAACAATCAACCTCTGCTGTCAGGGCCAAACACAAAGCACAGCGCTCCAGCTTTCTGCGCTAAAGGCCATGGAGAGGACACGGGGAATCACGGCCGCCGCAGTTCTGAGTCATACACATGACACACTGAGAGGAAGGTCTGATGCTGGGGCAGTGAGCCATGCAGGTAACATGGGGAAGCTTTCTAGTAAGAGGAACAATGGATACAAAGTATGGCATGGTGTCTAGTTTGGGGAAGGACAAGAAAGGCATGCATATGGCCAGAAGTCATCAAGAAAGAGAAGATGTGACACATGCAAAATTCAGACCTGCTCCTGAATTGCACAGGGACTCACAGGCCACTGCAGATTTTAACCTTGACATGGGAAGCTATCAGAATTTTGGGGAAAGGGATAACATAACAGATGCCAAGATCAGCATCTGCTAATAGCAATACTAACAATGTCTACTTACTATTCATCAGATTCAACTACTAATGCTCTCTAGTTTACATCAAATACACTGCCCTAAATAAATGTATTTGAACTGACTGAATCCCAGATTTGGGTCCAGACAATCTGGCTCTGGGGACCATGCAATTAGTGCTATGCAAGAGGGCTTTCTCATCATCTGACTAAAGTTTAACAGGATTGCTTGGCTTCGCTGAAAGAAGCAATGATAAATTCAGGCACTGTTGGCTAGGAAAGGGTCTACAGGAACACTCGAGACTAGAGATCATGATGGGAACCAACAGTAGCAGTGAAGGATGTGAAAAGCAACCAATCTGGTGTGTTTTGAACTAATTGGCATTTTACATTGAGTTTGTGAGGAAGGGAGGGAAGAAGGAATTCCAAATTATTTAAGATGACTTGACCAGAACACAAGTGTCCTGCATGGGTAAATGGTAAGCGTTTAAATGGGAAGTTATCTACGGTGACAATGCAGATCCTAAAAGAACCTGGATGTTCCTTTCTCCCTCTAGAAAGGAACATTGCCAGAACAGCTTCTCTTGTGCTGATATCTGCTTGTTCCAAGGAGAATCATGAACAGAAACTAGCAAGAAACCTAAATGTGCTACTGTGGGTTTCACTGCCCTGTGTGAACGGTGGCGACTGAGCTCATCCCAGAACCAAAACTTTCTGCCCTTCACATTAGTTCAAATTTCACCAGACTTGGGCAGTCGGTATTCAGGGACTTATCCTCATTTTAAACTAATCTGTAGACTAAACAAGTCACTGGTGTACATTCCCACATAAGTGCACCCTTGCTGAAACAATGTTTACACGGTTTGGAATACGTACATTGAAACGCGCCTGGGAAAGAATATCCTGTTGGCAAAAACCACTGACGAGGACCATGGCAATGAAATGTCACCCAGCTAGCCCTTTTCTCCCTGGCTCCCCCCAATTCTTGCCCTGTATTCTGTGCGGTCATATTCAATTAGTTTCTTGCTACAAAATAATAGAAATAAGTGGCAGGCCGCGTAGCTGTTTAAACACTAGGATTACTCCAGAAGAACACAGCAATGCACCAATCAGTCATAAAGATAATGCACATTTAAAGCAGATGTTTGTAAAATAGCTCTTTGAATGCAATCCAACCTCTGTGTATAAATCCACACAAGGCACTGGTATATAAATCCCAGAGGCACTGGTCAGCATATCTGAGCAGTCAGCAATTCTTGTAGGGCACTTGTGGAGCAGGAGATGGGGTCATCCTCACTCTTGATAGTTTAACCAGTATCCTATTCGACCAGTTTCTGACCAGCATCCTCAGAATGGCAAGCGCTCCAAGCATCTCTTACAATGCAGGGGCACTCTGCCCAGTGCTTCAAAGCTTCATGCTATTACTCATCCATGTCTGACTTCTACAGCCAAGAAGCAGTGTTAGCGATGGGTATTTCCTCGGAATCGCTGACCTCTCCCAGTGAGCCCCAAATGCTTTTTTTTTTTGTTGTTGTTGTTGTTGTTGGTTTTTCGAGACAGGGTTTCTCTGTGGCTTTGGAGCCTGTCCTGGAACTAGCTCTTGTAGACCAGGCTGGTCTCGAACTCACAGAGATCCGCCTGCCTCTGCCTCCCGAGTGCTGGGATTAAAGGCGTGCGCCACCACCGCCCGGCTCCCAAATGCTCTTAATTCCAAGATTTCTCAAAGAAGAAACTCACATGTCTGTCTGGTGCTCGGGAAGGAAGTCAAATCCCCTGGGACTCAAAGTTACAGATGGCTGTGGTCCGCCATGGCTGCACCAGAAATCACACCAGAGATCCTCTGTAAGAGTCATTTCTATTCTCCTAACTGCTGAGCTATCTCTATCTCTCCAGTCCCTCAGAATTATAAATTAAAAATGATCAAGAAAATGTTTATACCTTTGAAAGTACCTTTAAACATACTGTAGCCGAACTACCATTGTTACTATTTAAACCACATCATTTAAAAATATTCTTTTTAAGGTTTGTTTTTAGTTTTAAGTGGGGGTGGGGTAAGTGCATGTGAGTGCAGGGGCCACAGAGCCAGAGCGGCTGCTGTGCTCGAGTTGGAGTTACAGTCAGACTGAGTGGTTTGATGTGGAAATTGAACTCACGACCTCTGCATACTCCTAACTGCTGGGCCATCTCTCCAGCCATGAACCGACTCTTACCACCAGCCTCTGTCACCAAGAAAACTACTTTCTGAATCACTGAGAATAATGTGATGGCTACTATCAACTGTCAGCCTGATGAGATCCACATTCACCTGAGAGATTAACTAAGCTAACTGAAGTAGAAAGACCCACCCACGTGGACAGCACCATCCCCTGGCCTGGGATCCTGGACTATACAAAAAGGAGGAAGAGAGCTGTGCATAAGAATTTATCACACTCTGCTTCCTGACTGTAAACACAATGTGACCAGGTCCCTCAAGCTATTGCCACTGTGGTATCCCCACCAAAGGCACTGTAACTGGAAAAACCTTTTCTCCCTAACCTGCTTTTATCAGAGTATTGTATCGCAGCCACTGAGAGTGAGGAGTGTGTAGAAAAAGTTTTCCCTTCTTCACAAAGTAGAAAACTATTCAATGTAATGAATTCCCTTGTCTATTAGCAGAGCTGCCTACTGCCAAGTTCACGGTCCAGCTGCGTCCATCCATTCTCCACTGATGCCTCTCAACACCATTTTGTTCTCTTCTTCCTCTTCCTTTCAGTCTCTTTTCCAGCTATTTCTCCCCTTTCGTCCCTTACTGACAGCTAGGGCTAACACTTACCGACACCGCCTCTAAACATGCTTTTAAAATTGCTTGAGCTGCATGTTTAGTAGAAAAGACCATCAGGCACTGCAAAGCAACCCCGAAAACTAAAGGGCAGGAGGAAAGGATTCCCAGGGAACATGAATCCTTAAACTGAAACATACAAAGCGAAGCTTGCCTTTAAATAAATTTAATTTGTAAAAGATAGTAAATAAGTAAATAAAAAGATAAATTCAAAATAAAGTTTCTAATTAGTGTACTGCAAGAGAGTATGAGGGATGAGGGAGGAGTGTCAGCCAGTAGCATGCTAATCAGGCATCCAATCAAATACGCTATCACACTGGAACAGACTCAGCTGACTCAGCGGAACATCAGCACTGATCTTAGAGCCCTGGAGCGAGCTTCCCCTGCTTATTTCCATTTCCCTTGCTGGGACTGTACGAGTTTCCAGGGAACCTAATTTCTCAGTTCTAAAACTAAAGCTCTGCAGAATGCTGTGTCCCAAACTCATGGGGTCAATGACCTACGGCAGCTGTTCCAGATACTCCTGGAGTTTTGCGCTCCATGTCCTTTTGCAGAATCGCAGAATCCTGTTTCAGCTTTTCCACCCCAGCACACCGCTAAATTAAGCCCTCGGATAACATTGCAGGGACAAAAAGGCTAAACACTTTAGTAAGTGATTACTAAAACAGTCACCAGCGGCTCTCAGAAAGTTCTAGTCTACATCCACATCAGAATATACTTTAGAGCAGGCAGAGTGCATTTTTACTCTGTGACAATTGAAGCAAATTTAAACATTTAACATGTCATTTATATGTGAACTTTAGAGACATCTTATATCCTATGTTCTTCTCTCATGTTCATGTGCAACCTGCCTGTAAGTTCTATCAGCATAACTGGCCCAGGCTCCCCTGGCCACCTCTCCTGTTCTGACACCAGCACCTCCTCCCTTGGACACGAGAACCTATATTCTAAAAGGCCACACAGCAATCACTGCAACCTCATCAATCAGTTCTTTACACTGTCATTAGAAAGGTGGCCTGACAAGCCACACAAATGTTCTCTTTCCTCGCAGAAAAGTTCAGCAGTTTTACTCTTGTTTTCAGTAAAGTCCAGACTCTTTGCCGCTGTGTTCCTTCCCTGTCTGTCTGTCAGCCTGAACTCTTTCTTTTTTTTTTACTTTAAGGTTTATTTATTGTATGTACATGGTGCTCTATCTGCATATACACCGCATGGCAGAAGAGGGCATCAGAGCCCTTTATAGATGGCTGGGAGCCACCATATGGTTGCTGGAAATTGAGCTCAGGACCTCTGGAAGAGCAGCCAGTGCTCTTAACTGCTGAGTCGTATCTCTCCAGCTCTGGGTATGAACTCTGGGCACCACCCACCACAAGCCCACTGCTCTGGCTACTCTGCAGACACACCCAGGGCTCAAGAAGCTGTTACTTAAGCTCTGCTGCTGCAGCCGCCTCTCCAAAAACAATGCATCCCCCAGCCCACTTAGAGCACAAATATGGAACAAAGCCACGAAGAGACCTAAAATGGTATTTTCCAACTCCATCATTCTTACACCAGATCTCTCTCTCTCTCTTTCTCTCTCTCTCTCTCTCTCTCTCTCTCTCTCTCTCTCTCTCTCTCTCTCTCTCTCTCTCTCTCTCTCTCCTTCTCTTTCTCTCCTTCTCTCTCTCCCTCCCTCCCTCCCTCCCTCTCTCTCTTTCCCCTTTGGGATTCACATTCATTGATATAATTCTTTACTGTGCTTCCTCCACTAAACCTGACTGTGTATTCCAGTAAAATGATATGACATCTCACAGGAGAAAAAAAAAAATGAAGGGAAGAAAAAAAATCTTATTCTGGTAAATAGAAAGTAAAGAAATCACTACAAATTCAAGAAATAAATCAGTAGTTGTGGTATTAGCAGAGCTGCCATGATTCTACAAAAGTGAGGGCCAGGTGACAATACACCCAGCTTTCTGCTATGTAAAAAAAAGTTCATGCTCCACAACACATCCTTCTTTTACAAATCACATGCAAGTAAGTAAAAATGGAGTCCAAAGTGTATTTTCAATAATATTACTACAATTTAGTTATTAATTAAATATTACACATCACATTAAATGATGTATTTGTGCAACAGTGAGCAGTGACATAGGCAGTCTGGAGCAACCCCTTCAGAGACACCAAAATATCACATAAAATCATAACCTAAGAGCAAACAAACCCTGAGAAATACTTACAGAAAAATGAGCAATGTTTTGAAGCAAGACATAATACAAAATTGCCTTCAAATGCTTGTCAACATTGATACAAAACACATGAAAGTACATGAACAGGAAAATATCACAATATTCTGCTTATTACTTGATAGTTGAATCACACACATATTTAATTTACTCTCAACTGTACTTTCAGCTACAGAAATCCATTTCACTGTGAGAAAAACCACAGTTTTAAGTAAAGATATAGTATGTATATTGATCAGTCTTCATGATTCTCTTGGTGCTCTGACGCCTCTTACTTTAGAACATGCTCCAGATGAAAGCTTGCACTCACTGACACATGGCGTCAAAACAAATCCAGACTCACTAAAGATTTGTCTTCCCTTCAGTAAAAATGAAAGCTGGGCCCAGTGAGAAGGCTCAGCAGTTAAGAGTGCTACCATCTCCTCCAGGACCGAGCACCACACAGGCCACGCCCACTTAACTCCAGCCCCATGACATCCCAAAAGAAGGGGTACTTCTTTCCTCTGCTGGCAACTGCACTCAAGAGCACATCCCCACCCCACCGGTGTACACATAGCTAAAAACAAACAGATCTTAGGTTAAAGAAAGCAAATAGGTTTTAAAAGCATCTTCTAAATACATACATATCGGTGCCTGCACATCCCCACACCCAAAGTCACAAAGCACATGCATGCATACACCCCCCACACAAAGCCACAAAGCACATGCACATTGCTGCATGTACACCCCCCACAGGCAAAGTCACAAAGCACATGCATATCAGTGCAAGCATACCCCACACATGCAAAGCCACAAAGTTGCAACTGCCATGCAGCTGACTAAACGTGTATAATCCTTAAATGTAAGTCTTTAATTCATTTTGAGTGGCTTGAGAGAACATGACACATATGCACAATGGAATGTTCCTCAGCCATAAACGAGTTAAAGGGCCAGAAATGGTGGTATAGACATTTAATTCCAGCATTTGGCAAGCAGAGGCAGGTGGATCTCTGAGTTAGAGGCCAGCCTGGACTACACAGTGAGTTCTGGGACAGGAACCAGGAGAAACCCAAAAGTATTGGAGGTGGGGAAGTTAAAGAATCACAGTGACGAAATGGGGATCATTTAGTTAACTGAAAAGAGCCTGCACAGAAAGACACAACACATGACTTCACTCATACATGGGATATGGGATCTAAATAAACTGATCTCTTAGACCCTGAAAATAGAATCATAGTTACCAGAAGCTAGGGAGAGGCTACTCAGTGGCTACTTAGCAACAGTGAGAAAACAGTAAGCAGTTCTAGCTGCTGCTGCTGCTGCTGCTGTTGCTGCTCCTGGCTAGTAAGGCAGTTTGCTCCAGTACTTTCAGTTTCCTGAGCACTAGGAGGCTAAGTCAAGTCCCTCCCTCCTTCTAATCAATGAGGCAGAATTTTTCTGTTATCTCTTGACCCTTCTCAGATTCCTGAGAAAGACCTGATGCCTCCTCAGAAAAGTAACTGGAGTTACTAAGTATTTGCTAAAATCTAACAAAAGTTACTCTGTAAAAAGGACACAGTGGAAAATTAAATAAACAGCTGACAATCAGACACTGTATAACTGTAACTAGAGATAAGCTGAGTCACACTCTCCCTGCCCTGTGTCCTGTGCGAAAGAAGCTCTGGGGTTTCAGTCAGTCGACCTGACTCCCTTCCCCTCCCCTCCTCTCCCACCCTTCCTTCTCTCTCTCCCTACCATAAGAAGAAAAACAGATTTCAGTTAAAATTCCCTGATTCTGAAAAACCTCACACTATTTGACTTTTCAGAAACCCCCTAAGCAGGAGAGATTTGACTCTGCAACCCAGAGTACAGTGGAGCCGGCTGTGAGGAGAGGTCAGGAACAGAGATAACAGACTAGATCGAGCAGACCTCCTGGAGAAGGGATTTCTGAGGATTTCTGAGACACAGCAGCAAAGAACTGAGACAGTCACAGCTTCAGATTATTTATTTAAAGCCCTTACCTGCCTGAGACCTTTAATAACTTGTGCATAGTCTTCTACTGAAGTTAAAAAAGCAGGGGTAACAGCAATAATGGCTGAAACAACATCTGAGCGCCTGGAATAATAAGGGGAATCTGCAGGGCTCAGGAGGGGAGAGGGGAATCAGATTCATGATCATTGGTTCCAAGGAAAGCTGGGGGAAAAAATGAAGGGGAAAAAATAGTATAACAGAAAAATCGAGAAAATTAACTTTTGAAACTGAGTAAGTAATCAGAATCACCAGAAAGACAGTATCCACATTGTTAAATGTATTATTTATTTCCTTTGAGTCCCTAGGAAAATATTGTCTTTATATCTTAGCCTGTTAAAAACCCACTGAATCCTGTATTTCTCTTATTATCTGAACATAAGAGTAATTCTACTATTTTAGGCTCCAACTTAAAAATGCTAACTAGAATTATATTTCTTAAGGTGGCACAAAATAGCACAAATTGGGCAATTTCTATTTGTAGGCATGCTTCTTTTACAGGTATTATTATATTTATATTTAAATAATTGCCTAGGTCTCAATATTACTGTTAGAGAGCTATGATAATTCAGAGGCTAAGAAGCTTTTGCAGAGGATAACGTGCTAACGTGACATCTTCTTAAGTCTCTGTTTTCTTTCAAAAGCGTTAACCTCTTAACTAGAGCCCTACACTTTCTACATCATCTGTCACTCAGTTACTATGCGAACCGTTTATAAAGGCTTTGGTTTTCAAGTACATCATGTATCCCAGTATCAGAGGCAACATCATAGGTATTTTTAACTCACCGTTTGGAATCTATCAGTGCTTTGTGGTTATTCTCAGAAAGCAAGCACTCTTCCATATTCCTTCTACGTTTCTCTCAGCATTTCAAAATAAAGTAATACTGTCCTTAAATTCATTGTAATGTTCAAGAGAATGAAGTGGAATTAATACAGCTATTAAGGCCATTCACAGCAGAGCAGACTTAGAAGTACCAAGAGACATGTGAATCAGCGTCCTGTTCCCCGCAGAACAACCACGTACAGTAGATAATATCCACACTTTTTTTTTTATCTCTGCTATTCATGGAAGCAGCCAGCTGATTTCCTGCAAATAAATGTGTGTGTGTGTACATAGTGCATGCGTGCATATGTGTGTGTGTGTCTGTACATAGTGCGTGCGTGCGTGTGTGTGTGTGTGTGTGTGTGTGTGTGTGTGTGTGTGTGTGTCTAACATGGTCTAGCAACAACAGCTGGAAGAGTCCATCCGATATGGTCAATATAAATGCCATGGCATCACTTAGCATAACCTAGATAAAACCCTACAGTGAAACTGTCCAAAACATATTTCTACTTTGGATAGAATTAAAGGTTTAGGTTACATAATCAAAATACCTCCAATGCCAGTGCCTATCAACAGCTTCTGATTTCTTAATTGGCTGCACCCTTTCAGATCATATATTTTGTAATTTTCTTCCACACTTCAAATAGATTTCTCTGCCTTTTCTCCATCACCTCTTCGCATGAGTATTTCTCAAAAGGTTTTCCTAAACTCAAAAGCACTCCTCAATTAATTCACACGTGGGTGCTCACGACTACTGAGACAGACGCACGTCTTGCATGCGTGAGGAGTTTGTTTACTTTCATTTTCAGTCTTAGGAACTGGACACAGGTCCTTGACAGGCCAGTCAAGCACTCTTAACACTGAGCTGCTCACAGCGGCCTATAAGATTCAAGCCTGGATAGAAGAAAGGAAATGTATTATTATCAGTGATGGGTTTTTTGTTTTTTGTTTTAGTTAGTGCATGTTTTAAAACATTCATACTTCAGCAGGGAGCATCTAATCCCATCAACATCATCATAAGCCACACAAGCACCTCAGTCAGGTAACTGGGTCATTAAGTGATTTATATGATGGGAGTGGCTACTTAAGACCTAACACCCAGTAGTGGAAAATGAGTGCACTTAAGAGCATAAAAACTATCAAGTATGCAATACTTAGAAAGATAAAGATTAGTTAATTAGTGGCTGGGAAGGGGAGGAGGGCTCAGTAGATAAAGGGCTTGCCCCCAAACTTGAGGACCAGAATTTGAATATTCAGTATCCATATTAAAAACTGAGTGGATATGGCACACTAATAATGTCAGTACATGGAGGAAGTTGGGAAATCCTAGGGGCAAGCTGGCTGGCTAAAATACTGACGCACTGAGTTCAGGGAGAGAGCTCAATAAGTCAAAGTGCAGAGGGATCTAGGATGATACTCAGCCTCAATCTATGTCCTTCACACACATGCACATACACGCTCATGTGTACCCACATTCACATGAACCCATACATGTGTAAATGTACATGCACACCTATGCATAAAAGTTTATCATTTAATAAACCAGATATTTCTTTAATACATAACATATTAGAAAAATAATTGTTAATGTTTATCTGCTCCCTTAACAAGTTATAGTTAATTCCCCAATATATAAGACAAATGCTTTTTTTGCAATTTGAGAGTATCATAACAAAAATTATTTTGCTTTTTCAATTTACACTCTTTTCTTCTAGCTGTCTTGTTTGAACTTCTTCTGTTAATTTACATAAAGTCATTTTGGAGAGCTGGGAGTTTAGCTCAGTGATAGAGCGCTTGCCTAGCAAGAACAAGACCCTAAGTTTGGTCCTATGGTACTATGGGAGGTGGGTGTGGTCCTTTTGGAAACAGCAGATAAAAAAAAAATTATCAGTAAGATTGTGCCACTCACTAGATAACATTCTGTTCTGGAGGTACAAACACAAGAACAAACACAGCTGAGACAGCAGTCCAGAACGTATCAGGGAAAGCATGCTCACGGGTCACTCCATTCTAAAGGCTTAAGGGTGATCTCTGTAGCTAACAGCACATGCAAGCATGCACGCACACGCATGGGTGCAGGCATATAGGTGAGCACATACATTCCTGCACTTTTCTCGTATAACGTGATTTCTTTTGAACTTATGGGTCTGTCTCACTAAATGTCATATTTTAAAACTATAGGACAAATTAACTATTTCTGTAACAAACTGAAGAGGGCCAATTTTAAATAGCATACACTATATAGGCTTACTTTGAACATTCTACAGTTACCAGCGTCCGCCCTTGTTGATTTATAAGTTTAAATAGGAAGGAAGCAACAGAATATACAGTTCTTTTAAACTGCTTTACGATATTTAAATAACTGGCTTCTTTGACTCCTCTGAGAAGACAGAAAATAGCTTCATATAAATACTAGACTGTTTTTCTCTCAGGGAGCATTTGTGATACTTTAAAATGTAAATTTAATTCTAGTAACTGTTGCCATTATTATCTTACCTCTAAAGCAAAAACTCATTAAGAAAAAAGCCACATCAAGTTTCAGTCAAATCCCATGTGAGCTACAGTAACTAAGAGCAAACACAGATTTCAAAAGACAAGACCACTGTGCATCTCTGTCCTCTTTTGCCTAATAAAGTAACAGTAAGTTTCCCAAGGCCTTTTTCCTGATTCTGGCAGTACTTGGTTTCTGCCACTCATCCTACATTTAGAATTCAAGAAGTATCACGTATCAGTGAGGGAAGGATCATACACTGCAAATCAAGTTTGCTGGGGGCCAGGGGCTCGGCTGCAGAACCAAGGGACCTTAGATCCCTGCCTCCTGGCGCCAGCTGTCTACACTCTTTCCCATGATTTATCCTAACGGGTCTTTGATTTCTTCAGCTTTACATATGAATTATTTCCCTATCAAGATCTCTACCATTTCAGTGTACAAAAGAACTGCGCCTATGGTAGGTTTGCTTGTGGCACTTTTTTCTTCCCTCCACACAAAGCAACAAAACATCATTTAATAAATATCTGAGCCCTGAAATACTGTTGTATCTAGAGTATTGAACAATGCACCCTGTGGTACTGTTAGCTACCAACAGAAAAGTATTATTAGGGGAAAAATAGTTTAGTTAATTAAATTAGTGTTTAGTAAACTAGAGAATCACAAAAGCCATTGTAGATCACTGCTCAAAACCAAGAATTACAGCAGAACAGAAGCGTTAGTTTACCAGCTCCACTGGAAGAATATTTAGGCAGCACAAACTGGTCTTGTAGGGTTTTGTAAAAAGGACACAGCTGGGTGGGTAGGGAAGGAGTTCTATCTGGGAAGAGTTGGTAAGATGAATATGATCAAAATATGTACAGACTCGAAACTCTCAAAGAACTAATAAAGAAAACAAGAAACTACATATGTAAAACAAATAAGTAAATAAATAAAAACACAGTCTTCCTCCTGCTGAAGAAAATGGACTGCTAACTGGGTAGGGTTATGCAAGTAACGTGTTGCCAAGAGGTCCCAAATATGACATCCACTAGCTCTTTTCTACCTTGAATGTCATGGACTCCTCCCTTGGAAAACAGTTGTCTATGAAACACTGTGCTGGGGAAAACTAGGAGATAAAGCATTAGCCAAATAAAGTTAGGCAAGGGTTTTCGGAACCCAGGCTGTGCCAGGAGCATGAGGCTTTGAGGACGCCGAGGTCAGAAAACACTGAGAACTCTGTCTGCTGCGTATGTCTGTTCATTGCTTTGCTTTGGTGATGTTCCAGACTCGGGTTTGGTTTTGTTTTGCCCTTGGTTACCTAGTAAAGTCACTGATTGAAAAATTCCAACCTCATCTAAACTAAACTAAGAAGAAAAAGAGAACTGTCCTCTAGAAGGGGCCGGCAGGAATGAGTAGGGCCTGGATGAGCAGGCCATTCTGGTCACAGCCACAGTGCCCTAGCAGCCAGGAAATACCAGCCTGGCTGGAATAGGAGCTGGTACCTCTAAAGACAAGAGGCCTCAGAGCTGGCCTGGGCAGGACTGGAAAAACCCAAACAAACAACCAGCCGGCCCTGGGCACAAGGGCTTGCAAGACTTCCTGGGACAGTGGGTTAGCCAGGTTATTTGGGTTTTCAAAGATGTGATTTAAATAACTGTTTGCAGAATTTTTCAAGACAAAATAGCTGCTGGTGTTTACCATACTTACAGAAAAAGAGTTTTTAAATGCTTGAGGAACTGTTGAGACTCAATCTAGAACACTGAAAATAGAAGGCATGCATGGTGACACAGGACTGTAACCAGCGTTAAGGAGAGAGAAGCAAGAGGACCAGAGGTTTAGACCATCCTGGGCTATATAAGTGAGACGTTACCATAAAAAAAGGAGAAGTACCTAATAACTGGCTCACCTCTGTGTGATAGGTATTAAGTAATTAGCACCCAAAAACCGTATACAAACTATAGTTCCAAGCTAACTAAACTAAAGTCAGAGGCAGAGATGTGCCCTGGGCTCTAGAGGGAAGAAGGATGGCTTGTGGGAATGTTTCCTACCAACCAACAATGCTCCAGCATCAGGAACTGAGTGCTTCAACCCATGCACTTCTATCACTTATTGCTAAGCCTGCAGGAGAGTCAACCATGCTGCATACTACTAGGTTACAGGAAGGAAAAGAACCCAACAGAGCAACAAGTAGGACCAATTTTCTAGCCAGGTTTATTGGAGAATGGGACCAGACATTGGGGTGAAAGGGAAGTTCTAATCAGCCCAGAAAGAGCAGTTAGTTATTTTAAGGTCCTTGGTGAGACTATAGGGAGGGGAGGTGTTGTAAATAAGAAAATAGGCCGAAGGTTGGCTGACATCACCCAGTAAGACTCAGGGAAATCCTTTCTTGTACTTCTGGCAGAGGGAAGTGTTGACAAGGTTCGAAGGGCACTCCTGGAGAAGGGTCATCTGTGCAACCATGGCTATAGTTTTGTCTCACACAGCACCTCTGCAGTCCAAGTTGTCTGGAAATGCTAGGTGGTAAAGAGAGGGGCTAGGAAAGAGACCAGTGGCAGTGAAGACCCCATCTGTGGGGATCTAAGAAGCAGCACTTGACATGCAACCCTAAAGCAAGTAAGTCAAAAGTAAGTTAACACAATAAATGGATGGCTTATGCATCCAGAAATAAACTAGATAATACTAAAATAATAAGTAATCAATACTACAAATGAGATGGAATTTTAACTCTGGCCTACTTGAGAAATTCACCCTATTTTGACAGAAATACCTCCTGACAAGTCCACATTTAGCCCCACATATTACTGTATGCTAACGAAAAATCAACACAGGGGGCTGTTTATAGTAATAATCATGTGCATAAAAAACTGAAATGTGGTGGTTGGTTGACTTGCATCTCTGGTAAAGAGTCTTAAGTACAGCTGTCTATTAGGAACAAAAATCTACAGGCAGACGGGAAGGCTACTCCAAGGCAAGAGCTCTCCCCATCCTGGCAATGAGGGACTGTCCCTGTCACTCAGAAACTTGCACAGATGCTGGTATTGTTTTGTGAGAAGTGGCAATCAAGAAGAGCAGTGAAAGGAATAATTTCAGTGTTGGCTGCACTTGCCATGATGAGTAAAGATGCCCAAGGCCTCCTTATATAGAAGTCTCACTGGCTGGGTAACAGACCAGGTATTAAGTTAAAGTCTGGGTAGCAAGTACAGAAATTCTAAAGAAAACTAACAAACTGAGTCACCATAGGCCACTCTGCCCATAATATCATCTCCTTTAAGAACTCTAAGAAAATTCATGTTAATGGGAATGCAACACTCTTAGGACTATGAGGAAACTTGCAAGTCATGAGCCAAACAGGCAAGTGTGTAAACACTCTGGCTTGAACTGATTTTTAAAATGAAAATACTCATAATGCTAAAGAAAGGAAAAAATACACTTCTGCATGAAAATAATGCATCTCCAATCTAAGTGAAGCTACCCTAAATGAAAAATATTAAAACTTAGATGAAATTACTATATATTAAATTATAAATTGCAGTTTCGCATAAACAGTAACTTATCTGGAGTTACATTTTGAAATAATAAAGGCTCCCAAGTATAAAACGCATCCTTGTGAGCCAGTGAGTAGGGTAATAATTTAACAGCGCTCTACTGAACGTCAGCAATGGCTTAACAAAGCAAGCTTTCAGGGCAGCTTCAGGACAGCGATACTGCCCATATTCCACTACTCCGAGTAACTATGTGGGGCTAACTACAATCTCAACAGCTTTGGGAAACACTCCTGTATAATGTGTTCACCGAGGAAAAAAAGTAAAATACAAACACAAAATAGTTGAAGTCACCTGAAAAGACACTACATTCTCCATTCAGTCTGATTTACTGTCACAGTTACAAGAGACTAAAAATTCTGAATGACAAATGTACTAATTATTTCATTCAAAGGACTAAGCCAAAGTTCACCACCAAGGTCCTTGAACAAATTTCTAGAATATAAATTTAAAAGAAAAATGCATCTCCTTCCCATCT
Organism: Arvicola amphibius; assembly: GCF_903992535.2. Taxonomy (NCBI): domain Eukaryota; kingdom Metazoa; phylum Chordata; class Mammalia; order Rodentia; family Cricetidae; genus Arvicola; species Arvicola amphibius. The sequence continues at coordinate 159,204,049 of NC_052049.1, read as the reverse complement.
GGCCAAAGTAAACATATTTTGTTTTGACTACATAAACGTTATCTACACTAAAGTATATACTGAGTTAGATTCAAGTGTTATATTTCAGAAATTGCACAAATCACTGGCAAGATCTAAAATGAAAACCAGGTGTCTGGCATGCCCAGAGCCAGCTGCTACTGTCCCAAAAGTGGCTCTTTCCAAGAGAGGAGCCATCTACATGTGTTACAGCTTCAATGAGAATGTCATCTCCTACAGCAAGGACCAGCACAGGCAAGCGAACATTTTAGACCGAGTAGTCAATGCCATCTGTGTAGAGCTACTCAACTCCGCCTGGGAGCACAAATGCCACCACAGACAGTGTGCCAGCACATGAATGCAGCTGCAGCCAGTACAGAGTAAAGTTCATAAAGTTCTCACATGCCATGATGTATTACTTTCCTTCTGATCTTTTCCATCCACCCCAAAATGGGAAGTCTTTTTGTTGGAAGGCACTAGGAAAACAAATAGCCAGGCGTCATCTATGGATTTTGCAGTCTGTCCCTGGCTGAGGGGCAAACTGGCGGTCAGTCTTGCACATATAGAACTATGCACATAACCTACGAACAGCACGCTTTCCCTGTTAAACGCCCTTCTCTCTAAGTCACTGTCCCAGCTATTTCTTTCCCATACTTAGCAGAGCAGTAATGAGGGCAGGGAGGGCATGGAGAAACAGAACAGCCTGGAGAAAGGGTCCAAGCACTCCTATTGCTCCCCAGTGGCCTTGTGGGAGGTGTGGACCATCTCAAACCTCAGCTCAGCCCTTATAATGGACTGTGGCACACGAGCACCTGAAGGAAAACTGAATGCACCATCATTTATTAAAAGGAATCGGGAGAAAACATGAGCTGTAGCCAAGACCCACGAACAATGACTTGGAAACAAGGTGCTGAAGGGACATGGTTGCATTGCTCAGTCTTGGTAGCAAGGGTCCCGAAGGGAGAAAAAAAAAAAAAATCGCTGGGCCAAGTTAGTTGAAGTCCGAGAAAAGAACAGTTGGTAACCTCAATGGCTGCATGCTACTTTTCATAATTCCTAAAGGAGCCCTTAAACTAAACAAAATAAACGGTGAATCTCTTTGTGGTGAAACGGTTAGGCCTTCATTCTAAAGACTGCAAAAATGAGCAAAAATATATTTCAAACAATCTATAAGTAATTAAATCATAAACACAAAGCAAAACAGATTTGAGTTGTGTAAACCAACCATATTAAAAAGTTGTAAAAGAAAGACAAGCAAAAACAAGACAGCAAGGGGAGGAATGTCCTCAGTGCTAGACTGTCTAGGAGAAGTACAGGAAAGACAGACAGAGAGACTGGGAGAAATACAGGAAAGACAGACAGAGAGACAAAGTGCAGAGGAGTTTCCCTCCTTCCCTCCCCACAGCCTCTCCAGGAACTCCTCTCCCCATCTCCACCCTGTAAAGTGCTGGTTTCCATCAGCAGATAGGGACAAGTCTTTTCTGTCTTCTTCAAATGCACCACGGCAAATTAAAGAGCTTGTAATGAACATCGCTGAAAAATACCAGCCTTAACAGAAATGTCTGAAACCATTTCCTTCAAGTTTGCTCTGGTCTTTGCCCAATTTAGTTCATAAAATAGTCGGGGTGCCTCTAATAGCGCACGCTAGTCTGGATGCACTCAAGTATGCAGGCAGCAAAGGCTTGGCAGGAACACACTCTCCTCCTCTCATCTAGAAGGCACGGAGCACAGAACCAAGCATCCACATATGAACCTGACTGAAGAGCTCCCCCCGGGAAAGCTCCAAGAAAGATAATTCTGACAAATGCTTCAAGGACGAATGAGTACAAATGATGGTTTTCACTGAAATCTTGTCTACATTCTCTCTGGGTCTGGAATGCAGGGGTGGCCAAAAGGCACGCACTTAGCAGACCTTTCAGTTGCTGTAACAAGTAAGACATTCCCAACTGTTGAACACACATCCCAAAGCCAGAAAGTATATTCCAAAAGCACATTCACTATAATAGTGGAAAATTGCTAGAAAAATTTGCTTTCCAAAAAAACAAAGAGAGACAAGGGGTGAAGACCTGTAGTTCCGGCTACTCTAGAAGCTGACGTGAGAGGATCACAGGAACCCAGGAGCTCCACAAAAACCCTCCAAAATAAATGGAAGGGCAGAGGAGGAGCCACTATCCTCCCCATACCATTAGTTGTGTTGCTTGTAGGACAGCGATTTATCTTGCACAGGGATTCTCAAGCCTTTTAGAAGACGGACCTTTGGTTTTTTGAAGACTTCTTTTGTTCTCACATTTATTGCTGGGTGCTACTGAGTGGGTACAGGTCAAGGACACAGTCAAACTTGCAATGCATAAGACAGCCACCAAGAGCAAAAATGGCTCAAAGTATCAATAGAACCAAGAAATGTTGAGTGAATCCATTCCTTCAGTGTGGGAGGGTGAGAACACATTCATGGGTTTGCCTTGTATGGAGACAACCTCAGGAGTCTACCAGTCACGTTGTTTGACACAGGGTCTCACATTAGCATGCATCTTCGCCACGCAGGCTACATAAACTAGCTGGCCTCGCAGTTCCCGAGATCTGCCTGGGTCTGTCTGAGATCTCATCGTCCATGGGATTAGAAGCATAGGCCACCATGTCCAGCTTTAAAGTGGACCCTGGGGAATCCAAACTCAGACCTCACACTTTCAGGCCAAGTACCTTACCAACAGAGCCATCTCCCCCACTCTGAACACATTTTACTGACTAGCTCAGACACACTGACAAATAACGGGGGTCAGAAGTGATCAGCACTCTGCTGAAAGCCTACTAAACAATTTAGACCTTAAAGATTATTTCCAGATTTATGTAATGATTTTCAGGGATAAAACTAACCACCGCTGATCAATCTAACAAAATTACCAAACAATGTATCTCCTGCATTTCTTAGCTTATCACAAAGCATGAAAGAGCACCTATGTACGTAGGTCACAAGACTGGAGACTGCTCTGCTTGGCTCCATTGGTACACACTAACATTTCCAATCTTTAGTTTATAATCGAACTCTGTGCCTACCTACCAAAGAAACCAAGTCTCAGATGCCAACCCTGGATTTTATATGGAAAACATTCATATCTGAAATTCCCTTCCTCTGATGTTACACTCCATTAAGAACTTTAACATCTGATTCCATGATACTTGAAATTTTGCACAGGGAAGGAATTGAGTTTTGACTACAAATTTAAAGGTAGCAGCGTGGCATGGATATCCTCTGTAAAAAGTGAGAGGTGGCATCGGAGTGGCATAAAACACATACACAAAAAAGTTCTGACACCAAACTCTGAAATTGGCCAAGTCTTCAAGGTTATTTTTATTTATCAATAAAAGCTTATTTGGGTGTTTTAACAAAGAAACTTTTCGAGGTAGGTTTTTACATTGTATGTCTCTATTTGCATTTGTGTGGTTTTCAAGTGTTATGCTAAAAGAAAAACCTTCAATGTGTGATTAAATTTAGTTCCAATTCACAATAATCATACAGGTTCAGATTTCCCTGTGACTGATAGAATAAAGAAATCCATTTCTGTAGCCAACAAAGCAGGCACTGTTCACAGACGCAGGGGCTGTTAAGCGCTTAAGTTTCATGAACTGCCCAAAGAGAAAGACAAAACGATGGGCTACACAGACCAGCTGGACTTGTGCCAAATGTCACCCTCTTAATTGGAATCCCGAGGTGGAAATGTTTGCTCGTGGGTTTAGGTTCCAGGAGAAAAGGATCTAACTAGTTATTCAAGAAGGCAGACTTATCGCATCTACCCACTAACGCTACATCAGGTCATTTAAAGCCAAGGCTCTGTTCCAGGGAGTTGAGCCCAGGGCACAGAGGTGGAAACCGCCAAAGAACTCCCTTGCGCGATAAAGCGCAGCAAGTCGTGCTTAGACAAATAGGCGGCGGGGCTCTCCTCTGGCTGAACCCAAAAAGTTTTGTTCACACGAACTTGCCTCCAACTACTAGTTTTGGTTCAGCTTCCGAAACCGGCCACGGCCAGGGCTTAGGGAAGCCTGACTCCGCGTCCCCAAATGGACCAGAAGTAGTGGGTGGGTGGGTGTGCAGTGGGTCCCGAGCGCGGTTTAGGGACAGAGGCAGGGTGGCGGGTGCTTCCCGGGGCGCTGGGGTGACTGTCACCATCCATCAGAAAGCACGGAGCTCCCGCTCTTAGGTCCCGAAGCGGCAAGAGAAGGTGCAGGGTGCCCGCCAGACCCGCCCGTGGAAGCCGACGTGCGGAGCTCACCTGCATGGATGTACGAGGGCATCTCCTCCGCCACGCCCAGGCCCGCCGCCCACGAGAGCAGGGCGAGCACCGGCAGCAGGAGCCCCGGCCTCGCTCCGCGGCCCCCCATTCTCCCCAGCGCCCGGGAGCCCGGGAGGCCTGCGGCGGCGACTTCTCGCGAGACGCGGAGACCCCGGAGCGTGCTGGGCCAGACCCGAGCCCGGGCGGCGGCGGAAGGCGGCGGTGGCGAGCGGATGGCGTGGACTGGACGGACACCGGAGCGGGCGGAGGGCACGGAAGGGATTAACGCGGAGAAGCGCGAGTAGCAGACGGCCGAACCGGCGATGCCGGCGGCTCCCGCTTAAGAGCGGCCCCGGCGGGCGGGCGGGGCCGGGGGCGGGGCGCTGCTCCAGGACCCCGCGTCCCCGGCCGTCGAGGCTGAGCCCCCACCCTCGGAGTCGCCTACGCCTACGTGCACCGCCTCACGCCCCGGCTCCCCGGAGCTCCCTTGCGGGCAGAGCGCTTTGCTCCCACTCCCCGCATTCTAGAAGCTTCCGAGGCGCGCCCTGGCCAGACCTCCTCTGCTGAACCGGGCGCTCGCGCGGTGGTGAGAGGTGGCTGCGGAGCTTCAGTCTGCTTGACTTGTCACTCCCAGCAAGGGTGATGGGGAATCCATCCCCGGACACTCTGGCTTCCTAGCTTAGCTATCACTATGTCAGAGAAGGCCATGCTTTGATTTTATTCTGTAAACAGAAACTTCTCATTGTCCGATCAACAGTTCTCCGGGCTGCTAATGCCAGGAGAGCCATAGACTCTTTCCAGTAACGAAGCTTGTAAATGCGGCGGAATCCAAGCCAGCTTTTGTAACCTGAGGCTGCGTCTTACAAGATCTTCCTGCCCAACACATGGAAAAATACTTCTGACGGTGCAGGGGAGCCCATTCCTGGGCTCCTGGGAGCCACCTCCAGTACTTGGGGTTTTGATAAGTGTGCCTATGCAGTCATTTTTTCCTGTATTCTCACACTTTAGCCCAAAATTTAAACTGAATTGTGTGTCAATGAAAGTTTTGATAACTTTGTCTCACACACGCCATAGTATGCTTACTGAAAGAAAAAAGAATCAAATTGACCGCATTCAAGAATCTTCTGCTTAAATGTCCCTGAAATAAGAGGAGTAAGGAAATACTCATACTAACTCAGAACTTTTGAAATTAAAATTACTCAAGTTCATGATCATAGTTTTTGTAAAATTGGCATTAAAAACAAGAGGAATAGTAGCTGGCATATTAAAAACAGGTAGGAAAGTTTTTAAATATTTGGAGTCTGACATTTAGAGGGGAAAAAAATTCCTGAGACTAGACCCAAGGCGGTTATTACAGTGTTTTGAAGATTTTGGTGTGTCTGTCTCCCTCCCCACGCCCTCTTTTTGTAATAAAGAAAAGTTGCGGAAAAGTCAGATGTGTGTAGAAGTAAAAAGACGGAAAATGTGACTGGAGAAGACTAAAATAAGGAAGGATGAAGTGAGGTTTGGTTCCTCTGAAGAAGGAATCCCTGAGGGATGGATTCTTTACAATGTGGGTGGCGAGTACAGCATCATGAATCCAGGCAGGGCAAGCATATCCAGCCTTCAGAAGAATGGCCAGTCTTTTGGATAACTATGTTTCCAGAATTCCAGACTTCTCACTACCAAGGTCCTTTAATTTGACTTCCTGCTTCCGGAACCTCTGAAGTCCTCAATTTGCCTGGCTAGTACTGGAATTTCCATGTATGCTCACCTGTAGAGTCCACCAATAATTATTGGCTACTATGACCTTCTCCTGCTCTGTTGAGTCTCAATGTCAGAAGTGTCTCTGAGATTTTCAAAATAGCCAGATGTTTCAATCACAGCCTGAAAGTGTCCCGTTGTGAAAACAAATCCTTCCTGTCATCTCAGGTTGCCAGCCCTGCCTTCTGCTGGTAAGTCTACTTGAATGTCCCCATGACAAACACTTAGCTCATCAAATCCAGATCTCACACCTAGTTTCTTTGTCTTGGCTAATGATGCTTTAAGTCACATGGGTTCAGAAAAAAATAACAACAACTCTGCTCTCAAGACCACCCACCCAGGGAGGTCTTACCGTTTTCCTTTTCACTCTCTCTGTCTCTTTCCATTCTTGCTTGCTTGCTAAAGTAACACACCCCTAATGCTACAGCTCAAGTTCTATTCTTATTGGCCAACTTTCCTGTGGTTGCATTGGGTCCCAAACTGGGGCACTCTATTTTATTGCTAGACCCATAATACTCATGATTTTTTTTTCATCTCTAGACTCAAAAAAGAGTTTACAGAAGATCTGGACACAATCTTAACCCATTAGACTAGAATTCAGATAATTCCACTAAGATATTAAGCCACCTCATTCTATATCCTATACTTGTTTGATCTGGCTTGCTGTCTCCCAAAGCAGGACAGATGTTTTATTTTTACACTGCAAAGTTTGTGTAGCAATCATTGACATCATTTTGGTTCCTGTATAGGCCAACCTTGACCCAAGAATACAGGAACAGCATTTTGTGTGGTGTTCAGAAGAAACTGAGTAGGTGAGGTTGAAAAATTTGAGAAAAGACAAATTGGGGGTTGATCCATTTTGTAGTCTAACCCAGTGGGTGGGACCCTTCATTCAACAGACCTGATGTAAAATTTACCCCACATAGATAGCCTAGCCAAGGTACAAGATATCTGGGCTATCTTCACTTCCAACACTATCATTCGTTGACTGGGGGACCATGAAACACTTCTTGCTTTCCACACATTCCCAGCCTGCTGTGCCCAGAGATACAGCAACCACCAATGTTTGTGTAAATCTGGAGTATAAGAAGTCAGAATGGCATGCTCAAAATGGTAAGATCAAAGGAAAATCAAGAGTAAGCCTATGCTCCTTGTTCATGTTACCTTTCTGTATAAAGATAAGGAACAAACAACCCACTCCTCCTCCTTAGAGATTCTGCCTACAACTTGGATAGAGCAGGATATTCAAGGAGTTTATGTCGTGCTAAGTGTTTGTTCAAGCCGATTTCCTTTGCTGCTTTATTAGACATTTTTTAAATATAAGTGAAAAATTTATGGCGTTTTTACTCCCAAGTGAGGAAAAAGATATTAAGTTTATGAATGTAATAAGTGATACAGAGAAATCAGGAAAAGTAAAAACATGAAAGAAGAAATTTGCTGTAAATTTAGTAAACGGTTCTGGGACAGCATTACAGAGAACATAATTGGGTTGTGTAGTGTGGGCAAGGCGATCCTGGCACGATAAACAGACATGCAGAGACCCTGAAGTTAGGGGAGAGCAAGAGACCAAACTGGCTTCCGTATTATGTAAGAATAGTGAGATAAAGCCTACGGTGGAGGCTGACTGAGAAGCCAAGGACAATGGCGCTGGGCTTTGACTCTTCTACATGGACGGGCTCTGTGGGAGCCTTCTCAGCTTGGTTGATCACCTTCCTGGGCCTGGGGGGAGTTGGGAGGACCTTGGTCTTCACATAGAGTAGGGAACCCTGATGGCTCCTTGGCCTGGAGAGGGAGGGAGGGGGGGTATGGGCGGAGGGGAGGGAAGGGAAGGGGGGGGGAGGAGGGGAGGAGATGGAAATTTTAAAATATAAAAAAATAAACCATATATAAAAAAAGAACTGATGAGGAAGAGGCAAACACCTGAGCATATGGAGAACCTGCCTGACTTCCTCCTTTGACCTAGGTGAACAAAAAGTCCTGTCAATGTTGTCAGCAGAGCAGAGGTGTGCCTTGAGGAGGGTTAAGAAAGAATGAGACTCCAGATGTTAGATGAAAAACCAAGGGATAGGTCATGGCGAAAAGCACCACTAGAGACCGATTTAAGGACTGAAGGCCAGCAAAGAGACCATAGTGGCTTTAACCGCATTGGCACTAGTAAATCCAAGTCGATTTCTCATCAAGTTTTATTGTACAGCCAACAACTTTTATGCTCTGGATATGGGTGTGAGAGGAAAAAAATGTCAAGGAATATTTACTCAGTGCATATTTGTTGAGTGAATGAGAAGTAATGCTCTAGGAACATACTTCATACCTGGGGTGGACAGAGAGGGGAACGTTATAAGAAACAAACTGGAAGGAAAATAACCAGACAGCCGAGAAATGAAATGAAAGAAAGAGGGCTTTCTGGAGAGGGAGGAAACGGATAAAGTCAGACAAACAAAACGGATCCACAAAAGAGTTTAGAGGAAGGAGAGTGGTTTGAGTGGTCGGGATACAAGTTTAAGATCTAAGCCCCAGAAGGGAGCAGAAGCCAGATGGTGGAGAATGAGAGAAAACAGCAGAGCATTCCTTTGTGACTCCTTCTAAACCAGGCGTTTTCTGAGCACATCAGAGTGCAGCCTTCCCCACTTAGGGATGATTAAGTTACCACAAAGCTGGAACTGCCCTTCAAGTATGGAAGGTCTGTAACATGCTCCAGGGTCCCCAGCCAGTTTCCAGGTTTTCAAGCTATGAACTAAGCAAAGATGATTTCTAGTCACACACACACCCTAAACACTAAAGATCGAATGCCTTTTCAGCCAGTAAGAGAAAATTAAGTGAGCTGCCTAGCCTATCAAATTCTCAGCCAGCAAAGCTAGTTACTTAAAACAACAAGCGTGGGTTGATTTTTATTGTGATCTTTTTTAGAAATTTACTTTCATTTCTTATGTTTCATTAGAGATAAATAAGCATATAGTTTTCTATAAGAAATCGTTGTTCCTAACCAACACTTTCAGACTAAATATCATTGTTCAAATCTTAATTACATGCTTTAGTTACCTTATGTGGGATCTTCCCTAAGTAGATATGAGTTGTAAAGTCCATGTACATTGGAAAATGATGTCAGACAGAAAACTAACTGAGCCAAGTTAAAAAAAAAAAAAAAAAAAGTAGGCCAGGACCAAAAGGAGAGCCAAATCGTGCACGATATTCTGAGAAGATGATTCTAGCAGATGTTTTCTGACTAGTCAAAATGATTGGGACAGAGCTGTCTGTGCTGTGAGTCATCCCACAAGCCCAGCAGCAGACATTTGTGGTGGCTACATTTACCATCCAAGCATGTCTCACTGAAGTCCAGTCATATCAACATGTCTGTTGACACAGTCAACATGTCTGTTGACACAGATAACTAAAACTCCACTAACTTTGACTAGCAATGGGATATTGTCATGTTTTCTTGTTCAACAGTAGTTTCTAGTGATTTCTTTCTGGTTCTTGTTTTCGGTTTTCATGTTTCCTTAATTAAGTAAGTATGGCCCAGGGGTACATTGCCTTGAAGCTAAGAAATCTCAAGTGTCATAAATATGCTGTGAATATGAGGAGTGACTGGGAATTGTAGCTTAGTCTTGTTTGGGACGAAAGCCACGTCACAATCATGAATTATTAAGAAAATTATCTCTTAGCCACTGCCATAGAACTCTTAGATAGAGGGCCTAAATATTTTATTTTTAGCAGGGGGTTGTATGTGTGCTACAACAGGTATGTAAGGGGTGGAGCTCAAAGAATAATTTTGTAGGAGTGAATTATCTCTTTACACTGACTTTCAGGGATGGCTTCTGGTTAAAAGGCTTCAAGTCACTGAGGCAGTTCAGTGACCCAGAGCCTGAGTTTCATTTATCCAGTAAAGTATTAGGATTCTTTTCTTTACACCAAAAAAGTACACAGGTCTGTGTAAAGAAGACTTTGACTAAAAGACCAGTACATGAACACACTGCTTTATAAACATAGACAAACATGCTTGGGTCCTTCAACAGGGTCAGGATCTATTGAACAAACATTAACTCATAGGGTATGGAAAGTAGGCCCACTTTTCTGACCGCCAATTGGGCTGGCTAGTTTGACATCAACTTGACACAAGCTACAGACATTTGTGAAGAGGGACTCTCAATTGAGGAAAATGTCTCCATAGATTGGCATGAAGATAAGTCTGTAATCAATTTTCTTAATTAGAGATTGTTGTGGGTGATGTCACTCTTGGATTAATGGTCTTGGATGCTAAAAGAAAGCAAGCTAAGCAAACCACGAGAGGAAGCCAATAAGCAGCACTCCTCCATGACGGTTGTTTTAGTTCCTTCCTCAAGTTCCCGCCCTGACTTCTTTTGATGATGGGCTTGCCTGTATGATGGAATAAACCCTTTCCTCTACAAGTAATTTCTGGTCATGGCATTTCATCGCATCAACAGAAATTCTAAGACTCTAGCCAAATTTAAACACATGTTCCTTGTTTTCAATCTTAATAGCTAACAACTGCTCTGAGACCACGCTTTCCATATCACACCATAAATATAAAACCTTTGTGTCAGCTGCAGAATAGCTAAAAGGGTTAAAGAGACTGAAGCTGAGTTTAAAGAGTTTCAAAGAATCTTGAGAGTAAGAGGCTGGGAAACTGAGATGCATGAAAGTCTCTGCAGGAGGAATATGGAGAACCCAGACTGGAGATATTATGGAAATGCTGCTGCCATGGAGACAGAATGTAAGGTCAGAGTTCAGCTGCAGGAGTGAGGTGTGGGACTGTACTAGCTATAGAGGGAAGAGCAGGACCAGATGCAGATGAAGCAATGGGTGCCCAGTTGGGTGACAGGTCCAAACAGACAGACAAAGGGTGATGAATGAATGGCAGTATAGGTAGGCTATATCCACAGAGCTTTTTTGAAGTCCCTAGGACAGTTGGGAGCTCTCTGCCTACTTCTCCTTTGTGTACACACTGGGTGGTCAGATGGCAGGGCTGTGGGCCTCTCACCATGGCAGTGTCTGTGTCCTCCACTTCATGGGGTCCAAGTGAGCTAGCTTAACCTTTTCCCCAGCCTGAAGTTCAGTAAGTTCTTGGGCTCCATTTCCTGATAGGATTTTTACCTTCCCTTATGCTCCACTAGTCCCAGTTGTTTTTATAAATTTATCAGGTAATTCTGCTTTTCTGCATAAGCTAAGTATCACTCTGCGCTTGCTGTATAGTGCCAGGCAGATGAGAGTGTTTACAAGTCCACCAAATGCAATTATCCTCTCTCTGCAACATGGAACGAAACCCTTCTTGCAAAACAGAGTCTACCTGTCTTGATGGGGGAGTGGCATTTCAGGATTAGGAAGAAACCTGGTGCCAGGGAAATTCCCAAGAAGCCACAAGAATGGCCCCAGCTACTACCCCTAGCAATAGTGGAGAGGGTACCTGAACCGACAACCTACTGTAATAAGATTGGCGACTATCCTAATTGTCATCCGAAAGCCTTTATCGATTAACTAATGGAAGCAGATGCAGAGATCCACATCCAGCTACCAGGCAGAGCTCTTGAAGTTCTCCTGAAGAAAAAGAGGAATTGTATGAGCAGGGGTGGGAGGGGGTGGGGGGGTGAAGGGTGGTGTAGGGGGTAGGGTCAAGGTCATGATGGGGAAACCCACAGAGACAGCTGACCTGAGCTCATGGCTCTCATGAACTCTGAACACCTAGGCCCTCTGCATGTGTGTGACAGTTGTGTAGCTTGGTTTATTTGTAAGACTCCTAGCAGTGAGATCAGAATCTGTCCCTGGCACTTAGCTGGGTTTTGAGAACCTCTTCACCATGTTGGATTACTTTACCCAGCCTTGATGCAGGAGGAGAAGTTGGGTCCTGTCTCAACTTGATGTGCCTTTATTCAAGCCCATAGGAGGCCTATCCTTCTGAATGAGGACAGAGCAGGACTGGGTGGGGAGAGGGGTAGATGAGAGGTGTGGGAGGGAAAGGAGAGAGGGGAAGCTAGTCGGTATGCAAAATAAGTGAAAAAATGTCAATTAAATATAATTAATTAATTAAAAAGAATGGAGTCTATGAAGGAAAAACACAGTCTGAAAAAAAGACACAGTCTGTTTATACAGTGTAAAATCACTTACAGCAGGATACAGCTTGGTCTCCATGAGAAAAATAGAAACAGTCCCTGTCAGATCATAAACTGGTTCCTCTCTCCTCTCCTTCTCGCCTCTCCTCTTCCCTCCTCACCCTTCAACTCAGATAGCAAGCTGTGGCTGGAGAATAGGGACTAGAATGAAACATTTAGATGAATTCCACTATGGATTGATATTTAAAAGAAAAAGTCACAGCTGTATTAAAGATTCCTCAATGCTGGTTGACAGATAAAAACCTCTGTGCAGCTGGGGGGGGGGGGGGGGTGGCACATGCTGTTAATGCTGTTAATCCCACTACTTGGGAGGCAAAGACAGACAGATTTCTGAGATCGAGGCTAGCCTGGTCTGCAAAGTAAGTTCCAGAACAGTCAAGGGTGTCTCTAAAAAACAAATTTAAAAAAGAAAAGCAAGAAACAAAAAAAACCCTCTGAGATAGGGTCTATAAGATGTCTCAGCAGTTAAAGTGCTTGCCTCACAAGACTGAAGACTTGAGTTTGACTCCCAGAACCCACATAAAGCAAAAAGATTAAAAAAGCCAATAGAATGTCTGTGATTGTGGAGAGCTGGAATGTGTCAGGTCAAGAGCCAAGTTCTTTGGTTTCCTTTAACTCTAATTATGGTCATCCATTGCCCACCACTGTGTTTCCTGATGTGGCGAAGATTGGAAATAACCAAAAATAGTCCTTTTATAATTATTTAAGTTTAATACAAAGGGAGATAAGGGAACTTACAGAACCAAGGGTCCAGCGGAGTGAGCGCGGGGCAAACGAACGGGGCGCCTTCCGGCTCCCCAATCCTATTTAAGGGGCATGGCTACCCCGCTGGAGCAGCCACGCCCCTGAACGCAGGGATTGGGCCAGCTGCCCCAACAGTTTCCCTTAATATCCATCCTTGTGACTTTTAAGAAAATGTATTGGCAGTGTATAAGAGACCACTAGCTTCCATCAACCCAGAAGCTAAGAATGTCATCAGATAGCAGCCAAGACCTATAGCAGAGATTTCCTACTTTTCTATAACCTGCTGCTGTTCCCACAAATTTATTTTTATAATAATATAACTTCATTTTGTTACAATCAAAACTCCATGGAACTGCTACCATGTTGGAAGATGGTATTTTGTGAATTATGAACCTGTGTCTATAGTTATTCATACTTGGCTCCAGAGTAATCTTGTCCTATTGAGATAAGAGCTGTGCTTTTTACATTGAGGTATCTCAAGCTGAGATTACCATTACATACAGTCCCAAACAATGTGATTTTACCATTTCCTTGAGCCTCTACCTCCTGTTGCCCTCTTGGTGGCACAAACCATTGTTTTACATACTTACTGCTACTGAGTGATTCCTTTCATGCCCTGCCGCTGCTGGTGGTGTACCAATCTTTATACTTGCAGAGCTGATTCTGGTAGACGCAAACAGAGAGAGAGAGAGAGAGAGAGAGAGAGAGAGAGAGAGACAGAGAGACAGAGAGACAGAGAGAGAGAGACAGAGAGAGACAGAGACAGACAGAGAGACAGAGACAGAGAGAGAGGTTACATTGTTTGGTACAACAAGAGCAGTTTGAGCAGTTTGAGTTACATAATTCCATTATGATGCCCTATGGTGAGTGCTTCAAGAATGTCACTCTGAAATGAAGTATAATCTAATGTCTAAAAAAACAGAGATCCATCAGTAATGAAAATAATTGTCAATAATGATACTATAATATACTTTGAACAGGATATGAAATAACAGAAGTTATAAAGCTTTGGTCTTAGACAAGTGACCATTATTCAGACATATGTCATGCAAACACTGGCCACACTCAGTCTGGAATATGAGTGCGGTGGCATACACTACAGGAGACGCCTTTGCCATGGAACTGAAAAGGAGCATGTGCTTGAAAGGGTGTACCAACTGAGAAAACGCTGTAGCGTGGCCATGAATGCTGAGTCTGTGCACACCACCTCAGAAAGCCCGTGCCGTCTCCTTCGGAAAAGTTTCCATTACATTACAGGCTTCTAAAGCTGTACTTCACATCAGGTGTAATTTTCCGTATTCCAGGCACAGATGGCAAAGTTCAGAGCCATTTGATCCTTTGTGAACCTCACTGTAATGAGCATGCAGCTTTCTTGCTCACGGCACGTGAGATGCTCACCAGCTCCTGCAGACACCTGCTTTATAAGGTCCTCTGACTTTCTCATCATACCCTCCAGCACCAAAAAGCTGCCATTTGGAAGCTGCCCCTCTAATTTATCTTCCACTTAATCACAGTGTTTTCCTAAATAGCTGTAATGTTACCTTGTTAAAACACGTGGGCACTTCTGGTTTTCTCTTGTAGCCATTAATATGATAGCTAAAAGTCACAATTTAGAGATAATTAACATGAATTTTACCCCAAAGTAAAAACCACTAAGTTCAAAGGATAATCCACATCTACCCAAAAATGCAGGTATAAGCTCTAAAAGTCATGTGATCACTTAGAGTGTGTTTTTAAATAAGGTTCAGTTTTTCCATGAAAGCTTTAAATCCATAAAATGGAAAACACTATGAAATGAATTACTTTAATGGCTCATTTGAATTGTTTGGCTTTTAGGCACTGAATATTTATTGCCTAACTCAAAACAAATAACATTTATAACAGCCATGCAGCAAGAATGCCCAAAAAAAAAATCCTAAAAGTAGGAAAACCTCTTTTTTTTCTTTATTCCATTCAAAGCTGTCACATAGACATCATCGGAAGGTCGAAGGAGTCAGCAAGTCAGGAAAGGCAAGAAGTGTTGCTGTTGTCAGAATGGAACAGCATTAACCAGAATGGAACCGTCTTTACCAGAGGCATGGCTCTAGCTCACAAAGGTCGAGTTGCTATCACATTCCAGACACTGCCAGATTCCAAGAAGAGTCAGACTCTCCCTTCAAATACCTACACAATGCTGGGTTTCTCAGATCTATAGTATGCCTCAATAAAAGGTAGAAAATGCTATTTGAGTATTGGATAGTAGAGATTTTAAAGATATTTCAAGATCCTAGATTAGAAAATAATTTGAATAACTTTATCTAGATAACTTGTTTATAGTTTAAGATGTGCTTGATATTGTTATATCATTAAATAATAAAACGTGAGGTTTATGATCTTTTGTGTTGTCTCATTTAAAGAAATTATTAAATTTTTATTTGCTTTGTGTGTGTGTGTGTGTGTGTGTGTGTGTGTGTGTGTGTGTGTGTGTCCATGTCACAGCACATGCGGGAAGCTCAGAGAACAACTTGTAGAAGTCAGTTTCTGCTTCTACCATGTGGGCCCTGCGGATTGGACACTGGTCATCAGGCTCAGCAGCAGGCATCTTCACTTGTTGAGTCTTCTTGTCAACCGTTGGACCAACATATTGTCTATGTTAGTTTACAGCATTCATTTTTTAAAACAAACTAAAGAAATATAAAATTTTGAACCCTCTATCACTTTAAAAAATAATAACGACCAAATATTGATGTCAAGCATAAACAATAGGAGACAATTTTTTTCTGTCTGTCTGTCTCTCTCTTCTTTCTTTCATTCCTTTATTCCTTCCTTTTGTCTTTCTTATTTGTAGTTTTTACTGTTGACCAAAAGGGCTTGCCACCTAACTTAAATATTCTCTAAGTTCTTTCTCATGAAGATATTTTACTTTTTCATCTAATATTCTTAATTTCTTTCTCTTTAAGTTAGCACATGAGTAGTGGGTTTCCTGGTGGCATTTTTGCACGGGCTTTGTTTTGGTTGATCCTCCATTCCCACTTCTCAACCCCTACCCTCTTATCTCACCTCCAGACTACCTTTTATTTTTGCATCACATTTATTCTCTTTATTTGCTTCTGCCTTTTTCTCTCCCAACCTTCCCTTAACACTTTTTCCCTTTCCATAATCTCCTTTCCACTTTTATAACACACATATATGCACACACGTGCACATGCATAAAATTATTATATAGAATCTACATATGAATGAAAATACTCAGTATTTACCTTTCTGAGTTTGGGCCACTTTGCTTAATGCAATGATTTCAAGTTTCTTCTGTTTTCCTGATAATTTTATTTTTCTTTACAGTTGAATGAAATTCCATTGAACATATGTAGCAGTTTTCCTTACCCATTCATCTGTTGATCAACATCTAGGTTGGTTCCATTTTTTTGTATGAAAACTACTGGGAAAACTTACATATTAAAAAAATCCATATGTCTCACTCTGAGCAAAAATCATTTAAAATGAGTCAAGATCCTAACGTAAAACTTGAAATGTAGAAACTATTACCAAACACTGGAGTCACAGTCTGTATTTCCAGAAGCCTGGTTCACCCACCTGACTTTGAGAAGCCAATCAGAACAGCCAAATAAATTGTAAAAAGGATAAGACAGAAGATGTGCACAATGTGAAGACATTGGGGAAAAGGAAAAAGAGACTCAGTGATCCTGTTCCAGTTTATCTTTGGAATCCTGTGATGAGATTAAATAGAGCACCAGAGTTGTCAGCAGTAGTCCCAGTCAAGATGTGATCCTGTTCTCCACTGACCCATCTTTATCCCCATCTCTCCATCATCAGGTTAATCTAGTAAGTTTCTAGACATGTGTAAAATCTCTTTCAGAGAGGCAGGACCATTCTCTGGTACCCGACATCAGCCTTTCCCTTCTCTCAGTATAAGATTCCGATGGAGAATTACAGTCTCTAGTGGCCTATTGCTTTAATAGTTCTGTCATCAGAGTGAGGGGCATAGTGTCACTTTAGAATATATTCTTTCTGGATCCTGTATACCAGTCCAACCTGGAGAGACAGCCTGACCCAAGCATGCCTACTAGGACAGTTAGCCTTCATGGATTTCACATCCTCTATGGTGAGCCTTCTACACCCTAGCTTGCCTGCACCTTTCTTAATCCCATACCTAGCCTAGGTTTAAAATCCAATCATACCCCACTCATTAAAGTATATCTCATCCCATGTCTACAAGTCTTATAAAAATGGAATCCAATGAGAAATATCTGATGCACAGCACAATCATGATCTTCATAAAAAATTTCAGGGATATTAAAGAAGACAAAAACATTTCATAAACTGATACCCAAGGAAATACAAACATAAAGATAAAATGACTAATGAAGACAATTCAGAAATTGCAAACTGATTTCAATAAAGAAATAAAATTATTGAAAAGAGCTCAAGTTGAATTAAGATAAAATTGAAAAGCTCAATAACTAAATTAAAAAACTTAGTGGAATGTCTTACAGGTAGAATGGTTAAAGATAAAATATCAAGACTAAAGATAAACTAAGTGAACTAGAGAAACAAAGCACACAAGAAAGAAGCATGCAGAAGCTATGAGATGTACGGGTGTAAACGAATGACAAACAGAATTAACCAGGCTAAAGATTTAGTTTTAATAAAAAGATGAAAAAGGGGAAACTTACAAAACCAGAGTTCCAGTGAAGAGCAGGAAACCAAGAGGGTCCAAACAAACAAAACCGGTTCTTTTAAAGGTATTTGGAGCCCTGGAGGGGTCACGCTCCTCAGACAAGGGATTGGTCAGGTCCCCCATAATCTTCCCCTTTTGTCTAAATAAGACAGATTTAAAACGAAATACAACTATATACAATAAGAACAGATAATAAATATAAAATTACAAGCAGCAAACAATATTAAGCAAGAAACATATAACAAAAGTTTTATTAAGCATTCTACTTCAAGGAGTCTAAATAATGTAGAAGGTAGCTACAATTATCTAATCTTCAATCCCATCAAAGATCTGTTTGGAGCCCCGGAGGGGTCACGCCCCTCAAACAAGGGATTGGTTAGTCCCCCCCATCAATGAGACACAATGAAAAGACAAAATCCTTTACTTATGAGTAGATAAGAAGAAGCTCAAGTCAATGGCATGGACCAGATCTTCAACAAGACCATAGAAGAAAACTTCTTCAAATTAAGGAAAGACATACACATGCAGATACAAGTGTACATGCACACAAAATACTAAACAGACAGATTCAGAAAAAAAAACTATCTAAAGTGGTCTTAGCTAAAAACAGACTATTCCATACAAACAACAAACATGTACATTCTACTCAGCAACTCATGTGAGCCTCTCTAAAATGGTCACATACTAGGGCACAAAATAAATCTTAACAAGTTCAGAGATTGTAAATAACTATCTTTAGTAATTACACACACTCTTAGATATTAAGCAACACATTACTAAATGATGAGTAGGCCAAAGAAGAAACTAAGAAAAAAAAAAACTTTTGAAATGCTTGTAGTAAGAGAAAGTGAAAATGCAACATATAAAAACCTCAGAAACACATTAAAACAGACCTAATTAGTAAATTTGGAGCTCTAAGTGCCTACATATTTTTAAAAAATTAAAAATATGCACAAACAAAAAAAGCCTGATGTAAAGATGCAAGTGAAGAATTTTGTAAGAAAACAAACAAAAACCCAAGAGCTTGGGAAGAAACAATAAAATCAGAGCAGAAATTACCGAGATCAAAACAAAACAAAGCAAAAAAAACCTAATAACAAAAATCAAATTCAAAAAATTGTTTGTTTTTCAGGAGATTAAAAAGGTTGACAGACCCATAGTGCAATTAACCAAAAGAAAAAAAAAGATAACCAAACCAACACAATCAGAGATGAATAGGGAAATATTACAACAGACACTAATGAAATCCAGACTATTATAAGGGCCAATTTAAAAACCTTATATTTTATTAAGATAGAAAAATCTAAAAGAAATGGACAAATTTCTAGCTTTATCCAAATTATTATCATAGACCAACAATAGTTCAATAATTTAATCAAACTATTAACAAATAAGGAGATAAAACTAATAAAAAGTTTGAAGAAAAATAAAGCTCAGGTCCAGATGGATTCACAGTAGAATTTTACCAGACTTTTAAAGATTTAAAATTGCAATTCTTAAATTTTTTAGAAAGAAAAAAAGAAAAGAAGAAAGGAAGGAAGGAAGGAAGGAAGGAAGGAAGGAAGAAAAGAAAGAAGGAAGGAGGAAGGAAGGAAGGAAGGAAGGAAGGAAGGAAGGAAGGAAGGAAGGAAGGAAGAGGAAGACAAAAAGGAAGAAAGAGAGAAGGAAAGGGAACAGAAGGAAGGGCCCCCAAATCCTATAAAGCCAGTATTGCTCTAATACCATAACCCAGGTAAAAACAAAGCAACAACAACAACAAAACAAATTCCCTGATGAACATTCATGTAAAAATTCCTGTTTAAAGTATTTGCAGCCCAAATATAGACATGTAAACAAGGTCATCTACCACCTCAAATTGGCTTTGTCTTGGAGAAACAGGAATGATTCAACAATTGAAAAACCAATAAATTAACAAGTGGTATAATGAACTGTTTTAAGATTTCTGTTGCTGTGCAGAGACACCATGACCATTTCAACACCCTTATTTTGCAGGAACAATAAAAACTCATTTAGGAAAAATTCCTTTGGTTCAGAGGCTAGAATCTCTGGCCAGGGTCGAGACCAAACATTCCAAGAGTGCACGTCAATCATCCAGCCAAGGGACCACCCTGCATGAAGGGCATTCATCTTTAATTATACTAAAGAAATGGGTGGATTGATTGTAGACAATGTACTTTTTCTTCTCATAATTGCTCACAGAGCCACAGGCCATCTGCTTCTGAATTAGTCAGAAGAACATAACTTGTCATTTTCTTCTCTCTTTTTTCTAAGCATGATTTTCTTCACTTTCTCTAAAACTCACCTGCCTGCCACCATGTGGCTGCAGGTCTTCTTTGTGTGGCTGGCATCCATGTCTACTTAACTCAACTGCATGGTTCATTGTTCTCTGCTCCATCTTCCTCCGCCAGGCAGCTGCCAGGATTTACAGCTTGCCTGCACTGGGGATTTTCTTTTAAATCTAACAAAATTACCCTCCAGATTCCTTTTCAATCTATTATTAAATTATTTTATTAATGAGACCAACAACCCCAGGAGGAGACCCCAGTTTCCAAGATAACATGTATCAATTCTATTAAGATTTCTTCCAAATTTCCAGTCACATTTACCCATCAAGTAAATGAAGATGAAAACTCACCCAAAATGGCTGTCATCAAATGCTGATCAGTGTGTGGGAAAAGGAAACCATGTTCACTGAAGTGTAAATAGTACAAGTTCAAATATGAAGGACTTATAATAGTTAAAAGTAGAATCACTGTTTGTATGATCCAGCTATCCCATTCCTGGGCATATATCCATGTGGGAATGTGAAGTCAGAGTCCAGATCAGACTGCTTCCCAGGCCGTAACACCTAGAGCGGTCCTCCCTCTCACAAGACACTGACAATGACTCTACTGAGAACTTTCTCATTAATCTCTAGCTAGAGAACTTCCAGCTGCCTAGATTTCTCACTCAGGTATCAAAAGGGGTATTGTTGGCCATCTGTTCTGCTCCCCACACTGTAGTGAGGTGCTGCGGGCCGCTTCCTGCCGCCTGGCTCCTGGCCGCCCGGCTAGCTTTACCTGAAATAACAACACACAAATTGTATTCTTTTAAACACTGTCTAGCCCATTAGTTCCAGCCTCTTATTGTCTAATTCTCACAACTTGATTAACCCATATCTAATAATCTGTGTAACACCACAAAGTGGTGCCTTACCGGGAAGATTCTAGCGTATGTTCATCTTGGGCTGGAGCTTCATTGCGTCTCATCCAGAGAGCAAAGGTATGGTGATTTATTAACTTCCCTTCCCAGCATTCTGTTCTGTCTACTCCTCCCACCTAAGGGCTGGCCAATCAAATGGGCCAGGCAGTTTCTTTATTAACCAGTGAAATCAACAGATAGATAGAAGACACACCTACATCACCACACTCTTCCTGACCTCTTGTCTGAGCATCAGAGACTGGCTGCGGGACTGTGCTATGTAATCAGTCCCATCCTCACAAATCTATAAGAAAAGACCCTCTTATGCTACAAGGGCCCATATTCCTTTCTTCAGAACTCATTGCCATGATGTCTGTCATGGCACTGGGGCCTGAACACTCCTCAGAGTCTCTGTCATACTTGGTCTGTCTATGACATTAATAGAATTTGGGAGACTTTTCAACCCAAAGAACTCCATTTACGATTATAGAGTTATTTACACATCCATGTTTATTCCTTCTATCTAGACAATTCATCAAAAACAATAGGATTCTGTGGCTACTTCAGGTTTGTAATGGCTGATATCATGCCAGTTCGACACATCTGGGGAGAGAGAACATCAGTTGAGGAGTTGTCCCATCCGATTGACCTATGGACATTTCTGTGAAGCATTTTCTTAATTACTAATTGATATAGTAGAGCTCAGCTCAGTATGAGCAGTGCCCTCTGTAGGCAGGTGTCTCTGGGCTGTGTGAGAAAGAGCACATCAAGTCAGTAAGCAATGTATCCGCATGGTCTCTGCTACAGTGCCTGGATCCAGTTTTTTTCTTGAGTTACTGTCCAGGCTTTCCTCAGTGATAAACTTTAAGCTGTCATATACAAATATTTCTTTCTCCCTAAGTTGATTTTTGTCTGTGTTATTGTTGTTTTTAACCTATTTATATGTATGAGTGTTTTGCCTGTATGTGTGTATGTGTACCACTGTGCACATTGCCATGCCAGAAGAGGGTGTCAGATCACCCAGGATTTGTAGTTACAGATGGTTGTAAGCCACCATGTGAGTTCTGAGAACCAAACCTGGATCCTCTGTAAGAGCAACAAGTGCTTTCAAGAACCAGGCTATCTCTGCAGCCCTTTGGTCATTCACAACAGTAACAAAGCATGAACTAGAGTTGTAACCAGCCTGGCAAACATGAAGATATTCTAAAGAGACACTGTGTCTCTTAATCTAACAGACTGTTGATACAATGAACTCCAAAGAAAGGTGACTTTTCCCTCAGAAATCTCATTCTGGGAGGAGAAATAAAAAGGCACAAACCAAGGTTAAAGCTTGTCTTCCTGAGAGGGGATTCAGTTCTAACAACCTATCAGACCACATCTCAGAGAGAAACTGAAGACCTGTCAAAGATGAGTCAGTGGTGGGCGTGGCCACACGTTGGTAGGACTGCTAAGATGTCCATGCCCTTGCCCCACTATTTAAACTTTCATTTCCCTTCAGGACCCTGAAGATGTACTTGGGGAATTTACTAAATCATTTTTCCCACTCTTGATAAGGCCACACTGAATAAATCTCTTTGTTCTGTTTTCTACTTTTAATTTGACTCCTGATGGGCTTTTTGATGAGAGGTGACTGGACTTAACTTAGAGATAGGTTGTGACCTTCAAGCTCGGTAACCAAAAAAGACCCTTAACTCAGGCCAACCAGAAATCCAAACCTAACTCAACCACTTCATATCTGTGATCTATGGTCTATTTTCTCAAGTTTCTTGATTGGGTTAATATTAAAATAAATGTTCATTGAGCATACAAGGGTATCCAGTAGTATAAAAATATTTTGCCAAGCATACTGAGTTAGGTCTCTATCTCTATGTTTTTATGTCCAGAATTTGGTTCCACGGTCATTCCTTCAGCATTCACACCAAGCTAAAGGAATTTCCACTCGGGTTAGCTCATCTTTCTCTGGATCACATGAGAGAACATTTGTTCTGGAAATTTAAGCAAGTGTAGATTGCATTAGAAAAGGTGCATAAAAGATTACATAACCATTATATATCTATCAGCTACTATGAGAGGAGATTGAAGGCACAGGCAGTACGTGTTCACTACCTCAATTTGCTCAAAGTGTGTGATTATTTTAATTAGATAAACACCTATGACTTGCAAGGTTATAGTTGTACAAATGTTCACTGTTCTGCTATATGGTTAAATGTTCTTTTTTTTAAATAAATTTTCAGCTTTTATGTTTGCTTAGAGTTTGTTGAACTATCAATAGCTTTTTAAATCTAATGCTTCATTTTCTACATGCTATCATAACATTTTTAGTCTTTAAGATAAACTGTCAAATATCTACCAAGATGGTCAAGTCATATTGATTTGGTTTCCTTTCTTCTTAGACATAATGCTTGCTCTAAATCCTGGACCTAACTTGACAGATAGAGCTATTTCTTCCCATTCAATTCTTCATCCCTCAAGTCCACATGGCCCCTTATTCTATTTTGGGAGTGCTCATTCTCTAGTTACTTCCCAAAGATGGATGAAAGTGTTTTGAAACTCAACACACTACAATGTTCAGTCCTGCCCTTTCTCATGCTCTGATTAATATTTTCTTGAACACAGAACTCTAGATTGGTTGCTCCATCCTCCAGAATCTTGGATAGCTTGTCCAGTCAGACTTGGATTAGGTCTGTGTTTAAAACACATTGTCTTATCTGTCCTTTGTTCTCCTCTTTAAAGTCCTGTGTGATTCCTACACTCTAAAGTTCACTAACGGTGGCAGAGCAGCGTTCCACAGGTAAGTGTTTGCCACACAGTGCTTGGTTTTCACTGGATTATTTTCTTAAAATTGTTCCTCTCTGTTTTCTCTATTCTCTCCTTCATTTGCTCCTCTGATGTTCTTATCTTCTACTGCTTTGTAGAATTTTCTTTCCTTCATGTTCTTGCTTCTTAGAAAATCCTATAAATTTATCTGCCACTCTCAACATTTGGGTGTCATAATTTGAGCTTTAATAATCTATTGTTCTGAATTCTTATTGTTAAATAAAAATTGTTTTATTTATTCAAATATATTGCTTGTGTGTCACATATGGATGATTTTTTTGTGCTTGTTATAACCCACTTCATGCCTGCACATCTTTATCTTCTAGCTCTTTTGCTTTAGACACTATAATAATATGAAGGTTTACCTCAAATGCCCCAAATCTCCTTAACATGCAACAAGAAGATATTCTACAAGACCAGAGAGAGATGAGTGTGCTGAAGTCAGGTCCAGTGTGGATAGACAGGTTGATGGATGAGAAGCCAACCATTCTGTTGGGGACAGCTCCAACTGCCAATGTCCACTTTTTCTTCTTTTTCACATATCTTATCTCCAGACAAAGGACCTCCTTTCTAAAAACAGGAGTGGCCTAGCTTTTAAACCCTTAAAAGCATTCAAGTGCAGCTTTTAAGCCTGGCTGTAATATTGTGGCTCCTAAAGAGGATAAGAAAGAAAAGCTGTGTGCTTTTTCAGTACAGGGTGGCATTGATTTGTTATCCTTTGTTAGGCTGATCTTATTTGAGCTCTTGTACTTCACAGTCTTTAGGGAGTAAATCTCCTTTTAACTGATACACAGTCAAAGCTGGACCACTGTTCGGGCCCACATCTTCTATACAGAGGACAAAGCAACTTTTTCACTTGTATGAAAATTGCATAGCTGGATCCCCTAAATTCAATAACCTAAATCATGAATTCTTTTTTTAATTTTTTTTTTAAGAATTGCTTTGCTTCACAGTGGAATTTGAACTTACAGTTAGCCAAGTGTTAGCTTTTGGAAACCTGCAAATAAACTCTGAGTGACCAACATAGTAAACATATATTCTTTTAAAACTTTATTATCAACATTAATTTCCCCACTGAAGAATTAATTTGATATTACCAAAATTTCAGAAGAAAAAGGAACACAGTAAACAGTTTCATCAGTTAAAGAGTTTTCCGGAACTTTGCAGCTAAGAAAGCTCCCCTCTCCTCTGGCATCCCTCTGCACCCATTTCTCCTTGATAAATTATCTCATCTTTTTGAGAGCAATTGCTTAATATTATCACACATATGATTATCACCAGATGCTCACAAGATCTACTTATCTGAAGAGTAAGGAAACAAGCAAATGTTCAAGCAATGTCCAAACTTTATTTAATTTTCTAACATGACAGAGGAATGGCAATGTTTCTGAGTGTACTACGGTCCTCATACAAGGGCTGTATTTTCTTTTCAGTCAGGGACATGCCTGACTCTTGTTTGCATTCCCCTAAATCCCTGGCATAGAGCCTTGAAAGTGCAGGCATGTAATAACCACCTGATGAATGAATGAACACATTTACTTTTTTTCTCTCCTTTTGGCTACATATAATGACTCAATTCATTGGTTCACTCTTCTGAGCAGGCTTTCAGTATTTAAGACCTATCTGTTTTACATTCCATGTGACAGCTAATAAAGCAAGAATTCATCTCTTGTAATGTTGAACCCGAATCCATATTCTTAATGTTATTATAGTAGCGCCTCATTATTTTCATGTGTTCTTCTCTTTTAATCTTTGTATGTGAATCTCTATGTCACCACTTCCTTTTAGTTACACTTCTAGGAACCTAGGGTTAAGCTGATAATAAAGACTTTCAGAGAGAACTTCTGTATGCTGTGCATTTTTGTACCCCTGAAGTTCAGCTGGGCCATATTTTGTGTCCTAAAACTTTGAAAGTCTCTAGTATAAGCAAAATATGATGTCATTTTTCAATTTTACAACATAGTGTGAATTTTTATCCAAAATAAAAAATAAATAATAAAGTTTGAAATGAGATGTGATTAGAACCAAAATTTTTATCTATTGGAGCACCTTTCGAATCTAATAATGAAGTCAGTAGGAAAAGGGGGGGGGGGAATTGATGCTCATAAAACTGCCCTCCAGCAACTATAAAATTATGGTGAGTTTATAAAACTGTGTGCTTCCTAGCTTTATGAGAAGCCATGGCAGTACTGGGAAAGCCAGTCAATTCCCCACGAGCACTACGAGCAGCAGATGCTGCAAGAGTTTCCTCTTGTAAGTCGCTCATTGTACACTGCTTGACATTTTCCCAGGCTGCTGAGTTGTGAGAATTTTTAAAGGACAAGTTGTAGGTTTTGAGGGATTAATAAAAATGGACTTGAGTTATCTGCAACACATTCAAACTTGGCTTGCTCTGGCCTCATACAGGCAAGTAGACCTAATCACAAATGAAATTGTATTCGTAGTTATTCTCATGAAACCAGAGACATTTTTAATGAGTCTAGAACACCAAATGAAATTCGGCAGAAACATTTTTGAAGAAAGAACTTGTATGTTAATCATCTGTCTTGTACTTTGAAGCCAGTGTGTCCTACATGGACCATCTCTAAGCCTGGAGAGCAAGTTTTGCTCTGCTGCCGGCAGAGGATAGACCAAGGACAACATCTGACAGCTGAGGTTCTACAGAACACATCTTAGAGTGAGTCATAGGAATGGAATCCTATCCACATTTAAAGTAATTTTCATTCATCATACAAGGCTACAGATAACTGTAACACCCGATTCTGTGTTACCCCTCGGTACAGTTCGCGCGCCACTGTACCTTACGCGAGTCGGACAAGGGCCTGGAGATTGAAAGAACACACAAAGAGACCTGGGTCATTCGAAAGGAGATCAGCCGAATGCCGTTTATTTAGCCTTGGGGAAAATCTTAAATACCCCACTCCTGCCCAAGGAATTCCACCCAGGCAGGTGGGAAATTACCATATCTAACTGCTGCACAAGGACTCCCACCTAGGCAGGTGAGAAATTACCATACCAACAATAGAGTCAACAATGCCCTACAACAAATCACCAGGCGGGGCAGAGGGAGCACAGGAACAAACAGGATGCTTAGTCATCTGACCAGAAACCGTCCTCAAGGTGAGCCCCAGGAACAAGGGCAGACCCGGGCCCTACAGATAACAAAGTAAAACAGCTACACATTGGTGAAAAAATCTTAGATTTCATAGCAGAAGGTTCTGGGAGTCAAGAAAAAATAAATGTACTAGAAGGCAGAGTTTAAGTTAGATTTTCAAATTTTTCATCAAAGAATTTTCCCTTAAAATATAACAAGGAGCTTCTAGGTTTTTCTAAAAAAAAAATCATTTATTTGTATTTGTTTGTACACATATGAATTTTTATCTGCACCACACGCATGCCTAGTGCCCATAGAATAAAAGAGAACATCAGATGTCTTGATCTGGAGTTAAGGATTGTTCTGAGTCACCATGTAGCATCTGCTGCAAGAACAGTAAGTGCTGTGAACCACTGAGTCATATCTTCAGCTCAGCCTCTAGGTTTTAAAAGCCCTCACATGTACTTTGTTGTTTTTTTGCTCTTACTCTTTTTTATTGATTTTTATTAAGCTCTACATTTTTCTCTGCTCCCCTCCCCCCTTCAATCCTCCCCCAAGGTCCCCATACTCCCAATTTACTCAGGATATCTTGTCTTTTTCTACTTCCCTTGTAGATTAGATCTATGTAAATCTCTCTTAGTATCCTCACTGTTTTCTAAGTTCTCTGGGATTGTGGTTTGTAAGCAGGTTTTCTTTGCTTTATGTTTAGAAACCACCTAGGA
This sequence comes from Arvicola amphibius, assembly GCF_903992535.2. Classification (NCBI taxonomy): domain Eukaryota; kingdom Metazoa; phylum Chordata; class Mammalia; order Rodentia; family Cricetidae; genus Arvicola; species Arvicola amphibius. Next base: position 159,176,684 of record NC_052049.1, on the reverse strand, counting down.
GTGAGTACATGTGATAATTGTCTTTCTGTGTCTGGGTTACCTCATTCAAAATAATGTTTTCTAGCTCCATCCATTTTCCTGCAAAATTCAAGTTGTCTGAATTTTTTTCTGCTGTGTAGTACTCTATTGTGTAAATGTATCAAATATTCCTTACCCATTCTTCAGTCGAGGGGCATTTAGGTTATTTCCAGGTTCTGGCTATGACAATCAATGCTGCTATGAACATAGTTGACAAGCACATGTCATATATATATATATAGTTCTAACAAGAATAACCTTAAATTTCTAGCAATATACAAAAATCCATAACAATGTAAATTATTTGAGATTGATAGTTCCTTTTAAGTTTAAAAGTAGATTCAATAATCTACCTTTTATCCTATCATCTCTATATCCCCCCTTATTTTCATTTAAGAAAGAGATCCCTGAATCTAACCTCCTTTGCTTAGTTTTTTTCCCAGACTGTGACCAGTTGCAACCTGCAACCAATGCCTCCCCCCCTCCACAAACAATGACAGACATCATAACCTACCAAAGGACCAAAAAATACCCAGCCATCTCTTGGGAATGTGGATGCCATGTTCTTAAAATTACTTCCTGTTGTCTGGTGGTGACAGCATCTTTAGAGGATCCCTAAGAAAGTTGGGATAATGGTCAAGTACTAGGAGAACTAGCTGTGTGATTTATTGACCAGTCTCTGTGTAATGGGAAAGTGCAGGGCTTATCTGAAGTCCTGCATAGAGTTGTCTGTGAGGCTGGACCTTCTCAGCTAGCAATTTTGAGGTTGTCCTGGGTAGTATGTAGTCTGAAACTGATCTTTGGGTGGCGTTTGTCAGCTTAATGGCATTACCACACTTCGGGTGGATTTGTCATTGTAGGGCCACATAATCTTTTTGGAGACCTCAAATGTTGCTATTAGGAATGGCCATGGTTCACTGCAGAAAGCTTGAATATTTTAAATGCCAAATACAGATGAAATCTGAAAGGTTAGAGAGCCACAATCTATTAAGTGCATTTGGAGTATACAAACTTAATTCCTAATTACCTGCTTCAAACTCAAACCCAAAATCATGTACAGAAAGCTAGATGAAGCTTATTTCTAGAATTAGTTAGTACCCTGTATGACTTAATATCCTGGCAGAAAGATATATAGATACAAGTTAAAGATATATACATATATGCAATTAATCTTGTAGATTATGAGATAATACTTATATCTTAAGAACAGCTATAAATGGTCAGAATAAAACTAAAGAAATAACAGATTTGTGGGCAATAGAATGGTCACTTAATTTTAGTTTTCTTCTGTCCCATTCCATGTGGCCCTTCTGACATAAGACAGAGATTTTGAATTTTTATTTAACAAGCATGCATTGGTTTAGAGAATGAGAAATCCATGTTCCAACTCCAAAGCAAGCTTAATTTTTGCTTGAATTGAGGGACCAAAAGAAGACGATTTGCCTTTTATGTTTTCAGAGAGCAGCAGAAACAGGCATTTGGGAAGATTTATGAAATTCCATCTTGTTGGCAGCGTGCTATACCATTAGGCCAGTTTACTCTTTTTCTTGGAGCATTTTCTCTGGATGCTTCATCCTTCTTCTTCAGATGTTTCATTTGTCCAGTGCTCTCCAGATTCCTTAGTTGAATGTTTTTATTCTCCTGGAAAGACAAAAACAAACTCTGCCTCAAACCTAACATTGAGGAGTTTCTTTTTTGACAGGTTATATCTTTGTTAAGGCAAAATGTATTTTAGCAGTAGAAAAAGCATGTTTTTTTAATTGGAAAATTTTTTGAAACTAAATGTATCTTGGTTTATGTGGATATATATATATATATATTTAATTTGAATTATAACCTATCTTTACAGTAATCCTTTGAGTTTTCTTAAATCATTCTAAAACTCTTAACTGGGTTTTTAATACCAAACAACAAAAATACAAAAACATCCTTTTTATTTGATAAGAAAACTCAAACGCTGATGTCCAAGATGGTGTGGGCCATATGGCAATCTACAATTTAACATTCTAATATTGAATTAAGAAACCCATTTTTTCTTTCATGCCAATAAGGCAATTGTGGTTCCAGGAAATTATCATTCAAAAAATACTATTATTAATTATTATTATTATTATACATTTTTAATCTTGATAAAATGAAAAGCATTTATTAGTATTATAACTTAGTTTGGATTGAATGGCCACTCGGTTTGATGAACTATCATCCCTCCTTAATCAAGCATTCTCTTCTGTTCAAATCTAATCTTTATCAGTCTTGATGGTATCCATAGCTTTTCTGCTCCCATGAAAAAAAATAAAAATGCATAAGAATACTTATAGGTGAATGAGTGGAAGGTAAAATAAGCAAAATACAATAACTCTGGATCCAAACAATCCACATGTGCATCCTGTAATTTCTTTTCTACTAAACCCAATTCTCTCTCAGCTTAAGCTGATAATTTTCTTGGACATTTAAGTCCTTATCATCTTGTAAGTTTTGAAATAAATTACGTACTTTGTGGGTGGTCAAACCAATTGTGGGTCATAGCCAATTACTATCTCCCAGTAATTCTTGTAAATCATTAGGAGTTTGTAATTGGTCTCTCCTGATTTGTACTTTTGTAGTTGAATTTTCTGGAAACCTGTCTTATATCCTAGGTATTAGTAGAATCTCATCTTTATATTTTTTTTCAGGAGCAATTCATAATCTCCAACAAGGCAACATTCTCTTTTCTTCATAAAACATTTTTAAGATATGTGCATCTGAATCAGCCACTAAGATATCATTTATATAATGGTAAACTATAGATTGAGGAAAATTTTAAGATTTCTAATGGCTGTTTTAAAACCATTAACATAAGGGGTGGCTGTTTAACATTCCTTGCGGCAAGACTCCCCACTGGTACCTTCTAACAGGTTGAGAATTATGAGTGGACACTGTGGAGGCAATCTTTTCTCTATCCTGTTCTTGTAAACGTGTAATTTAAAAAAGTACTCTTTTAAATCAGTCACTATAATAAACCATACTTTAGGTAATAGAGGAGGAGGCAGGAGAATTCCAGGCTGTAAAGTGCCTGTTGGTTGAATCACTTTATTTATGGATATATAAATAAATATATAAATAAATATATAAATATATAAAAAAATAAATATATATTACATATATACTATATGGTTTATTTTATTTATTTTTTTTCACTTGCTGTAATATGGTTTATTTTTTTAAAAAATTTCCATCTCCTCCCCCTTCCCTCCCCTCCCCTCCACCCATACCCCCCCCCCTCCCTCTCCAGGCCAAGGAGCCATCGGGGTTCCCTACTCTATGTTAAGACCAAGGTCCTCCCAACTCCCCCCAGGTCCAGGAAGGTGATCAACCAAGCTGAGAAGGCTCCCACAGAGCCCGTCCATGCTGAAGAATCAAAGCCCAGAGCCTTTGTCCTTGGCTTCTCAGTCAGCCTCTACCGTCGGCCACATTCAGAGAGTCTGGTTTGGTCTCATGTTCCATCAGTCCCATTCCAACTGGAGTTGGTGATCTCCCGTTAGTTCTGTCCCACCGTCTTCATGGGTGAACGCACCCCTCACGTTCCTGACTTTCTTTTTCATGTTCTCTCTCCTTCTGCTCCTCATCAGGACCTTGGGAGCTCAGTCCAGTGCTCCAATGTGGGGCTCAGTCATTTTCTTCATCTATTGCCAGGTGGAGGTTCCCTCACGGTCCTGACTTTCTTTCTCATGTTCTCCCTCCTTCTGCTCCTCATCAGGACCTTGGGAGCTCAGTCTGGTGCTCCAATGTGGGGCTCAGTCATTTTCTTCATCTATCGCCAGGTGGAGGTTCTATGGTGATATGCAAGAAATTCATCAGTATGGCTATAGGAGCTGGCCTTTTCAGGCTCCCTCTCCTCAGCTGCCCAAGGAACTAGCTGGGGGCGTCTCCCTGGAAACCCGGGAACCCCTCTAGAGTCAAGTCTCTTGACAACCCTCAGATGGCACCCTAAATTAAGATACATGCTTCCCTGCTCCCACATCCACCCTTCCTGCATCCCAATTATCCCATTCCTCCGAGCTCCCCCCATTCTCCCCTTCATGCTTTTCTCTCCCCTTCTTCCCTTGGCCCCGTCTCGCCCCACCCTCAAGTTCCCAATTTTTGCCCGGCGATCGTGTCTACTTCCAATATCCAGGAGGATTATTATATGTCTGTCAACATTCTCCATTTTTCTTTCTAGTGACAAATAGAGGGGATTTCCAAGGACTGGTCAAGCATCTAACTGGTTGAGCATTTAACTGCTCCTGTACCAACAGTTCCAGTGTGGATCTAATTTTTATGATGTCCAAGGTCATTGTTCCATCCAGACAGACTTGTCAGTTGTGGGAACCCACAGTAGTAAATCCGTTCCACCTTAACTAAAGGTCAGAGAGCTTAGACCTACTCTTGCTCCTTCAAGGCACTATGACAAGAGATTTGACCTAAGGTGTGGCAACTAACAGGATGTTCTTACCTAGGATGTAGTTACTGGATATTATGGGTATTAGGAAGGTACTACTTTGTTCTTTGCATTTTGGTAAAGAAGTCCTTTGCCTTCCCCTCATTTATGGATTAGGGTATATAAGGGCTATAGAAATAAACACAAAGCTTTTTCCACTATTTACTGAGTGCTTTCCCGACTCTGTTGTCTCTTGTCTGTTTCTTTCCCATTTAACCATTTTAAAAGTGGGGCTGTTGATGCCTTTGAAATATCAGCAGCTGTTGTGCTCTGCTTAAACACAACCTGAATGATCTTTGACAATTCTTGATAACACCTTTTGTTTTTTTTTTTGTTGTTGTTGTTTGGGTTTTTTTTTTTTTTTTTGGTTTTTCGAGACAGAGTTTCTCTGCAGCTTTACAGCCTGTCCTGGAGCTAGCTCTTGTAGACCAGGCTGGTCTCGAACTCACAGAGATCTGCCTGCCTCTGCCTCCCAAGTGCTGGGATTAAAGGCGTGCGCCACCACCGCCCAGCTTAATAACACCTTTTAATATTTTTCTCAGACGCAGTCTTTATTTTATGGCTTGTTTCTGAGACTGAAGGAATGTTAATCCATGTTTTCTTGCTGCAGTAAATCATGTTCCCACAAATTCAATTGCTATGTAAGCCACATATGTTTTAATTTTTCTATCTCTTATTCTGGTCCTATATACTTAACCTATTTTTCAGTTTGTTCAGCCGAGATATAGTTCTAATCACTAGAAGCTAAATATTTACCTCTTGAAGAGTTTAAACTGGATGCCAAGTTTTTGATGAAACTATCATTACATCTGTGCCTGTGTCTACTAAATCTTCAATTACAATGTCATTTATTCTTATTTTTAGCGTTGTCTCTAATTATTTTTAGAAATTTGCCAAAAATGCTTATTTTATGCTCTCTCCTGAATTTTTGGTTTTATCTACTGAAGCTGTTCTGTTATCCAGAGAAATATGTTTTTTTAAAAACAGGCATTAAGTCTTTTAATTGTTCTGTGGATGAGTTTATTCAATGCTAACAGAAAATTATTGAAACAAATTTGATATTGGGGCCCTTGAGAGGTCCCCTAAGGTGCTTCTAATGGCAAAGGGTTATCTTGACTGTCCCCTGTGAATCTGCAGTCATCAGTCCAACACTGGTCTTTGCCACACCTTCTGCATACTCCAGAAGGCTGGGGTCTTTTATTTGGATTATATCTAGAAAATACAAAACAAACCATTGTTTTCAGGAATGCCTTGCTTACAATCCTTCTTCAGATGACCTTGCTTACAATTAAAATATCTGATATTTTATTTTTTCTTAAATATTTTAGGAATCACTTTTTCTATTAAAGCAGCATCATAAATGTGATGTCCAGTGTCAGGTGTATTTCTAATCCATTCATCTATGGGTGCTGATCTTATCTTTAAAGGCCTAATTATCCCCTTACATCCTAAATTAACATTTTCAAGAGCCAAAACTTCAATTAATATTTTTCTGATTACTGGATATGATACCATTCTTTTGACAGCTGAAGTCAATCTATGAAAAAAATTAGTGAAGGCTTCTTGGGTACCTTGTATAATTTTAGTAAAGGACTCAGGCCTCTTTCTTGATTCTTTAACCTGTTCCAAGTGTTCAAAGCTGCTAAACAACACCTGGTCAAGGTGTGATCATCAAATCCAAACTCTCTTTGGAAATCAGCTTATGAAGCTTAAGTCTCTGACTCTCTATGATTACCTTCTGCCAGCTAGTTGCTAACTTGACCTCCTGCCTCAAGGTTAATTTTAATTAACCCAAATGAAACTTGTATGCATTGAATATCCCACAACACATTCCTCTAAGCAGTCCTCCTCACCAAGTAAGTAATTCTTCACTAGGAATAAATATTTAGTTTAGAATAGATAGACACATGCAGTTGATCACATTTGTAAAATTTCTAGAATTCTAAAGATGTTTTAATTGTAAAACATCTGAATTATACCTAGACAGATAATATGGGTAGTCATATTTCTTTTTGAATGGTTGGATGTGTTGTGGCTTGATTAGTTCATGAATACTGTAAAACAATTCTTAAGCTTGGAATGATTTAATATCACTTAAGAGGACCCTAAAGTAATGTGATTTCCCTGAGCTCTGAAAACAGAAATGGAATCTGAAGCTTACTGAGAGTTTTGAAGGAGCTAACCAAGACTTAAGGGACCAAAGTTTTTCAATTTTCCCTTACTTTGTCTCCCAGACTGGAAGGATATTCCGGTAAATTTGTCTGTGACTCAGCAGTAGGTTCCAATGACTTCATGCTTCCACTTAGAGGGGAACATGACTATTTTCTCAGTTAGGATGGCTGCAGTCTCAGAAGAGATAATCTTGTGGCTTGGCTTTCATCTTTTCTTTTTCTTTCCCTTCAGAAAATCAGTACTTACAGTTAGCCTTGTTACCAGATTTTTTTTTTTTTATCTCTTTGGATATTTCTGGGTCAGTTTGCTTTGAGACTGTACAAAAGCCTGTCTAACCTGCCTTACACAGAGCAAAGAAAAACCTTTTTCTTCATTTTTACATCATTGCTACATCAAGATTCAAAAAAAATCCAATTATCTGAAAATTCTCACAATAGCATTGTCATCAAAGCAATTAGGTCATTGTGGAGTTAATTCTCTAGACACGGCCATGGAGAGCACAGAACTTTCTTCCTAGGATGTAGGCATTTTAGCAAGGGTGGCTGCAAGTTTCAGGCCACGAAGTCTAGTGAACAATTGCAGTTACTCCTTGTGACTCTAGAAAACACCCAGAACTTGAGAGGGAGATGCATAATTCTCACAGTTGAATATCATTCATTTGCAGTGCAAGCATTTGTTATTATTTTTCATTATTTCTTGTTGTGTGATTAATGGAAAGTTCTGAGAAGCAGAGTTTCTAACATTGGCAGTGATTATAGTCTTTCCTTCAGAAGAAGATTGCATAGTTTATATTGGAAAATGACATTGAAATCATCAGTCAGGAGATATGTTTCTCTGAATTCCTAGCTGAGCAGACACATATGTACCCTGAAGTTTCTTTCCACATAGTAAGTCGCAAGAAAAGACCTGAGTTTTCTACACACACACACACACACACACACACACACACACACACACACACACACCAGTCTACCTGTACTGTCTTGATTTAGAACCATTTGCATGATTCAGATTTAAAAAAAAGAAACAAAGAAAAACAAGATTAGCAAAGCTAAAGCAAGTTCACTTGGTTAATACAGTTGGAAGGGAATTGAGTTGGGTTTGGGAGTCATCTTCCTATTTATTGTTTTCAGTGAGGGAAGCTTGTTCAATATTCAGGACTTGTAGAGAAGGGTAGAGATAGACATTTCCAGTCAACATTACCTAAGAGATTCTTCTCTGCTCTCTCCCCCAAAATTTACCCCCTTTCTCCTTCTTTTCAGACAGAATTGCTCTTCAGTGACTTTTAGAGTAATTTTGTGTCTGTAGGGTTGCAAGATTTCACAGGTAAAATTCTAGGGAAATACTACAGGATGCTCTCCAATTAGACTGGATTTTCATCAAGCGTATTCAGAAAAGCAGACTATTTTATTGTGAGTGGAAGTAAGTATCAAGTATTTTCTAGAACATGTCTTTATTAAAATGCTGGTGCTTGGGGCCTGGAGAGATGGCTGACATTAAAAGTATGTACTACCCCTTTAAAGGACCCAAATAGCTCCCTAGCTCCCATTTGGGTGGCTCAGAACTGTCTTTAACTCCAACTCTAAGACCCTGTATGTCCAGACTCCTATACAGCTACCCCCCACATGATTGAAAATAATACTTAAAAATATTGATTTCTGAAATTGACATTTATGTGTGCACTGACAGGGTCTCATTATGCAGCCCATGGCGGCCTTGAGCTCAGGATCTTCCTGTCTTAACTTCCACAGGGCTGAGATTGCAAGGCTTGGGCTTCCACACTCGGTTTGAAATTTGCATTGAAATAGACTTCTTGTATTCCATGTAGTAATTTCATTAAAATTCATGAAAGCAAGAAAGTGTATTTTATTGTTTTATATGCAAATTGGGTGAAAATTTCCTGGAGGCAGACATTCTTAAATTTGAAGTCAAGATAGAGTTCTGGGGAACTGTGGTTCCCTGCTGTTGCTATGGAATCTGGTCAGGATGTAGGATTTCCCACAACTTCCAGGTGACTTCCAAGTGTAATCACAAGAAATTGGACACCAATGCTCAATAGCTCTTGATCTAACCAACACAAAACCCACAAGAGTCTTTAGAACACTGTCTGGCATCTATCTTTAGACAACTAAATCAGTAGCTAAGAACAGATGCTTATTCATACATATTCCAAGGAAACTTCTAGTACACTGGAGCAGGACTACTTCTGGCTCCAAGGAATCCCACATTTTCTTCTGGCCTTTAGCGGTAGCTGCACACACACACACACACACACACACACACACACACACACCACACTTATATTTCTTTCTAAATTTTTTTTGAAGAAAAGCATTTTTATTCAGGGGTAAATATGTTGTTGTGCTTAAATGTAAAAGTTCTTCAGAGCAAAAAAAAAAACATATTCTTCATTTTTTACATGCAGGTTTGCCACTGGATTTTCTGACAGCTATGGGATAGCATTACTTTATTTTAAAAGTCTTGGGTAGAAGTCCATATTTCTGTTATCTTGTTCTATCATTCAATTTCTGTTCTTAAGATCTGCGCACAGTATAAGAAACTCTCTGTGTCAACCATGACATTGACACTGGAGTCCACAGGGAAAAGAAAAAGACAGAGAAGGTCATTGACAAAAACATAAGAGCCAGTTACTATTGCACAGAATGGAAAGTCACCAGGTCTCCATCTCTGTGCAGAAACACTTTGTGTCCCAGGCTTCATAGCAAATTAGAACTGCAGTGTTGCCTAGAAAACAGGCAACAGGCTTGAATGGATGAGCACTATCTCCACCTCGGTCACTCACAATCTACAGCATTCTTGTGCAGAGAGAAGGTGTTAGAGAAGATGCCTGAGTACTTTTCAGCCCTTGTGTCCTTGCTGTGGATGGAGTTGACTTTCTCAAGGAATCAGTGTGAAAGGCAAGAGTGGGCATGGGCAGATCTGCCCCTTTTTGTGTGTCTTTGGGGAGGCAGCCTGTCTAAGAGAGTGCATATTCTTAGCACACCCATGGGACTTATTTTATAGAAAAGACTCTATGGGGCCTCTGGTCGCCTGGGACAGGGAAGAAACTCAAGCTGTTGTAGCATCGTTAGGCTGATTGTTATAAGAGAATATGGCATGTTCTTTAATTAGCCTAACCAGGATAAAAGTGATGTTTGTTTTCTTCCTGTACCTGTTTCAAAACTGATTTTATTCACACAGGAAGATCACAAAATACTGGTGATAAAAGCATTTTTCTATAGAAGTTATAAAGTGAAGAAACAACACCATCTGAATGTGATTTCTTCTGTCCATATTTCAAAGAAATAACAGGGACACTTTAGAAACAGAAAACCACAGGAAAGCCAAAAGGAATGAAGAAGATAGTAGAAGCAGAGGAACCAGAAAAAAGTAATAAGGAAATCAAGTAGATCAAATAGCCACCCCATCTTTACAGCTGATAAGGCTTCACGTTTGACTTGTCAAACTTTTTGCATAAAATATTTTCACACCCCAGCCATTTGTCTAAAAGGTGTTTGCTGGGTCAGCAGGCAGGCCAGGCCACATGTAGGCAGATTAATGATGCCATTGGTCTTATTTCCTTTATCTACTAAATTCAAGGCAACCCCTTAATTTATTATGAAAATAATAAAATAATAAAAATATAAAATAAATGAATAATATAATAAAATCTTATTTTTGCTTGTCTGAAACTTCTCTTAGGCACCTGGAGGACATGGCTAGGGATATAGGACTAGTATAGATTTATTCAAGTGAAATATGGTCGTAGATTTCCCTGCTTTGAAAATGTCATCACACACATGTAAATGAAACATACCCTTTTTAAATTTTTAAATTTGTGTTTTTATGCAGGAAGGTTATCATTTGCCCAACAGTTACCTGGAACAGATGGATCATTTTCATTATTTAAAAAAAAAAACATTACAGGAGCTAGAGTGATGACTCAGTACCCACATGGGGGCTGCCAGCCACCTATAATTCCAGTTTCAATAGATCCGATGCCCTCTTTGACCTTATACATACAAGCGGGCATGCACATATGCACATAAAATAAGTAAAATTTAAAAAAGTCTCAAAGCTGTAAAAAGTGTTTGCTTCCTAACAAAACCATGTTTATTTGTCCTTCATGCAGCAGGTTTGCCTGCAAAGCCTTCAGTCATCAGCGGCGCCCACAGAGCTCCCGTTATTACAGAGCTCATTACCGCAGAAATGGTATGCAGCCCAAAGAAGCCACACACAATGGCTTCTTCCTCAGGACCAAGGTGTTCCTTAGAGCTCATTAGGGTCCACATTAAGGGATCAGTCCAGTGAATCTCTGGAAAGAATAATTTTCCACCAAATGACTGATGGACAACTCTGATGTCTGGCATTTTTCACCACCCTGGGATAAATTGACCTCCAAAGCAGCAAGAAGAACGCAACTGTTGCTGATGTTCTTTCTTCTTGCCCTGCGGACTGGACAGCCCCAGCAGTGAGAGCGTATCTCTACACGTGCTAGGTTACTTATGTAGAATGACCACATGAATGCTGGAAAACACCTTTGGAAACTAAGAATAATTCAAAATAACAACGTTGTGAATCATGTTGCGTTAAATGTTTTCAAAACTCTGCGAAAGTCGTGGTTTTATGGCAAGGACATGGAAAAGAAAATAAAGAAAAAACAAAACCCAGACCTGTGCTTTCACTCTCGTTTCTGCGGTGAGTTTCCAGGGTACCTTGATGTCTCACCTCTGTTTCTTTCAATTCCCTCATGTGTAGATCCTAAAGGTCCCTTCCCGACTCAAATCCTCAAACCTCATGAACGGCAACAGATTGAGTCTGGCTGAGAATGAGTGTGCTTTGCGAGTGAAACCCATAAGCCTGTGCTGCCCCCTGTCGCCCGTCATCGTATTCAGCTTCCTGACTCCAGCGGTAGGAAGGCTGCAAAAGCAGACAATACTTTGGTCTTCAGTTGCTTTACCAGAGTACCCTCCATTTATGCATTGCTACAAAACCAATAGTATGAAAGAGAGTACAATTTTAATTCTGTTGTTATATATTACAGTGCAAGAATTGAAACTCTAATTGTTCTTAATGACTGTTAGTGAAGACAATTTGGGCCAAGTTTTTAAAAGGTTGTTCAGTGAAGATGGCAAAAGACTTTATTTGAGTCTAGGATAATGAATGTGGTGGGGACAAAAGTTCTTAGAAGCTGTACCTTCCACCTGAAGCACCTTCTAGGCTAATTGGAACGTCTACAATTGTGGGGAGGTTGAAACGTTCTCGAGCTCAATTGCAATTTACCCTGGGCTAGCTTTAGCCCCTAAATAGCTGTATCTTGACCACCTCAGTGTGGGACCTAATATGTACTGTGGTAGATGAAAGCCTTTGGAACATGTTAACTTAGCAGAACACCAGTTTCCACCAAATCAAAGGCTAAGAGACAACACAGAGAGCCTGAGGCCATGGCTGAGGTTCTCTGTTTTGCTATAGCCTGCCTCTCTGATTTCCCCACCAGTGTATCTGGTTTATGACTTTCTTTTGTCTGTTACTATGAAAGCTTCCTGAAACTGTTTTTTTTTTTCATTTAACACGGAATTAGGGGTTACTAAATCTGTATTCATGGCCACACACATTTGGCTCCAGAACAAACTCTCCCTTGTTCCCTTTGAGGTGAGAGTTGTGTTTCTGCATCAACAATCTTTTATCTAACAGCAATATTAGGAGTTTTAAGATTTAAATACAACCTGGAATTTAATGATGTGATCATTGAAAGATGATGTCATTTCAAATAGAAAACAGAGGCCTACCATACTGTAATGATCCACAAGCACAATGGAACTGCTTGATACGTATATTATAGAATTTCCCATGCTTACCTAGTACCAAATTTCATGCTAGCTTGTTGGTTTGTTGTTTTCAGCAGTTCCCTTCTATTGCTGTTATGATTGCAAAGTAAATGATTACAAAATTCTCTTGCTGTAGGAAGCCTAGAAATTCTGGCTGAAGTATAAACCAAAGATACTGATGGCAGAGTACAGCTTGATTCTAGATGAGTAAGAATTGGGAAGAAGTTAAAAGTGAGAAGTCGTCTGACCTGACTATGAAGAGAGGCTGGATGGGAGTCCACTGTCTCCATTAACAAACAGCATCAATTTTATCATCCCTGATGAGGCTGGTGGTCAGCCTTCGCCTTAACAAGGTGTGGTTTTAGAGCAGAGACTTGGGCTGGGTGGTGGTGGCGCATGCCTTTAATTCCAGCACCAAGAGGGAGAGGCAGGTGAATATCTATGAGTTCAAGACCGGCCTGGTCTACAGAGCAAGTTCCAGAAAAGTCAGGGTTACCTAGAGAAACCCTGTCTCGAAAAACCAAAAGAACAGAGACTCTCCAAGCCCTTTAGGTACACATGATGGAAAGAGTGGACTAGAAAAATTCACCCGCTGTTAAGTGGACAAGAAGAGAATTATGTATGTATATACTATGCTATAATTAATATTGTCTACTAGTTATATAATGTTTTATATTATTTTTCTTGTGATATAGGTAAAAAAATTACATTGCTTGTGGAGAATTTAAAAATATTGTCTTCATTGGTTAGGATTTCATGTGTAAAGACATGTATGAACACAGGAAGTATGATTGCTTGGCACCACTGTGGCACTAGCAGGAATGATACTGAACTATGAAGAGAGCACACCTCAGAGAAGACCTCCTTCCTGCCTCCAGTCCTTCTCAGCTGTATTCCAGAATATCAAACACGCTGCCATTCTGTTCTGTTTTTATATATGACATTAAAATGAAAATTAACCGAACACTACCCAGAAGAACACAGCATATAGTTAAGGTGTAACTCCTGATCCTTTTGTGAAGAGTAACATGTGAGAACCATATTCAGGATATGTTATGTGAGAAAAATCTATTTTTAATAAAAGTAAAAAAAAAAAACAGTGGCTAGGGATCTAAGCAGAGAGTTCTCAAAAGAAGAAATGAAAATAGCTAAGAAATATGTCAAAAGTTCTCAACATCATTAGCAATTAATGAAATGAAACCTAAAGCTACTTTGAGATTTCATCTTACCTCAGGATGGCTAATGGTAAGAAAAAAAAAATAAAGAGCAAATACTGGTAAGGATGTAGGAGAAGGGAACCCTCATTCACTGTTGGTGGGACTGCAAACTGGTACAGCCCCTCTGGAAATCCAGGCAGAAAATTCTCAAAAAGCTACAAGTAAAACTACCATATGACCTTGTCATACCTTTGGGTCATATACACAAAGGACTCAATGTCCTACTCCACAGATACTTGCTCAGCCACATTCACTATTCTATTTACAATAGGTAGGAAATAGATATAATTTAAATATCCTTAAACTGATGGTGACCACCTGCTCAGTGATGGCAGCACTCAAATGGCCTGGGTCTTTCTACATCAATTTTTAATTATGAAGCTTACCAGAAGGCCAATCTTATAGAGGCATTTTCTCAATCGTGTGCTTCCTTCTTCTCAGGTAATCTAGATTGAATCAAGTTGACAGCAAAATCAACAAGGGCACTGTTGCCCATGTGTGCCTTTCAGAAAAAGAAGGGAAAACTTTATTGCTGAAGATACCACACACTTAGGACAAGAGACTTGGAGGAATTGAGCTGGAACTGACCTGGAGGCCTCCTTCCCGAGGGCTAGCTTTCAAAGTATTGAAAGGTGCAATACAAGTTGCCAAGGAAGAAAAGTAATCAATATCCCTACCGACCATGCACTGGATAGGTATTTGTCGACTTGACATAAAGTAGAGTCATTGGGATGAAGAACTTTCAGTGAGAAAATGACTCCATAAGATTGAACTGCCAGAAGTTTCTAGGGCATTGTCTTAATTAATGATTAATGTGAGAGGGTCTATCTCACTGAGGGCAGTGTCCCCTCTGAGTTGGAGTGCTGGGTACTATAGGAAAGCAGGCTGAGGAAGCCACAGGAGTAAGTTAGTAAGCCGCACTTCTCCATGGCCTCTGCTTCAGTCCTTGCCTCTAGTTTCTTATCTTAACTTCTACCCTGAAGTCTCTAGACTGTGAAGTTTAAGTAAAAGAAAACTTTTCCTCCCCAAGTGGCTTTTGGTTGTGGTGCTTTACCACAGCACTAAGACACAGCTGTAATGCTTAGAAACCATAACAAGGACCAGAATACCAAAATATACCTGGGGTACTATAGAGGCATTTATATCCCTAAAGTAACTAACAGCTGCCTAATTGAACTGAAGGCCTGCTTAATAGGAGGGAATTCAGGTCCAGTACTCTAAACCTAGCCAACTACCCATGGATGGTGATGCTGTGGACTTTAAAGGAGGACCTGTGACTGACACTTTCTTAAATGAATATAATTCCCATTTTCATCCTAAGGATCTAGATAGACAGACAGACAGACAGATAGAAGAATCTCCAAAATAGTGGTTTAATCAATTATTTGAGAATTTTGACATTATTTATATTTTGATCATATTCACTTCCCACTCTTAGCCCTTGTCCCTAACCACTATATTTCATGTTCTTTCCTGTTTTTGTTTTTCATTTGGAAGAGAATATATCACAGCAAATATCTTAGTGATTTGGCTCTTACTATCTTTTGCCTCCTCCTCTCCTCTGTGATGCTCCGGGAATCTTAGGTATAAGAGTTGTGTTTTACATGTGGAATGGGAGGGACAAGGAAATCAGAGAGGGAAGAGTATATAATATAAATGATATAAATATAGTACACGTATATGAAATTTTTGTTGTTGTTTTGGCTTTTCAAAACAGGCTTTCTCTGTGTAATAGCCCTGTTAAGGAACTAGCTCTAGTAGACCAGGATGGCCTTGAACTCACAGAGATCTGCCTGTCCCTACCTCCCAAGTGCTGAGATTAGAGGTGTGTACCACCACTGCCTGCCTAAAATTTTTGATAAAATAAAATAAATGTCAAATATTAATTGGGTCTGGGCGTAAGACTCTCACTTGTTCTCTGTATTTTGACCTCTTGGGGATTTCTGTAACAGTCTCTGTCTGCTGCAATAAGAAGCTTCTTCAGTGAGGGCTGGCAGTGAAATTTTAAGCAAATATAAACTGGTATATACACAGCTGGGCAGTGGTGGTTCATGCCTTTAATTTCAGCACTTGGGAGGCAGAGACAGGCAGATTTCTGTGAGTTCGAGGCCAACCTGGACTACAGAGCGAGTTCCAGGACAAGCACTAAAGCTACACAGAGAAAACCTGTCTCAAAAAACCAACACACACATGCACACACACAAACACACACACACACACACACACACACACACATAACAACAACAACACTTAGCCAAAGAAGCTTCCTTTTGTAGCAAATGGAGACCATCACAGAAATCCTACAGAGAAAAATGTATAGTTCAATAAAATCAACAAAGAAAGGAAAAATATCTCAAATTATCAAATATAATTGACAAAATATTTATAAAGGAGTGTTAGTTATTACTGTTCACTGCCTCAGAAATTAATTAGTAAATCTATATAAGAATGAAAAGAGCTTAGTAATTAATAAGCCATTACTTTTAATATCTCACTGGAAAGCATTCAGACTCATTCTCAACTTAGGAAATAAAATACCATCTTACAATTAGTTCTATTACATTTTTTTATTTAAAAGTCTAAGAACCTAAGGGGACAAGAAACCACTTAACTATATAAAAAAGGGTCTGTTTATGTTTTAGTTACATTGGTCAATTTTTTACAATCAAATTCCATCACGAGATAAAAACTTACATGAATTACATTAAAATATGACACCACTTTATTATGTTTAAGAATTTTTTTCTGTTATAGAAATATTAGTATCACAAACACTAAAGTAAGAAACACAGAGATGTAAAGTATCATGACTTGCACTATCAACGCAAGGTGAGTGGGTAAAATGACAAGTTCATACAGAAGCTCTGTTTATCTGGTTTATATGCAAAAAATATAAGATAGCACTACAAAAAATGCATATGTCTAGTCAAGATTAGAGTTGAATTTAATATAAGGTATTGAGTTTTTAGAAAACAATCCATATATCATATTCTTATAAAAAATGAATAGCAGCAAGTAACAATCTGTTACAAATAACCGAATAAACCAAACTTTATCATAAAAAATTACTGTAATTGAAAATGAAGCACCTGTTTCAAAAAGAGCGGTGGGCTAAGCTCTCCTCTTAATCTTCATTTAATAACCTCTAAAAGGAAACATCCATGAGAGAACACAGTCCACATGCAGGTAGAAAGTCAGAGGGAGAGACTCACTAGTAGGTGTATTCATACATACACCGACTGTCCTTAGTATGACCTGCCGGTCCTCCATAGTCCTCACTGATAATCGAGAGAATGTAGAGGAATATTTACTGTGTCTTCTGATTATTTGTGTGTAAAGAATTGTTTAACATGAAAGTCAGGTCAAGTACTGTTGAAAAATGATACAATTTATACATTCAGTTTTTATAAACTGACATTAGGACACCCTGGTCATTAGACTGATTTTGAAACATGTCAAATGAGATACAATATGTAATCCTCGGCTTCAGGATAAACATTCAGATATAAGGTGTGTGTGAATGTTAAATGTGCATGTAAGAAAATGTACAAGGTACTGGGATACGTATCCTGACTTTATTCTTGAACTTATACCAGTGAAAACAATGTTCAAGCCAGAGAAACATACTTGTGAATAACTGAAGGCTGGCCATGAGTACAATGTACATTTCTCTAATTTTGTTTTCAACTGATGCTTTGCTTGATCTCTCTATATTGATGAATGCCGTGGAGGAGTCCTTTCAAAGTACATGAAGTCCTGAAATGGGAAAAGGATTATAATATTTAGATTAGGAAATGAATGGCAGATAGATAGAAATAATTATACCAAGGCATATAATGATCTTTGTAATTTATCACAGGAACATCCTCTTCCAGTAAAAGTAGATAATCTAATGAAAATATTTATGAGTACGGCTAATGTGAGAATGAAGATGGTATTCAGCACAAACTAATTTTTAGCATTAACTGAAGGAAAACCTCGGAGTAAAACTGAGAGCGATCTAACACTGACAAGCATGATTACAGTTGGCACGCAAGAGGAAAAGGGCAGCTGCTTCGTAGTTACTATAGTATACTAATTATCACCGGACAGCTGTTTGGAAGTGGTGAGAAAGATAATAGGAAACAATGACTACTGTATCCTCCGTCTGACACCCTCCAGGTATGCCCCAGCAGCCTTTCCTTAGCTCAGATTGATCACCCTATGATGACAGTATTTTTCTCCCTGCTACAAACCTGTAAACCCCATCACCCAGTGCCAAAGCTGTGCCTAGAAGTGACACAGACAGAAGCTGGCCTAGCTTCAAAACAAATTTTCTCCTGTAGAGTACTGCTTCTCATCAAACAAAATGATGCTCTCAAGCCCACAGCAAAAAGGCTTACAATGAGGAAGCAAGTGCCAAAAATCATTGCTTTCATCTTCACGTCCAGATCCAAAGGGACGCGAATCTCGAAGTGGTCAGCGTTTCCCATTGTTGATAAAAAGCCATTCCACTTCCTGATAATACTGCCGATGTTAGACGTTCCATCTAGAGAGCTGACCTGCAATGCCAAGAGTGGGACTTTGTGATGGCTGAAAAGTGTCGAGGGACATGCCTCTATCCTCTTCTTAAAAGCACTTTGTGATAGAATAATATATAATGCAAGAAAAAAAAACACTAATAACATCATTTCAAATGAGGAATCCTAGCATGAAGTGGCCTGAAATTGTTAGTAACTGACCTGGGATTTATCTTATTACTCCCAATCTAGTGACTTTTACTCCTCCTTAAATATATCTTTTGGGGATTTTGTCAGAAAGCATGGTTTTAATTGATGGTTAAATTATTTTCTGCAGCAGAAGGTGAGAATTTGGGAATTGGAAGTCACTTCTAATCAAGGAAGCCTCTAAACAAAGCTAAGGGGTGTGTAATATACACTGCACAACACTCAATCCCCTGCAAGCTAAGCCCAACCGGTTTCAGCAGATCTAGGTATAAAAATGGGCTTCAGCTTCTAAAAAAGGGACCCTAACATTTGACAGTAAAAATACCTCTTTCCTAGCTTTTAATGTCACCTAGTAATAGAATGACCTCACACAACCTGTGCCGGAAACCTGGTTTGTTGACATTTTCTACAATGTTCTTAATAAGTGAATGATGTTTCATTACATGGTGATATAAAATAAAAGCTAGAAAGCTTTTTTTTTTGGTATCATAGGAAGTAGAAGAAGGAATAAATAATAATAGCAGTAATTTAGTGTGTTGCAAGCCTTATCTTCCTAAAAGGCTTTGAGAAAGTCTCCCAAACCTCAGGGCTTTTTTTCCTAGCAATTTCTTTGCCAGCCCCTGGGAAAATGCAAAACAAAAATTGTGCTTTTTTTGAGAAAATGTTGCACTATAGCCCTGCCATTCATTATATCCATGCCCTTATGAATTCTTTAAGTGTTGTGATTTGCTAGATTTTGCAATTAAAACCTTTACTCCCATTCTAAAAATAACTAGGGAAAAAAAGATGATACATATCAAGAACAGTTATTGATCTAATTATGATGTTTACTCCCAAAAGTTTTAGTGTTCTAAGTGGGGAAAAAACCCATTTTTTAAAAAGGCGATGTCGTTCACATTTGGAAAATGTCAAATAACCACGAAAAATCATGCGCAAAGGATTTGTTGTCAACTTGTGATTAACTTTTCCTTCATACCAGTCACATACATCTGAAGGCAAGGACATTATGAGGTTCTAATGGACAAGGCAGAAGCAACATATATATTGACCTCGAAGACAGAATCTGAACCGCAGCCATAGGTTGCACACGGCCCGCGCACTCTCATCATACTCTCTTTCTCCTGGTTTTGGATGCTGTACGTGGCTCTGCATAAGTTCCAGTGTTCTGCGACAAATCCAATGGTGGCACCGGGAGGACACTGCACTTCCAGCTACAGAGAAAATAGGAATAGATGATACAATGTTGGATGTGCACAGTGCACACCTATACCAAGCCATGTGCACACACCAGGACATTTTCATGGTTATTCTAGGGCAAGGGGAATTCATGCTGGGAAATAATGCCCCCAAGGCCATTTGCAGGGTTGTATTTCCAAAAGCACTCTAAAGACATGAGCTCATGTTTTACTGTGGAACAAAGGACGGGATTAATTACGACTGAACTGCTTGATATAGATTCCAGTTATCTAAATCCAGTGTTCCTAACAGGACATACAGCATTGTCTGGCTAGATTTGCATCCTCTCCCAGTCAACTCTAAATGGTCTGAGGCAAAGAAGACCCGAGATGAATCATTCATGTGGCTGTGCCATAATAAAGACCTTTGAGCAAGTGGTGGCCCACGTCTTTAATCCCAGCCCTTGGGAGGCAAAGGCAGGTGAGTCTCATGAGTTTGAGGTCAACTTGGTCTACAGAGTGAGTTCCAGGACAATGAGGATACACATAGAAACCCTATCTTTAAAAAAAAGAAAAACAACAATGTAGTAATGACCTTTGTTTCATCTAGAACTTTCATGTCTTCTCAACAAATACATTTAACATGACTAGTTCACTTAAAAAATCATAAGCAGCAAAACTAAATCTCCTACGTGAAAACTACAGTGAGAAACAAGAGAGAGAGAAGCACTGGGGAAATTGTGTGAAAGTGCCCCCGCTGGATGGCAATGTGTTCCAAGACATTAGTGGAGGTCTCAAATAGTTCTGACCCCAATACATACCACCCTTTACCATAAACACATGCCTATGGCCATACAACACATGTCTATAGCAATGTTTAATTTATCAATTATCCATAGTACAGCACTAACAATCACTAACTAGAGAGTGATTACAATAATCTGACCCATGATAGAAATTATGTGAATGTAGTCTTTCAATTGCTATCATGTGTATAGCAGGTGCACCTTGGATACTCTGAACAAAAGAATAACTCATGATCCAGAATTCGCCATACTATTCAGCTTATGGATTGTTTATTTCTGGAAGTTGGCATTAATATTTCAGACTACATTTGTCTACAGTAACGAGAACCACAAAAAGTAAACCTGCTGGTGGAAGTGGAGCAGCTGCTATGCTATTACAGTAAGAGCCTGTGTATAGGGACCGACAATTGCATTTTATTAAGGGCAATTAATTTATTAATATTAATTATTAATTAATTAATTTATTAATATTTTATTAATATAAAATATTGTACACAATGCTGTTTTGCTTATTTACCTGTATGTTAACATCTTATAAAAAGCTGTCAGGAGTTACATTGCCAGAACCATTGTTCATATATAGAAATTTGTACCTATACAAAACATTAAATTTTATAGAACCAAAACGTTATGCCTATGAAATGAAAAAACCTCAGAACTGTGTAAAATCAAATTACTTTAAAATCCTTTAAAAGTTAAGTCAATTCTATTTTAAATAATGCATAAATGCATAAGAGGGTGCATATTAGTGAAGAACTGTGTCTTGACTAAATGACTAATGTATGCCTCGCTTATTATATAACATCCTTGAATAACAAACGGCAGAGATGCAGAACTAATTAGTGATTTCTAATAATTAATGATGGGCATGAGAGACAAGGAGCAGCAAAGAAATGAAGACTGCTTCTATAGTTATGAAATTGTTGGGACTTTGTTATGTGGTGATAGATAAAGGAGTCTACATAGGTGATAAGGCTGTGTAAGGAAAATACACAAAATGAGTTTAAAACTGTCTTAATTCTGACGTTAGACAAAAAGAAAGTTTATAAATTTGCAGTTCTGTTTTCCCTTAATTTATTTCTGATCTCCTTTATAGGATTAAAGGCTTTGATTTGAAAACCAAATGCCATGTATGATTATAAATGCCTGCTGTATTGAGAAAAAAAACAAGAACTGGAGAAAGTTACTTCAGATATTAAGCTCCTATTATGAAGATAATAACTGCAAAGGGGTATTAAGAACAGCAGAAACACTGATGGGCTGCAACAGTACTATCTATAATCAGAAATTGAGTTTAGAGACTGATGTGTACTGAAAATTTTCAGTCTTCAAAGCAACCACTTTGTCAGAGAAGAACTGTTTATTATAATCTCAAATTTGCAGATAAATTGATAAACAGAGACTGTGATAAACAGATTAATATTTAGAAACATAGCATACCATTTACAATTCCTAAGTAGTCTAATTCCAGACTTAGACAAGAAAGTTTACAAAGTGGTGAAATTGAGGAGAAATTATAAGACACAAGAAGGAGAAAAAAAATTCAGCAAGGAATTTGAGACTCTGGAAAACAATAAGAGAAATGATAAAAATGAAATTAGCCATCAGTCAAGTAAACAAAACACACAGTGGAAAGCATAAAGACAGGCAAGACCAAGCAAGAGCATGAGATAGAGGACTCAAGGCAATGGCAAGGCAACAACACATATCTGTCTGTTTATCTGTATGTATGTGTGTATGCATGTATGTATGTATGTGTTTGTATATAAAGAGAGATATGTATGTATATGTACATTTATATATAATACTATTAAACAAACTATGTATATATAAATTACCACATATGAACAAAGCTTCCAAGATTTCTGGGGTACATGCAAGATACCAGATCTAAGGATCTCTGGAGCAGAAGAAAGGTATGTGATAAAGTCTAAATTCCAAAAATTATGGCAAACCTAGAGAAATTCATAGCAACAAACCCGAGGCATTTAGAACCACAACAGGAACGAGCAGAAGAGAACCTCTCTATGTCATACCATAATGAAGATGCAAAAAATACAAAAGTGAGAAACAATACTAAAGCTATAAAAGAAAAATGCCAAGTCACATACAAAGGAAAAGACATAAGAAAGAATAGCATCGACCTCTTGCCATCAACTCCAAAACCAGGAAATCATGAAATGAAAATAAATAGCTGCCAAACAAGATGGAAACACCTAGCCAAGCTATATTTTAAATATGCTAGAGAAATAAGGCATTTAAGAAAAGCACAGACTGAGACAATGAATGACAACCAAAACAGCACTACAAAAAAAAAAATACTTAAAAGAAAATGCTTAAAGTTTAAAAGCTTCCCAGCATGGGTACTGGGAAGAAAATGTGGCTTCTCTGGAATAGAAGACAGTACTCTTCTCAACTGAGATTCCCTTTCCTCAAATGATTCTAGTTTGTGTAAAATCAACGAAACCCTAGCCATTACAACTATAAAATAACTGCAAACATTCTGGCATCAAATATTTAGTCTCTCAGTTTCACAAAACAAACAGAAGGGCAGAAACGGTCAGACAGTGGAGGTGGAATAATGGTATAGGAGATCTCAGTACCCCATTACCCTCTTCAGGATTTCTTCTGGACTGAAAACTACCTAAAAGCCTATGAAACTTTATAGCTAAACTATGCCATCATTCTTTTAGTGGCATATGGAACCTTTTATAAAAAAATTATTTAAATTTTTTTCATTTTACATACCAACAGCAGTCCCTCCCTTCCTTCCCTCCTCTCATTTCCCCTCTCTCTGGGCCTTCCTCTCACCCATTACCCCATCTACTCCTCAGAAAGGGTAAGGCCTTCCATGGGGACTCAAAAAAGTCTAGCATATCAAGTTGAGGAAGGACAAAGCATCCTTACACCTCGTATTGAGACCGAGCAAGGTATCCCTCCAATAACAGTGAGATTAAAGCAGTCATTACTGTATCTCCTTACTAAAAAAATATCTAGGACATCCAGAGCTAAATTTGACTAAACTTTCAAGAATGAGTTAATGTCTTAAACTATTTTTCAAATTGGAAGGTAAGAGAAACAATCAAATTAATTGAGCAAAGGTAGTATTACCCCGGTACCAAAACCAAATAAAGGCAGAACAACAGCAACAACAACAAAAACCTACCACCATCACCACCACCACCAAAACCTACAGAGAAACTCTCCTGCTCAACAGCCGAAAACCTAACAGTAAAATATTGGGAACTAAATTCAAGAACACAGGAAGAAGTTCATACTTCATGACAGGGATCCAAATGGCCAAGTACATGAGATTAGATAGGCCATGGGCTAAAGGAACATGTTGCTATAGCCACAGAGCAGAGCCTCGATCCTCATCAGAGAAGCTTCTTGCAGTAGGTGAGAATTAACATAGAGACACACAACTGGCCAACATGCAGAGAGTGAGAGACTTTGGAGCACTCATTCATAAATGGAATATCTTCATCAACACCCGGACCTCAAACCTTAGGCTCTATTCTGAAGAGGGGGTAGAAAAAGCCCAAGAACCAGAGGTGATGAGTGACTCTGAGGATACGGCATCTTGCATGTACAAGGACTAACTCACATGAACTCAGAGGCTGTGACACAGGCATAGGTTTTTCTTCAGTGATGCTTTCTTTTTCTGAACTTGTGTATGGCAAAGGGGAGGGACCAATCATAATAAAGAGCATTTGTACTGTAGGTCTAGCTCTGCGGTTGGCAGGAGACTCCAGTCTGGCATTTCATCTATTTTAGGACTCTTTTTTTGCCCAAAGGTGTAGGTGGTGATGGGTACAGCAATCAAAAGCTCTTTCCAATTTGACACCTGGGGAATATGTGGGTACCATTACCTATCATATGACTACTGGCAATCCCTGTAAGTACCAAATTGATCAGAAAGCAGTTATTCACAAAACAGCCTCAAGTTGTACTTGATCCCCATCTCTCCCTTGGGAAGAAAAAGGAAAAGTGTTTCTGTCCTGTGAAATAACTCAGCTTCCTTCCTCCCCACTACTCAGTTTCAGTTTTATTCTGAATGGTAAGGTCAGAAATCTCCATCCCATGTAGTATCGGAAGGAAAAGACAGATCACATTGTAAAGGGCAGGTCAGGAAGTAAGTGTCGATTCCACTCCTGTTCTCTGACCTCTTGCCTTGCACAGGAGCAGCAGAAGCAACAGCAGGTGCATCGGAAAGGCCTCTGCATGGTCATGATCTCTCGTCCCAGGCAGTCAGTGACCCGGAGCACGAAGGGTCGTAGGTTCCGATAGGCATTCCTGGTGTAGTCATCTGTGTCTTCAGTTACGATGTAAACCATCTGGTTTATGTTGTTTTTGATATCATACCTATTATTAGTTTCAAAACCCGTCATCACTAAAAGTTAGAATGAAGAAAGAATCTTAAATTAGAACCAGTCAAGACAGGCCTCAAGTTGCCTTTGCTCTTAAAAGAAGAGAAAGAAAGGAAGGAAGGAAAAAGGAAAGAAGGAAAGAAAGAAGAAAGGAAGGAAGAAGGAAGGAAGAAAGGAAGAAGTATGGTTAGGACTTATGAAGGCCAAATAGCTTTTGAAAATTTCAGGTGAAATCCAACCATGTGAGCCATGAGGGTTAAGCATTTTAAGAATATTAAACAATTGCTAAGCTTAATATGAGATTATTTAAGTTTTCCCGCATAAAGTAATGGTTAATACAGTTTTCCTGGAATAAAAGAATTCAGAAACTTTTAGTAATAAAACCATTTTGAAGAATCAGACATCAAATTGATCAGCACGTGGAACTGATGAAATGACTAGGGATGTGCTCCCCAAAGATAAGAAAATAAATCCAGAAAAATCAGAGCCCTGTGTGGTGCCCAAAGGGGTGTGCCCAGCTCCTTCCCGAGAATGGGTAAGCAAGCAGGTAACTGAGAAGAGCACAGCGTCACCTCACTGGGATCATTTATTCAGACTTCCTCAGACTGGAACTCAGCGGTCTTGGACTCTGCTTTCTCTTTGCCACTGACCCTAGCAGAGTGTGGGCCTCTGGCTAGCTCAGATAACCTCTCACTTTCTTCTTGTACTCTTCGAAATAAGGTGAATGCAAAGGAAGAAAATGGTCCAAGAGACTAGCCAGATTAGATCCAAGTCATTTCAGAGTCCAAGAGATTATCAGTGTATGGAGTATTGGTTGATAAAACCACATACAAAATTCACTCTATTGCTTTTGTGAAGATAAGGTAATAGGGAATAGTCTTCGCTCTTTGAATCACTAAAAGCTCATCAACAGAAAATAAGGCACTAGGTATGAAGTAATACAAATTTCCATCTGATTAAAACACTGCTAATCAAGGGGTTGGAGAGATGGCTCAGAGGTTAAGAGCACTGGCTGCTGGCTGTTCTTCTGAAGGTCCTGAGTTCAATTCCCAGCAGCCAAATGGTGGATCACAACCATCTGTAATGAGATCTGGTGCATACATGTGGATTGAACACCGTATACATAATAAATATACACCTCTTTTAAAAAATACTGCTAACTCAAAACACAATGCTAGCCAAAACACAATTATACATACCTTCCAGAGGCTCAAAATGCTGAAGCACGTGTATACTGTCCAGCTGTGGGAACATAGCAAAAGCAATTAGAACACAGAAAACTAAATTAATTTTAGTCAGCAAGAGGAAAGAATGTGATGACACAGTATTAAAATCTGTCAACCAGGGGCTGGAGAGCTGGCTCAGCCTTAAGAGCACCAGTCGTGTTTCCAGAGGATGTTTGTTTGGTTCCCAGAACCCACATGGTTGCTCACAACCATATCTACTTCACATTCTAGGGACTCAGACACACACTTCTGGTCTCCCTGGGTACCAGGATGGAAGTGGTGCGCAGATACATATGCAGGCAAAACACCATTAGACCATCCATAATCACTAAACCCAGAATGCTGCCTAAAATGTTACATTTCATCAAAATTCATTAAATAATGAAAGGTATGCGAGTGTGATAACAAGGAAAAAAACAACTGGTTATGGATGAAATTGTGTGATTAGCTACAAAAGGATATAGGTGGACACAGTCCATGTTCAATGTAAAACTTACAAATTAATAAGGGATCATTTCATATAAGATATCAGAATGGCTCCTACAATTGCTTGCACTTCCCTTTGTAAAATACTAAGAAATTAAAATATAGAAATAAGAATAAAAGCATTGACTGCGTGGTAAAAGTGTCTGCTGCAGGGTGAAATGTTCTGATCACCGCTGATGCCGAAGTTTCCTAGTGGGGTGCTGTGCCAGCAGGAAATAGACAAACATGTGGGGTCACTGGCAAATACAAGGCTCTGGAAAGACTCTAAAGCTGCCGTGGGTGGAGAAGGCCTCGTGGTAGTCTTAACAAAGCAGCACATGATCTGTATGTGTCACCTCAAGCCACCTAACAGAGAAACGACACAAGAGTGTGTAACTAATAGTGTCCGCAGCCAGCATCTGTAGGGCATGCCTCTCTGTGTTAACAACATGACAACCATTACACGTTTATCCACCAAAACGCCTCACAACAGCGTTAAAGCTTTTATTTTGGCTCTTTGATTTACATGTATAAGAAATTTGGCAGTCACTGTGCTGTATGAAGAAGACAGGGATTTTGACTTGAAGCAGTAGCTTATACTTACTTAGATTATGTGTTTGGGGGCTCAGGAATGTTAAAGAGTCTGAGATGTTAAGAAGAAGTTGTGGGTTGTACATTTTGTGACCCACCGCCTCCCCTTGTCTAGTGCTCTCTTCTTACTCTCTTTTTCTCAGTGTGAACACTTTACTTCTAAGTAAATGGCATAGCATCAGGTTAGTGACTCTCATGCTTATTTTTATTCTTATTTCCTTGAGAAAGTCACATTGAATAATTTGAAAGTTCACTTTTATTTCATCAAAAAGAACTCATGTGCCCTATGAATGTGTCCTTGTACCCACTGTCTACCTGTAAATCCCCCATCCTGGCTCTCAGCGAGCCAGCCTCTGTCGTCAGTGACCCTATTCACTCTAGCCAATACCTTGTTTCCTCTGTTCACACCCCAGGGGCATATTTCAAAGGAAAATGTTTTTGATGTATTACAGTACCTGAGCTAAGTATTCCAGACCAGGAGGGCAGTTGGGCATAGGAGGTGGTCCCGGCATCCACATTACTGGAGCAGGCTGATTGGTCATAGGATATCTGCCAGGCTGGTAATGAATAGGATGGGTACTACCAATAGGATAATATAAAGGGATGGCACCAGGATGCTGTGGAATATTGTGTCCCATAGGCAAGCCTGTAGGTGGAGGGGCAGCTGGTCCAGCAGGGCCTGTGTTCTCAAACAGATGAAAATAATATGTGTTATCATTTTAGTGTATTGGAAGTTATATGATTTTTTTTTAT
Source organism: Arvicola amphibius (assembly GCF_903992535.2). Taxonomy (NCBI): domain Eukaryota; kingdom Metazoa; phylum Chordata; class Mammalia; order Rodentia; family Cricetidae; genus Arvicola; species Arvicola amphibius. The sequence goes on along the minus strand of NC_052049.1, from coordinate 159,148,901 downwards.
GTTCAAAAGTAAGCATGCAACATGTTCCTAAAGAAAAAAAGTTCCCTGTTTTCTGAGTGTGTACCTAATATATTAGCAACATACTAAGGGAATTATTCACAAATTAGTGAATCTGATTCTCTTAAAACTTATAACCTAATTATTCCTATTTAACAGATATGGAAATAAAGATTGATACACTGAGAAACAAAGTCGCCTCTCACTGTATGGGGCTTCTCCTTTACTGATCATAAACGCACTTCATTGGTTTTAATGGCCAGTACAAGGTCTAGCACACAATTATCATCGTCATTTTTACTAGTTATTGCAAAGGGGTCCTTCCCATCTATGCTGGGTTGCCTTTGCTCAATCACTTCTCTTTGTCCTTTCATCTAGACACTAGACTGCTTACCAACACTGATATCTCTCAGACCCAACTTCTGAAGCTCATTTCTTTACCAGGCTACCAAAAGTGGGTTATTTTCAATGACAAGCTTTACCTTCCCTGGCTCTAAGCTTGGAACTTCAAGATGAACTGTAAATCCAGTCTGTGTTCACCCTCTTCCTGGCCTGGGGAGGGCATTCTTCAAGAATACTCAGGTCATTACTCTCTTGCCATAAGAGCACCAACTCCACCACAAATGGCTTCATCTTGGGACCTCTAGAAACTCCTTGGAAGACTCCACCCCCAAATCCTTATTATAGGGCCCAGCAGGTAAATTTGGGGTAAGGTTAGACAATGTTCAATTCGTAATACTTAGCCATAGTTATAGTCAATTCTCCACACTCAAAAATAGTTCAAAATCAAATAAACCCTATCTAGGCCATCATAAATCATTCAAGGCCCCAGGAACAACATTCCCCAATGTTTTAGAGGGGTATTCAGAATAATAAAATACCATACAATAACTAATGCATAATCTCCTCTTCCACCAGGCCTTCTGAAGCCATGTCTGCTACAGAGGAAGAATGTATGGAAAAACAAAATCAGATGTAGATTTTTTAAAACGTGGTTGTTTAAATCAACTACTCTCAAACATATAAGAAAATTATTTCAGGATTGTTTGTTTAATTGTGGCTCAATATACCACAATTATAGTGTTTCAAAAAAATAGCCTGGAGTTCTCAATTACAGATGACTGGCCCAGTTTTCAACTATTTCCAATTCAACATAGTGAAGAAAGTCATCTTGATTTCTTTCCTTCTCTAAATGTAGAATTCAGTGGGCTTTGTTGTTCCTTTAGTGCTAACAAATTTGAGAAACTATCCTCACTGCCTAAATCTAGGAGAGTTATCATCCATTAGAAGCCACTTAACGTTTTCCTCGCGCATCTCTTGAAACCATTATCTGTGGTTTTCCAGGGCAGGTCATGCCCCATAGATGAATGTGTACAGCATATAACCAATATGCTAGGTTTCTTTCAGTCTGTACGTCTTTGTCTTCCATGCATGTTATAGCACATGTATAATGTTTTTCATACTTTATTCTTTTCTATGGTTGAGTGACATTCTATACTATGAAATCTATCACACTATTTGTGTCCTTTAACTCAAGAACACTTGGATTACCTTCATGTTGGTGATTAGAATAACACTGCTGTCATCACATCCATGTACACATTTGGTACGAACATTATTTAAGGTACAGTTTTACTTTGTAATCCTGGTTGGTCTGGAACTCTCTCTAGATGAGGCTGGCTTTATACTTATAAAAATCCACCTACCTGCCTTTGCATCCCTCCTCAATGCTGGGATTAAAAAGATATATGCTGGCAGCTCTTCTTGGGCCAAAGATTGAATAACATACTGAAGGACATGAGCTAGTATGTATAAATAGGAAAATTAAAAGTTTCTAACTTCTTTGGTGATCATTTTAAACCATTTTTTAAGTTAGCATATAAAGTAGTTTCATTAGGGCATTTTCACACATGTTCCTAGTCTTCTTTTCCCTTCTCTTTCCTTCCCCATACCTCCTCCTTCCCTAATGGTACCCTTCCTTTCCAAATCATCTCCCTTTCTGTTTCCATGCCATATGTAGTCTATTATGCTATATTAGTCTTCCTCGCCATTCACCTGTTGATGGACATCTAGGCTATCCATCACTCTCTAAGTGTAAAGCCAGGCTCATCTGCAGAGAGAGTTCCAGGACAGCAAGGATTACAAAAGTGAAACCGTGTCTTTAAGAAAAATAAAATCATACCAACTGTGTTGATGGACATCTAGACAAGTATCTCTGTGGCATTCTGACTGAGCATTCTTCAGGTGCATAGCCTGGACTGATATGGCAGTTCTGTTCAACTTTCTGAGACGTTCCATGATGATTTCTATCATGGCTGCCTAAATTTACATATTCAGGCCACCAACAGTAAATTAAGACTCCTTCCCTACATCCTCTCCAGTATTGAACTTGAGTGCAGTCCACAGAACCCAGAATGAAAAGAGTGAAACAACTTCCAAAGTCAGCCTTTACCTCCATACTCACTCTGACCCTTGTATGCTTGTACTCACTGCCCTCCCTCATAATGGAACTTTAAAAGTGTTTTGGGGTGTTTGTATTCCTCTTCTGAACTGTCCACTCATGCCATTAGCCTGCTTGTTGATTAGGTTTTTGTTCACTTTTTTATTATTCTAGAAGTTAATGCTGCATCTGATGTGCAGCTGGCAATATTTTCTACACTTTGTAGGCTGGCATCTTCTGTTGCTTGTGACCTTTGCTATGCAGCTTTTTAATTGCATGCAATCCCATCTGTCCATTCTTGTAAGTGTCTCCTGTGCTACTAAAGCTCTTCTCATAGATGTGTTGCCTGTGCCTTTATCTTTAGTGTTTTTCTACAACACTTTCACCGAAGCCCCTGATCATTTCATTTCTTTCCCTGGCATCATTTGTTAAAAGATACTGTCTCCATCCTCCCCCCCCCCCCACACACACAGTGTATGTTTGTGACAACTTTGTAATTTGGTGGCTATATCTCTGGATTTATCTCTAAATCCTGTATTCTACTGACTTATGTGATAATTGTCAACTTGACATACTTCTAAGACAAAACTTTCATTGAGGAAAGGCTTTCATCAGACTGGTCTGTGGGAATCCCTGTGGTCTATTTTCTTGGTTGGTAATTGATGTTGATGTGGGATGGCCCAGGTCAATGTGAACAGTGCCATCTTTTGGATGGTAGACCTGGGTCATCCTGGGCTTTATACAAGGAAGATAGCTTTGCAAGCCAGAGGAAACAAGAAGTCTTCCTCCAATGTCTCTACTTCAGTTCCTGCCTTGAGCTCCTGCCCTGGCTTCCCATCTATGATGGATGCTGGACTATGATCTGTAAACTGTAATGAACGCTTTACCTGTCAGCAATAGACAGTAAATTAGAACCATCTGTGTCTCTTTTTTTGCGTGCCAGTATCATTCAATTTTTGTGACTACTTGTCTTTAATACAATTTAAGATTATGCATTTTAATATTTTCAACATTGGTTTTTCTGCTTAGGAAACACCAATTTAGGCTGTTCTGACAGTTTTGCTTTTGTATGAATTTTAGGATTATATGTTCTAGTTTTGTGAAAAATACATTGAGGTTTGGTTGGGGATTGTGCTTAACCTGAAAATCATTTTTAATAATACAGCCATATTTATAACATCAGCTCCCAATTCATGGTCATGAGAAGTCTTGTGTTTTCTTCCACTTCTTTCCTTCATGGCTTCACTTTTTGCAGCTTTTATGGTTAGGGGTTTTATTCTTATGTATTTTATTAAATTGAAAGCATTGTGAATGGAATTTTTCCTGGAAAGCTGTAATTGGTCTAGAGTAAGACAACTGGTTTTTAATTGCTGTTTTTACATCCTGATATTTTTCTGCAAATCTTTTTAGGGATAAGTGCTTCATGCTGGTATTCTTTGGGTCTTTTAAGTATAGAATCATGTATCTGAAAATGGGAGTGTTTAGATTTTGTCCCCTTCTCTTTGTGGTCCTTGGATTTCTTTTTCTTGTTTTACTGCTCTAGCTTAGAGATCAAGCATTATGCTGAATAAGATGGAGAGAGTGAGTGCATTTGTCTCAGATAAGAAAATACTCATTTTTTTCTTTTGAGTATAATGCCCATATATAGCCATTATTATATTGAAAGATTTCTTCTATTTTGTATTTTCTTCAGGGTTTTTTTTAATCAAGAAAGAAGGTTGAACTTTCAAAGACCTTTTGGGCATCTATATAACATTTACTGTACGCTTAGCTACATTACACCAATACCCCACTGTATCATAAGCAAATATGCTATCATAAGTAAACTAGGAACACTCTCTAAAGGATTTTGTGGAGGGCCTTGGGTTTAACAACTCCAGTGCCAACAGCTATCTCAATCCTTAAATTACATACATACATCCCAGTGGTCTCGGAGTCACCAATCCTGAGAAAAATAAGTACAAGGAAGACACAATCTCAGAGCTTGAAGAAGTTTCTTTAAGTGAAAAATAGCAAAAGATATCATTTTCTGCAAAACGAGTTGTGTAAAAGCTCAAATCCTTGTGATGTAGACATTAAAGAAGAGTAGTTTTGAAGTAGACAACAGGGAAGAGTAGTTTTGAAGATAAAGGAATCTGTGACATTCCAATCTCTAATAAATAGTCATGAACGACAAAATTAATTCTCTAACACAATCTCAAAACGAAGCTATGAGATATACATTACTTTGTCTAGGAAGCCTTTATCATACCAGCTTCGAGGACCAGCAGCTATGACTGAGGCTAGAAACAGACCTAAACACATATTGGTTTTTTAGGAGCATATTCATGCTAGTAAGAAAAGCAAATGGTCATTATAAAGCCAGTAGCTGATGAAATCACAAAGAGATTCTTAGTGTACTAGGGGATGAGAAGAGTAGCTGTTAACCCATGCAGGCAAGATGGATTATGATAAATTCTAACTAATTTAACCTGACCTCCGTTGAAGAAACAGTTTTAAGAGAACACAGACCAGAAGAACTTTACAAAATAGGCTTAACCCTACAGAAGTAAGGGTTGCTTGTGGAGTGCTGACGGACAAGGCTAGAAATAAGGTAGGTAGGAATATGGGCAAACCTGCTAGGGAATGGTGGTGCATGCCTTTAATCCCAGCACTCAGGAGACAGAGGCAGGAAGGTATCTGTGAATTCAAGGCAAGCCTGATCTACAGAATGAGTTGCAGGGCAGTCAGGGCTGTTACACAGAAAAACCCTGTCTCCAAAAGCAAAGAGAGAGGTGGGGGGGAGAGAGGGTGAGAGAGAGAAGGACAGAGAGGGAGAAGGGGAGAGAGAGAAGGAGAAAAAGGGAAAGGGGGAGAGGGAGAGATGGGGAGAGGGGGGAGAGAGATATAGGAGGGAGAGAGGGAGGGAGGGAGGGAGGGAGGGAGGAATATAGGTAAATCATATGTGTATGTAGAGTTTAAACTTTGTGCCAACAGGCTGCAGAGTGGATGCCTCACGTTTGTAAACCTCACTATACAAGGTTACATTAAGCAGGAGGTGCTTGCCAGAGTCCAGATGTAAGTCACAGTATCAGCTGTGATAAAGACAGAGTAAAAAGAAGAAATCATTAAAACGGACATTTAAAAAATGTGTTAACTTGGTAGTGGACTGGTTATTAAGGAAAGATTCTAAAGTTTCCACTTCATGTTCCTACACGTCTCCAACATGTGGAAAACAGTACAAATCTGGGAGGAAGATGTCAAAGGTGGTTTGATGATTATGTTGGAGAGCCTGTAGCTATGCAGAGAACATGGTCTACAGGAAGTCGCAACTGTAAACCTAAAGTGTAGCATGTCAATGTGGGTTGGGATGGGATTTACAATTATGTTAAAGTGCACAAAAATTATGGGATTGTCAAGATGGCTTGATGAGAGACAGTGTGAAATGAAATGAGGTTGGAGGAGAGGGGGAGCCAGGTGAGAATGGGGAAAACTAGCTTTTAAGGATAGGGATAGAGCTCTTGATGAAGTATAATTAAATGATGGAGAGTAGTATTTAAAAATGCTTTAAACTTAGAACTAAATGAGAGCAAAGGTGAGTAGCTATGGAAGAAGAATTAGGGACAGTTTGAGTTTATCATGAAGAATGTACTTTTATCCCCAAAAGGACTATTGTAAGAGTACCCTTACAATAATCAGTGATCCTCCTCAGAGTCTCAAAGCCCTCGGTTAAAGAATACTGATCACTGTATTATGTGAAGGAGTTAATTACCATATCTTGTACTTTTAATATAAAAGCACTTGAAGCAATAAAAGTTCATGATCAATAGCCAGAAGGAAAGTAGAATTTATGTTAAGGACTTATTCAATATGATTAAATTTCTGTAGTTATATACCAATTTATACAAGTGAGTGAGTTTTGTTATAAAGATGTATTAATCCACATTAAAAATGAAGAAGAAAAAACGTGGTAAAATTATGTGTAAGAAACTAGCAACCTATGCTTTTTTGAGTTGGAAATTGCCCTTAAGGGTTTTGACTGTTTCTGCAGGAAAACAAACGGAAACAAAGCAATCCATGTTTAAATTTGTGTAACCACAAGAGCCCACATTAATTTACAGAAAACTCTAGCATAAAGCCACCTACCAATGCCATTGTGAGAAAATGCCTATGGGATTTCCTTCTTAATAATTTTTAGTGTTACCATTGTTTTCTATTTCAACAAACCATGACATTTTTCTTCTCAAATAGATTCCATATAACAATGGTTTATTTATTAACTACTCTTTAAAGGAATAGTTCTGGACAGCGTTACTTTTGGTTGGAGAAGACATTTAGAACTATAATGGAAACTTAAATTAAATTTGAATCTAAATAATTTCATTAAATCAAATTTTACAAGCATATTGTTTCTGGTTTCTGTGAATTATAAGAACACAATTCGTGTCCTAAGAATTGACACTTCCCTGAGTTGTTGGTCATGGAGGTGCCAGAGGCTCTCAAAACAAATAGGTTTTTGTCATTGCTCTTGGTCCCACAGATGAACTTGATGGTGCAATCTTCCTGCCAAAACACAAACCATACCCTTTGGATATAGACAGAGACACAGAAATCAAGCTGGAAGTGAAGTAAAAGCTTCTTCCCTGATGGCTGGTTTTATACAAGCTGCTGGGACAGCCATTGACAGACATCAGTCGTCTTACCCAGAGAGGCATCCTGTGAGCCACAACACTGACTTTCCAAGAAAATGTGCTCACTGGCAAAACAGAGGCATGATTGTCATGAGGAACAAGGTGGCATGATGCCAAAAGCCATCTTGTGTACACAGCACAGGTGCTGCCTTCACGAACCAGCTGCACCTGTGGCTACCTGCTCACGAGACCTCACATCTCCCTAAGGAATTACTAGCAATTAATGGTTTCTGGGAAAAATGGTATCGTGTTTTTATCGTTTATACTCTTGTAACTAAGTAGCCACCCTCCTATCTTCATGCAAACAATGCTAACCAAACACACACACACACACACACACACACACACACACGCATGTATGCACAAACACGTGAACACACACACCAGATGGAGACAGATACATCAGGGGGAGAAGCACACAGAGACAGAAACAATGAGACAGAGATGCACACATACAGAGAAGGGGGGGAGAGAGATACCCAAGTAGGATGGGGACTTCTAGGGAAATAAAAAGAAGATGAAGGGGTGACAAAGTAACACAGACAAAAGCTACTGAACTTCCCCATAATTCACCAGATCCATATGAGTGAAACTGTCAACCAGTTGTGAAGGATATGGCCGAGCCACTAGGTGGCGATCACAGTGACTTTTCCCTGTAGCGACAGTTCATTAGCAGTGTATTTAGCAAAGGATACATTTTCAACCTACCTATTTAATTTGAAGGCTGCCTCCTGGGACTGAACAGGGTCTTCATTTGCTAGACAAGATTCTACCAATGAGCTAAATCCCCAGTCTCACCTACTTCTGATATAGAGGAAAGCAAGTATTTCCCATAGTGACCAGAACCTAATTCTAACAATGCTTACTTCTTGGAAATGGTATAGTTACTTCCTAATGTGACTATACTATCTAAAATTTACTCTAGTACTGTGAGAACCCCTCCTGAGTCTTAAGACACAAAAATCTATGCCACAGTGCCTTAATCATTGCTCATAGCTATGTCTTTCTACTTCTCTGCCCCCTCCTGCCATTTACCAGAGCTTCATAAACACTTGTGTAACTTTATCAAATTCATATACATCAAATCCTGCTTTATTCAATGGCAGCTCCCTTCCAATTCCTGGAAGTGTCGGACAGCAGCATCCGCTGTGTTCCCACCATGCCCTCTTCATCTGTCCACTAGGAACATAGAGAATGTTATCCTTACTTTGACAACTTCCTTCCTCGGTGTCTTCACAGCACAGCCTGTGATCACAGGAATATATTAAAAGTGGCACTCTCTCAACATTTGGTACATATTTGCTGAATCAGATGTTTACTGAGAAAGTAACCTTAACTGTCGCTATGGTGTTCGGGAGGAGGGTTATTCTTAAAATTTTACCTTACCGGGCACAAAATGAGAATTGTAGTTAGGAGGGACATCAGGCACTGCAGTTGGTGATATTATCTGCTTTTCCATCTCTCCTGCGGGCTGCTCAGGGTCTGTGGGGACCACACCTTGAGGAAGAGAGGTACAACCCACACAGTAAATAAGTAAGTAAGTAAGTAAGTAAGTAAGTAAGTGCATGGTTGTAAAATGCACTGTTTCCCTATTACAAGTACCAGCAAATACACTCATATTTCTTAGGAAAAATATCTATTTATATGTTTCATAAATTTTACATTGACCATAGTTTAGAAAATGAGGCCAATCATCATACAGGGCTTGTGGATGCAGCTTGAGCCTTCCTGCTCCTGCTTCAGCTGACCTTCTGCTGACTCCTGCATGCACAGTTGGTCCATTAAAGACAATCATAATCTCTTATTATGTGGGAAACACTGAAAATAGAAAGCTGATTCTTCATAGTCTTTTGAGAATATGATGTCTAAGTTCAAAACATTAAATAAAAAATTCTCCCTAGCTAACATAGTCATAAACACATCAGTCAGAGTTGGTACACAGCCCACACCTGTAATGACGCACATTCTTATTGTATTTTTCCAAAAGCCACTTGGTCACAGTGTCCTGGTGGTTGCTGCATGGGTAATAAAGAAGCCAGTTCATGGTATTATACTTTGTTCTCTTGATATTAAAGGAAATCCTTACTTGACTCACAATAAGGAGGGGGAGTCTCAATTTCATAAACAAATGATTGAATTTTATATCGGAGAAAACAAAAGACTGTAGCTGTGATGTTTCTCTTCTTATACCCGAAAAGGAGAGCCAACATTTTGCCGCCCCCCCCCCCCCACATCCAGACCAAAGGCCACAGCTCTTTCTGTCTGCATTTGCTCTCCGATTTCTCTTTTGATTCATTTGAGTTATTCTCAACATTTCAAGACCTTTCAGGTCTGTGTGCAAATACGAGTTGCTTTTACTCCTCTTACAGAGGGTTATATGTACAAATAACATCCACACAAATGTACCAAAATGCTAACTAGTCAAATACTTCAGAATAAAATAGAACTCTTCAAAGAAAACAATCACATAATTCACATGTGAAACAAAACATTAAAAACTAGTAAAACTAGTAAAAGTGAAAGGGCTGGAGGGAGGGCTCAGCAGTTGGGTCCTTAGTGCTTGTGCAGCCCTCATTTTGTTTTTTCCAGGTTCAGATCCCAGCGACCATACTAGGCTGCTCACAACTGTCTGTAGCACCAGCTTAATGGGGATCAGACACATATGGCCTCCATGAGCATCAGAACTCACATGTGTAAACTCAAACACATGCACACACACACACACACACAAACACACGTACATACACACCTTAAAATAATAAAATAAATCTTAAGAAATTAATAAAACTGTACCTGACATTTTTATGAATTCCAATTATACCTGAAAAATAAAATACGTTAATAAATTTATGTATACAAATACAATATATCTGTACAACAACAGAGATAGCAGAAAGTTTACAAATTCATAGAAACCAAACAACTCACTACTGAGTGAAAAATTGTTCAAGATAGAAATAAAGAAGAAAATTTAAAACTTTTTATAATTGAATGAAAATGAAAACACAACATATCCAAACCTATGGGACACAATGAAGGCAGTTCTAAAAAGCAAGATTCTAGCACTAAGTGGTTACTTAAAAATAAAGAAAAAAAAAAGAACAGGATGGGAGGGAGGGAGGGAAGAAAGAAGAATGGATAAAGCAAACAAACCAACCCTGGAAAACTGCATAATAATAACTTAGTGATACACCTACATACTCTAGAAAAAAGCAAGGAAGAAATAGTACCATCAAAAAGAGTAGAAAGTAAGAAATAAGTCCAAGGCTAAAATTGATGACTTGAAATAAACAGGAAAAAATACAAACTACAAATGAAGTGAAGATTTAAACTTTTGGGAAAAGTAACGAGATTCACAAAACAGTAACCATATTAATTAAAAGAAAGAGAGAGAATATCTAAACTAACTAAACTGGAAATGAAAAGGGGGATTGCAACAGAAAGTGAAGCAATTCAGAGCATTATACAGACACATTTTAAAAATCTATATCCTTTCAAACTAGAATACCTCAATAAAAAGAGTAAATTTTTTGATGTATATAACTGTAGTGTGGGGCTGTGGGCAGGCCTGCTTTTCAACCCGCCCGGCTCCCAGCCACCGGCTAGTTTATGCCCCGAAATAACAACACACAAATTGTATTCTTTTAAACACTGCCTGGCCCATTATTTTCAGCCTCTTACTCACATCTTGACTAACCTATATCTAATAATCTTTGTAACACCACGAATGGTATCTTACCGGGAAAGATTCAGCATGTCTGACCTGGTGGCTGGCTCCATCGCATCTCTCTCCCTGAGCAGAGGCATGGCAGTCTGTCTAACTTAGGACAGGCGTAGCATCTGACTGAGCCATCTACCTCACTTCCTTCTTCCTGTTCTGTCTACTCCGCCCACCTAAGGGCTGGCCAATCAAATGGGCCAGGCAGTTTCTTTATTAGCCAATGGGAGTCCTCCATCATATAACCAACCAAAGTTAGGTCAAGATGAAATAAATAATTTAAACAGATCCATAACCCCTAGTGAAATAGAACCAGTAATTGAAAATCCCCCAGTCAAATCAAAAATGAAAAAATACCCCCACACACATAAAACCAAGGTCAGACTTATTCAGTGTAGAATAAAATTGTACCAAACCCTCAAAAAACACATTATTTCAAAAAATATAAACTGAAGGAACACTTCCTAATTATTTTTATGAAGCTATTGCTATCTTGATATTAAAACACACAAAGACCTGGAAAAATAAAGAAATAAAAATATAGACCAATATTCCCTATACATACAAATAGAAAAATTCTCATAAAATACTTGCATATAGAATTCAAGAAAATATCAGCAAGATTGCCCACAATGACCAAGATGGCTTTAGCTTAGAAATTCAGGGTGGCTCAGCATACATCCTTGCAAGGCAGCTCCTACTTCAAATGATACCTGGCAACAGCAGAATGCCTATTCAATACCACACATTCTAACCTAACTATGTTGTCTTCCTTTTTAAATATAATTTACTTGTTTTAATTTTATGTGCACTGGTGTTTTGCTTGCTTATACATCTGTGTAAAGGTGTCAGAACTAGAGAAAATCCTTAGCAAATTTGTATTATTATCAATTCACTAGTAAATTAGGCATGGGTAGAATTATTATAAAAATTCTCTGTCACTCCATCACTCAGCATGCACTGCTAAACAACTGCCAGACTATGCTGGGTTTGGGGAAAAGACTTAACCTCTCCCAGAGGCTTAAGTTCTAGCAGATAGAATTTAAGTATAGAAAGGAACATGTATCCTAAAGTATAGAAAGGAACATGCATCCTAGCTGTAGGCAAACAAGTAACAAATGTTGGCTAACAAATTCGTTTACCAAGCAGTATATTTTACAAAGAAAAGAAAGCTAGCTACAAATCAAAAGGACTCTGAGATTTCTTCTTATACATGTCATAATGACTAAGATTGAAAACACAGGAGACAGCTCATTCTGGAGAGGATGTAGAGTAAGGGGAACCCTCCTCCACTGCTGGTGGGCAGACAAACTTGTACAGTATGGAAATCAGTATAGTGGTTTCTCAGGAAATTGTGAATCAATCTATCTCAAGACCAATGAATTGGGGGTGGAACAGAAGGGGTTGGGGGGATATGGGAAGGGAATGTGAAATAAATAAATAAGTAAATTTATTTATTTTTTAAAAAGTTAGCTACATTAAAGCCCCCCCCCCCCCTTAGAGATAAGGTCTCAGTAGGTAGCCTAGGCTATCCTAGATTTCACAGTGTATCCCAGGTTATCCTTGAACTCACAAAGAACCTTTTGCCTTTGTTTCCCAAATTCTGGGATTACAGTCCTGAGTCACCTTACCAAGCTCATTTCATTTTCAACATCATTGTTCTTGGGCTAGAATATCAACTACATGACTTAGCATAGTCCTCACAGTTGAAACCTACGTGTTGTAGGCATATAAGTGATACTATACTCATGTGGGAGTCATATTACATTTAGTGAATATGAAAAGCTTAAATAGAATATTGTGGTTCTCTTCATATGCTCATATTTAGCTTCATATGTCACAATGATCCAAGATAGTTGAATATGTTATTGTTTTAACAGTTCTCAGGAAGTGCCTAGGCCTTATTTAATGACGGAAGCTCTGTTAGACCTTAAGTAAAGTGCATTTACTAGGTCTTTAAAAAGACATCCCTACTAGGTCTTTAAAAGGGAAGCTTGCTAGGGCTTGCTGCTATCTGAATTATTATTTTCTTTCACTTCCATTGAAAGCGATAGTTATTAAACTTTTGCTGTTATATATGCAGTTTACTGCTAGATAGCAACAAGCCAATGTGGTTGGTCTTGTTCTAGATTCTAAACTCTGTCTTAGTGGCAGGTTTATTCTTGTTATACATGGTAAACCCTCATATCACACCAGAGGTTACGTAGAGGGGTGACTCAAGATGTAGGCTGGTCATGCCAGAAAGACACATCACACGGTTAGAGGGTTAGAATGTTTCTATTTGACTGACTGCTGGGGAGGTGGGAGACTAGAGACTTAGTCCAACTCAAAGGCAAGGATTTTAGCTCTCATGCCTAAGTACTGAAATCCCAATATAAGCTGAGCACTGAGGCTCAAGTCAGCTTCCCAGCTAGTAAACCCTGAAGTGTCAGGAAAGCAATCACTGCAATTCCACTGGGTGAAGGTTTTGCTTAGGGCAACAATCCAACCTTTATACTCACACCCTATATGAGTAGGGGAAGACCATAAAAGTGGCATGGCGGTTGTGCGGGGGTCAGAGAAAAACTTTCAAAAGTCAGTGCCTTCTTCTACAGTGTGTGTTCTCGGGATTGAACTCAGGACCGCAGGTTCAGCAGAAAGCACTCAAACTCACTGAAACATTTGCCAGCCCCTCCCTCATGTGTGTTTTTATTTCTCTAATTTTGATTTGTGTTCTTAGAATAAATCTTTACTCACCTGTAGAGTGCTGTCCTGAGTCCTGTGAATTGTTACAGAAAACGACACCCCTGAAGAGGCGAGGGGACTCATGAGACTGTCAGAGTGTTGTAAGTGATCTTGAAACCTTGAACTCATGTCAAATGCCTGATGTGAGGGAAGTCTTGTGGGCTGTGAAAATGCAGAGTCGGTACTGACTCTGGGTAGTCAACGGCAGAACTAAATTGAAATAAGTACCCAGATAACTGAAAAAGTTACTAGCCCACTTGGACAACAGGGATATAATCAGGAACACAGGGCAAGAAACTTCTAGTTTGTTTTTGGTACTCCTGGTCTCATATCACTTCAGAGTAGCCTGAAATACAGGAGGAGGCACTTGGTGTCATCGGGGCTTGAATGCCTTGTGGTTCTGGTTTGGGCAGGCAAGGGTTACTCTAGAGAACTCCCAGTAATGTTTCCCAGAACCTAACAAAGACCTGGAGAATCAAACAAGATAGAACAGTGCCCAGTGTGAGACTGAGTGCTGGGTTACGACCACTCAAGAGCTAGCTGAAAGTCACAGAAAATAAAGCTGGCATTGAAGCCACACACTCAGAAGCTGGCCAGGGAGACAGACCTCAAACCAAGTGCATGAACTGCCTGTCAAAAGAGGGACTGCTGACTTTCTCCATGGAGTTTAATAAGACTCGGATTCTCCTAAATCATACTCAAAATGCCCAAGGTACAACACAAAATTATAGCACAAAAAGATCCAGACAAGGTCAACTTCTAGAAAATAATATCAAAATATGTTAATGCTGGTGTGGTATCAATGTTGACTTTCCTGACAAATAATATAGGTATTTTTAAAATGCTCCAGAGCCTAGAGATGGCTCACTGGGTGAAGAAGCTTGCCACACAAGCATGATGACCCGAGTTTGAGCTCCAGAACCCACACAAAGGTGGCAGAAGAAACTGACCCCACAAGGTTATCCTTTGGTCTTCACATGTGTGCCCTGGGCACAGGATCCCCCCACCACACAAACATACACACACATCATGTACACAGATGCTAAACCATTTAAAAATGGTCCAGAAAGTCTGTAAAGACAAAGTCTCAGCAAAGAAATGAAAGATACGGAAGAGTAGATATAAATTTTAGAACCAAGATAATACAAAAAACCCCAAGAAATCTAAACATAATAGGATGAAATCAATAGTCAAATGGAGACTGTGAAAAAGCTACTAAATTAATAGCAGGTCAGTGAGTGAAAATAATCCAGCCAAACAGAGAAATTATATGAAAAACAAACAAACAGACTCACTATAGAAAAACAAAAGATCATGATCAAGGGTGCAACTCAACGGTAGAATGAAATCTCAAGGGGGGAGAGGTCCTGAGTTTGAGCCCTGCCCTGCACCATGTCAGTTATCTTATTTGTTTCTAAATGTCATATTATACTTACTATACTTACTATAGAAAACACACACACACACACACACACACATACACACACACACACACACACACACAGAGAGAGAGAGAGAGAGAGAGAGAGAGAGAGAGAGAGAGAGAGAGAGAGAGAGAGAGAGAGAGTTTAGCTCAATTAAATGACACAGGCCTTCCTAGAAAGATACACCACTAATGGCGGCTTGGTAAAAAACAGAAAACTTAAACAGAATCACAGTGAAACAATGAGTCAACATTGAAGAATCTTCCCACATTGAAGAATATTGGGAAACAAAGAATACAGGACTTATCTGATAATCCACAAAGTTCTTTAAAAAAAAAAAATAAAGAATGAATGAATGCCAAGCTTTTACAAATCTCCCAGAAAAATGATTTCATCCCAATTAACTTGGTCAACTCAGAGTGATCCTGATATAACCAAACTCAGAAACTATGAAAACAGAGCTATATTAACACTTTTTAAGCACTTAGATCCTCAAAGTCAACAAAACACTACAGAGCAAACTCTAGCCATATCACTATATGTACACTATAACCAAGTGGGATTTATCTCAACAACTATACAGATTTTATTTAATTGAATATACTTCCTTATTACATTTTCTTAAAATTTTTATTATATATATTATTTTTATAACCAGAAATATAATTTTAATAAAAAATCAGCAACTGTACCATATTATTAAAATGAAAAGCAAACCTTCATTCAATCTCAATAGAGCCCTGAAAAATTTCTAAAGAATCCAATTTTCTTTCTTTTTTGGTTAAAAAAAGTATAAAGCCAACCATTCAAAACCTAGAAAGAGAACAGCATCCATATTTTCTGAAAATTAATCCAGACTGGAAGCAAGCTGTAACCTGCATGACAACTGATACTGTCGCATGCTGGCTTGGGAGAGCACCTCACAACAAAACATAAACTAGGAATCCGTGGAAACATAGACACAAATGGCTTTGCAAGAACCATAAAATGCTTACCGTAAAATCTGTAATATTACAATATAGTTTGTCAAAATACATAAAGGAGAAAATATGTCAAAGACAAACCCCATTTTTTCTTTACATTATCTATAATTGGTATATTATCTATAATTGGTATATTATAGTCTAAACTTAGAAGAAAACAAATAGAAAACAAAGCTGGCAATGCATTCCTTCACAGGGAATTCCTAAAGCAGTAATCCTTAGAGTGTACCAGACAGGAAAGTCGAAGGCATACCCCTCATATAACTTTCTCCATCGATCTTACGCCAGTTTCTTGGCTTCTGGGGTGTGGAGTGTTGGTCGTTTGATGGGTTTCTTTGTGATGAGAGAACTAGTAGTGGAGAGACCGGATGCTGAGTCGATTAAGAGTTACTACGGGACCCAGGCAGCATATCCCACAGTTCTGTAGCGGAAGAGGTGCTCGTGTTGGGGCTGGATCTGAGAAATTACCCAATGCAGGCAGTGTAGATAAGTTTTTTTTTTACTGTCAAGATAAAGGTGGCAGTTATGTAGATAAACTCACCAGAATTATATGCATAACGGATATTCATAAAATGTCACCACACAAACGAAACCTGACAAGAAACTGGAGAAGCCGCTTGTCAATGAACAAATGAAAAGCATTGAAAAAATCAAATATTGGTGTCGCATTTATAACCTAAAATATTTCTTATTTTACTCACACCATGTATCCTCCCAAAGAAAAGTGTCGAGTTGACTATTTCCTATTACTGAATGTTAAGAGTCTTGTGTATGGGGGATACATTCCAAAATAAGGGTGTGGTAATATGGAAGCAGAGTTAGTGTTAAATTCACAGACAGTCATTAAAATTAAACCTGTACAATTTGTTTGACAAGATGTTTCGTTCTTTTCACAAACGTGGTATGTACTCATTCACACGTGGATATTAGATGGACCACAATCCACAGATTCAGAGAACCTAGGTAACAAAGAGGACACTATGAGAGATGTATGGGTCACCCAGGGAAGGGGAAACATATAAGATCTCCTGGGTAAACTGGGGGGTGGTGATAGAGCAGAAAAGATGGGGGATGAGACCATGAGCGAACAGGATAGTCTAGTTGGGGGAGGAACGGGGTGAAAGAGCAATGAAACCTATTTTGATAGAGGGAGTCATTATGGAGTTACAGAGAAACTAGGTGCTAGGGAAATTCCCAGGAACCCACAAGGATGACCCCAACTAAGACCCTAAGCAATAGAGGAGATGGTGTCTGAACTGGGCTTCCCCTATAATGGGGAAGAATGGTGACTACCCTGTCATTATAGAGCCTTCATCGAGTAACTGGGGGAAGCAAATGCAGAGATTCACAACCAAGCACCAGGCCAAGCTCCTAGAGTCTAGTCGAAGAGAAGAAGGAAGGATTATATGAGCAAGGAGAGTCAAGATCATGATGGGAAAATTTACAGAGACAGCTGAACTAAGCTCGTGGGAACTCATAGGTCTAAATTGACAGCTGTGGCGCCTGCATGGGACCGAAGGCCCTCTGCATGTGGGTGAGAATTGTGTAGCTTGGTCTGTTTGAGGGATCCCTGGCAGTGGGTCCCTGGTGCATGAGTTTTTTGGAGCCCATTCCCTATGGTGGAATGCCTTGCTCTGCCTTGATGCAAGGGAGAGGGGCTTGATCCTGCCTCAACTTAATGTGCCAGGCTTTGTTGACTCCCCACGGGAGGCCTTATCCTTTTGGAGGAGTATGGAATGGGAGGGGTGTGTTGGGGGAAGTTGGGGGTTAGAGGAGGTGTGGGAGGGGAACAGTGGTTGGTATGTAAAATGAATAAAAAATAAAAATAAAGAAAGTAAAGGCAAAGAAGATGATTTGTTCTTTTCATTTTTTGCTTTCAAATGGGGAGTGTTTTTATTATACACAGTGTACAAAAATGTTCTCACTACATTTATACAGAACATTATATTAGGCCCTTTTATATAAGAATCAAAACCTAGCCTAGTGCACTCTCAGGAATGTTGCCAAGTCATGACTGCATTGTCTTCTGGCTAGGTAAACAGAAAGGCAGGTGGCTTACTTTAGAAAACCTTGAAAAGCTACATGTATTAAAGAGACATCTTAAAGCATACACAATCTGAAAGCACTTACACAAGCAGTTAAGCAGTTGCATAAAACGAATTCACTCCCCATTTCTCATTTGTATATTGGACTTTTTGTGTTTCACCTATATGCATTTCTGTGTAGTTTTGTGTATATAATATATATTGTGTTTGTGAGTGTGGGTGTGTGGTTTCTCTTTTAGTAGAGAGGAGTATCTTCCATATTTTGTCTTAGTAAAATGTCTATTCTCATTTTATAGAACTATTCTCATTTAACGACTGAATGTATTTGACTGACTGGTGGCTTAACAGTGAAATTTTAAAATTATTTCAAAAATTTATTCTAGAACAAACAATTGTGAAACAAACTTATGTAGACAACTCTGTATATCAATGTCTTAAATTCCAGAAGTAAAATATTTGTGCATTTTAAACACTGTTAAATTGATATCCAAAGACTTTAAACTAATTCACATGCTGGACAAAATAATGGACAGTCTTCCACAGTTTTTGTTCTTGTCGATCTTGAGGAAAAGAAAATTTGGCTTCATTTCCCAGATATCTTGTAGTGGAGGAGGGTGCGTAGCTTTAATTGCATCTGGAAGTCATTTCACCTCCACTGCAGGAAATGCCTCATTTGTCATTTGCTCATTTTCTGTTAATTAATTTTCATTTCTTTGTCATTTATAGGAAGGGTATTAAAATTTTATTTCACATTAAGACTTTTTCCCAAAGTTTTTATTTTTCTCCTTTATTGGTTTGATTTTTGTTTCTTAGGATAGATGTTTTCCTTCTTAAGTAACGATATATTTATGTATTTAGTCCAGAAGAATATGTACCTATCAAGGTGGGGTTTAGCACAATGTTGATGAAATATATAAGAAATATGAACTCGCCTTTATTTTCTGCCTTTGGTAACACTAATGAGTATGATACTCGATATACAAAAATTTTGTGTTTTTTCCCCTTTATAATAAACATCATAACCATCAGTATTCTTGAAGAAGAAATCGGAGTTTCCCAAGGGAGTATCTCAAAAGAATCTTTAAAAAAAAGAAAATAAAAAGAAGAAAATCCTCATGAGAGAAAACACATTTTTTCCATAGTAAATAATAGCTACTCCATCCAGTAAAGAAACAGATACAAGAATTATAAACCACAGATGCTCTACAACATTATTAATTTTCTTATTATAACGTCAGATTTTCTTTACAAACATGCATACATAAATACATAAAAGGATACAAACACCTTAAGTAACAATAATTCACTCTGTATTCCAAATGTTCTCAAAGGCTGCAGCGTCGATACAAGCTATAACTGCGCATCCACGTGATGTGTTCTTTTGCTCATCTTTGTATTTGAACTAGTACTTTGCCATACTTCCGCTTTAGAGCATTAGGCCTGCCGAAAGTCTTGTGCTTTAGACTATATATCTTCTATCTCCTGATGCAACATAAAATAAAGTCTACAAAACTTAAGAGATTTTTTTCAATTTTGTGCTATTTTATACTATATTAAAGTCTGTTTTTTCTGTACATTCAGGATTACCTGTAGCTGAGTCTCAAATGACATTTAAAAAAGTGTGATATTACTAGAAAGTTTACTAAACTTTCTTATTGTACCTAAATCAGCTGCTCCTTGTGGACATTTAAAGAATGTACTTATATTATCATAAAGTGGCAGCTTTCTGCCCTCTGTTCTAGTGATGCCATTAGTCCATATAATGTCACAGTGTAACTAATTTAATGGTAATAGCATTGCTTCCTTATCTCCCTGTGACGAGGTGCAGGAAGGTGGAAGTTTTGTGTTTACTTCTGTAATAGTAGCTGGATCCCTGCGGTACCCTGGAAAACAACCTTACTGCATAATGTCTTCATTTGTACATCTGTTACCGGCTCCACAACTCTACACAAAATAAAACCACAAGCAAACTCCGGATCTAAAGTGTATACACATTCAGACAATAAATATAAAATTCTAAGTCCCAAAAGGCAAATACTGTACTCTGTAAAATAAGAGGAGAAACAGGCTGTATCTTGTAACACAGCCTCTGCCCATCAAACTTTGCAGTTATCTGAAGACATCTTAACCGGGCAGAGGCCTGGAGACCCTTGAAGCTGGCTGCCACTGGTGCAAGAGGGAAACAACTGGAGGGGGTTGCCCATGTAGGGCCCGCACCCTCAGGAGTTCATGTCACCAGGGTTACCAGGGTCGAATGACTCTCCCATGGAGCCTTAACCTGGCGCCCCATTGCCCTATCAGAGCAGGGGTGTACACAGGATCCCAAGGCAGGAAATCCCGCCCCACACCACCACGCCAAAGTTGCGCAACCACCTGCTGCTAAAGTCCAGCCTGGGGCGCTGCCCCGCCTCCACCACTGCCAGGGACCTGGCGCCCTCCCGCATCCCGCAAACTTCCCGAGACCCCCGCTCCCCGACGGCCCCCGCTCACCGCCCGCTTCTGCAGGCGCCTCCAGCCGCGATCCACTATTCCGCCCCGGGAAGGCGGGAGGTGCAGAGGAGGTGGGGCGATCCACGGCGGGCAGCGGGCGAGGCTCCCGAGAAGGGCTTCCTGAAGGGTGGGGCACCGGCCTCCTGAACCCCAGCCAAGCGCGGGGTGGGGGGGGAACATGTTGCAGTCGTCAACGGAGCCCGCAGGGCAGCGCTCGGAATCCGCTCCTCTGCTTTGGGTCTGGCCTCACTGCTCTGATCTGGGAGGAGGAGGGACAGCCAGGAATGGGGTTCTGGTGGGGGCAAGAGCAGGCTTGCTTATGGTTTCTGACTTTAGAAAGAGGACATTGATTAACTGGTTAATTAACGCTCTCGGGCACAAATACTGTATCAGACTAATGTGGGTCAGTCCAATATAGGAAGATGAAGGAAGAGGGTGAACCCAAATTCCGTTGAGCTCACAGAAAACCACAGCTGGACACAAACAGATCTGAGAGCTTGGCCTTGCTCTGCTCTGGGAGGAGGTTACAAAGGGCAGGCCCTTGGGAGTGAAGTACTGGAATTTTCCATTTTGCTTCGCACGTGATTTGTCAAAATTGATTTAACAATTAATAATGTTTTGTCAGCAATAACTGCCAAGAACACGTCTCAAATGAAGAAATGGTATTGGATTGAAAGCATAAAACAGAGAATTTGACATCAAAGTCTTAGCAAAAATTAATGCTTAGCTTTGTTTTAAACTTGTTGAAGGGACCAAGGAATTGAGCTAATGAGTGCTAATATCAGCAGTAGCCACATGAGAGACACCAAAAGTTCGAGATCAAAACATGTCTGTGAAGCATTGTTTGGGATACAAAATAAAAATATGAGAAGAACCACACGCCCCTCTCACAGGCCTTGAGCCGCAGGCAGATTGACCAGCAATCAAGGGGTTCTACTTTTTAGAATTGGTGAGCTTCCAATATGAACCCTTCTGTGGGGGAATGGGTGATTGATACACTGCCATCTGTCTGACTCCCTGCTGCTTCCCGCCAGTGTCTCTTTGAAATTTGGGTTTTGGATTGTTTTTGCAAGTCTTAATGAATGAGGTAGTTTGAATGTTTTGACTCCCATAAACTCAGGGAGTGGCACTATTTGGAGGTGTGGCTTTGTTGGAGTAGGTGTGTCACTGGGGGGGGGGGCATGGTCGCCTTTGCTTAAGCTTTGCTCAGTGTGACTCTCAGACAAATTTCTGCTGCCTGTAGATCAAGGTGCAGAACTTTTAAGCTATCTCTCCAGCACGATGTCTGCCTGCATGCTGCCATTTCCCACTATGGTGATAATGGACTAAACCTCTGAGCTATAGGCCAGACCCAATTAAATCCTTTCTTTTCCTTTATGAGAGTCGCCATTGTCCTGGTGTCTCTTCACAGCAATAAAAACCCTAGCTGAGACAATTCCTATTGGAGTAGTCCAGTTATATTAAAATTTTAATAATAGTACCTTGCATTTTTCACAATCCTGTGTTTCTGCCCTGATGTATAAATAGCACAAAATATGAGGTTTACGTCAGCAGTCAATCATTTGTCTCTTGCCAAAACTTAGAGAAAAAATAAGACAGCATGTCTAACTTTCCATGAATGTGATTTCTTGTAATTTACTGTTTTTGTTTGTTTGCTTGCTTATATCTGTATTTTCAGTTCTCTTAAGCCTGGAAATGAATTTTTTTTGTAGGGCACAACCATTACAGGTGATTGCACAGCTTTTATAAAATCTGAAAATATTTTATTCTGTATATTTTGTACACTTTTAAAACTTACACATAAGCACACAAAGTAACAGATTGCATTGCGATATTTTCTTACATATATGCCAGTATACTTTGTTGTTATTCATGCTGCTCTCCACTACCCCGTCCCATCCCCCTTCTCCCTTCTTGTATGGTCTCCCTTCTGGTTAGGAGCCACCCTACCCTACCTCAATCCCTTTTCTGGTTTCATGTTCATGCTTTCCATTAGCTTCTGTTCTCATTAGTTTCTTTCCCTGTTGTTGTGATAAAGATCTCCAGTAAAAGCTACTCAAGGGAGCAAGAGTTTATTCTGGCTCACAGTTCAAGGCTGCAGCCCGTCATGAATCGGAGTCAAGACAACAAGAGTTGGAAATAGAGGGTCATACCACACACATGATCAGAAAGCAGAGAATAAAGAGTTCATGCTGATGCTCAGATAGCTTTCCCATTTCCATGTAACCCAACCTAGGAAAAGGACCACCAAAGCCCAATTAACCTGATTAAGACGATTTCCCACAGGCATGCCCAGAGGTTAACTTAACACACACACAGAGACACACACAGACACACACACACACACACACACACACACACACACACACACTCCTTCACAGATATTCCCAGAGAATGTTCTCCTATGTAATTTTAACTTTTAATAAATTGATGGCATTAACTTTCACATGAACCCCCTTTTTCTCCCATGATCCACTGCTGAGAGAGAGGAAGAGGTATAGAAAGGGGGAAGGAGAAACAGAGCTATTTATAAAGCTAAAATTTCATAAATAGTATGACCTATGATTACTTATTTGTGAATAGAAGGAAAAATTTTAAGAATGTAGATAGAAATTCTCCTGTTTTAGTAACGTTGTCGCTGTAGGTTCACTTCCAAGATTCCTGACTTCACTAGCTACAAGCAGTTGCCTAGGTTACCGGTTCCAGGCATAGTTTCCCTGATGTTGGGTGGGCCTCACATTCAACTAAAAAGCTGCTGGTTATCACCAAAGTTTGTGCACCACTACTATACCCTTAGTGTTATCTCCCGATACCTGTCATTGCTGTGGTTCATAGGAATCACAGCTGACTAGGACTATTGGTTGCTTCCTTCCCTTGGGAGCTTCCAAGGCATCTTCTGGTACTATGTAGGCTAGTTCTCATTGAGGAGGCTTTTGGCTTAGAACAAGCTCAGCTCTTCCTGGTTCTGTGTCCAAAGTACACGGTGTCTTCAACAATAGGGACCCCATATGATACTTGTCTTTTGTAAAATTTTTTTTCGTTAAATGTAATGATCTCCAGTTTCATCCTTTTTTCCTACAAATGTCCTAATTTATTTTTATGGCTGAATAAAATAAAATGGTATGTTTTCACTTTTTCTTTATCCACTCACCTTGATGATGATGATCTAAACTGTTTCTATTTCCTAGCAGAAAGTAAATCCACAAGTATCTCTGTAGTTATCAGTTAGAATCCTGTGAGTATATAACCAGGAGTGGTAAGGTTGGTTCATATGGTAGTTTAGTGTTTTAGGGAGTCATGATAATGAATTTTCATAGTGGTCACACTAGTTTACAGAACTGCCAACCCTCGATAGAGGTCTCACTTTCCCACATCTTTACCACATTGCTTTCTTGTTGCTAGGCACCCTGATTGGGGCACGTAGGAATTTTAAAGAAAATTTAGTTTTCACTTCCCTAATGGCTAAAGATATCAAACATCTTTAATATTCATTGGCCATTTACATTTCTTTAATTCATTAAACCATTTATTGATTAGATTTTTTGTTTGGCAGTTATCATTTATACATTGTAAACACTAACCTCTGGCCTAATATATAGTTGGCAAATATTTTTTTCTCATTTTGTAGGCTGTCTCAGAGGATTGTTTTCTTGGCTGTATAGAAACTTTTATCATCTTATAGTCCCATTTGTCAAACCTGAGAATTGTTTCATACATTTTCTTTTCTGAAAGTCCTTGCCTGTATCTTGATGTTACAACTTACCTATATGCTAGCCTATCTACATTAATGTCTTACATGAAAGTATTTTACTCATTTTTAGTTGATATTTGTGTTGGTGAACTACATGGATCTAGCTTTTTCTGAGAAATGTTTACCGAGGAGCTCACCCTCTCTCCCAGTGTAAATTTTTGGCAATTATGTAAAAAAGAAAACAATTAACTGACAGTGACTATAGCCCTTTGATCTTATTTCTGGGTTGTCTCTCCTACTCTGTCTTTTAGGGGCAACGCCATGCTATTTCTATAACTGTAGTTCTTATATAATTTGAGATCAGACATTGTGTGAGATAGTCCAGCCATGATTCTTCTAATCAGTATCGCTTTGCCCATTTGAGTCTTTTGTGCTTCCAATATGAATGTTAAATTTTTGTTGTTGTTCTGTGCAAAATGCCATTGAAATTTTAGTGGGGAAAACGGTGAATCTGTGGTTTTGCTT
Organism: Arvicola amphibius; assembly: GCF_903992535.2. Taxonomy (NCBI): domain Eukaryota; kingdom Metazoa; phylum Chordata; class Mammalia; order Rodentia; family Cricetidae; genus Arvicola; species Arvicola amphibius. The sequence continues at coordinate 159,124,194 of NC_052049.1, read as the reverse complement.
CTGTTACACAGTCATTTTCACGGTATTCATTTTGCCAATCTATCCCGTTGGGATATCACTCTATTCATAGAAGATACGTTCTAGTATATTCTTCAACTTCTTTCTCTTGTGTTCTAAACTTTTATTACCAAGTTTTTTTTACTTCCTTCTTTCTTGTATGTAAAAATGTTTTTAGGTTATTGTGAATGAGATTTCCCCCCTTATGTTTACATCCAAAAGAACTGGCTTTTGTATCTTGATTTTATAATTTACTTCTCTGCTGAAAGAGTTTATCATGTCTAAAACTGTCCTAGTTTAATTTTGGTTGAGGTGATGAAATAGCCTAGTGAAGGCAAGCGAAGAAAGTTAGAGTTTGATTTGCAATTGGTTATACAGCTAAGTGATGTGAGGAAATCAAGGCAGACACTTAAAGCCTCACACTGGCAGTCCAGAGCAGAGGAAGATTAAAGACGTGGATCTTTGCTTGCTTGTTCTTGGTTAGCCTTCTCTTCCTTCTCTAATACTGTTCAGGATCCCTTACTAGGGAATGGTACTGTCAACAAGGGGCTAGGTCTTCATAGACTGGTTAAAAAATAACAGATATAGATATGCCCACGGTCCTCCTTGATCCGGAAAATTCCCTATTACGCTTTTCTCTCCAAGTGATTCTAGGTTGTCTTAATACGGTTCACTAACTAACCACACGAAGTGTTCTGAAATGTTCATGTCTTTTAAGTATAAGTCCACTTCATCCTCAACAGGAATACTTTGACTTCTTTTTTCCCCCATTTTCTCTTGTCTATTTCTTCCTCTGGTTTTATTGATGAGTAAAAGTTAGAGCACTGAACCGAATAAGAATGGTAAGAAGGATTTTTTTTGCTTTTTCCTATTTTAGCATAACATTGGCCCTAATTTGTCATATTTCCCTTTATTATGATGAGACATAATTCTCTAGTTTTTCTGGGGCTTTTGTATAATGAATAGATACTGAAATTTGTCAAAGAACTTATCTGCATCAATTGAGATGAGCACCTCATTTCTGTCCTCAAGTCTTTTTCTGTATTAAATACAGGAGTTGAGTTGGGTGTATTTTACCAACCCTACCATGGGATGAAGACATGGTACATGATGTTCTTAATATGCTCTAGGACTTGATTTACATGTATATGTTTGAAAATACTTGTGTCCATGCTCATAAGGGCAATTGATCATAATTTATTTTGTTGGTTTTTTTCTCTTCCTTGTTTTCTAAGCCAGTTTTGTTGCAAAGGTAATTCTTGCTTCTTAAAATTAATTTAGTAGTGTTCCTTCCATTTCTATTGCATGGAACAAACAGAAAAATATTAACATTGTCTTTCCTTGAATGTTTGGTAAAGTTGGGAAGTAAATTTTCCTAATCATTGGCTCTTCTTTTTAGGGGATTTTTATTACTGTTTCAAAGTCATTATTTGTTATGAATCTTTTTTGTTGCTATGTCTTATTGATTTAATTGTGAAAAATCATGTGTTTCTTGAAATTTTTCCACTTCTTCTAGGTTTTCCAATTTCTTAAAATATAAATATTCAAATACTCTTTAATTATTCTCCACATTTCCTTGAAATCTGTTGTAACACATTTCTTTCATCTCTAATTTTATTAATTCTTCTCTCTATTTTTGGTAATTTTGGTAATCACACTCATTTCTTCCAAAGAACCAACATTTCATTGATTTATGCTTTGTGGTGTTCTTTTCATACACATCTCATTAGTTTCTGCCCTGTTCTTATTATTTTTGTCATCTACTATTGGGGGTTTGGCTTATTTTTGTTTATCTAGGACTTCAAGTGCACTGTTAGACCATTTATTTGCCATCCTCATGCTTTTTAGTTTTTTGTATTTTTGGTGTATGTAAAGGGAGGACAGTGTGGCTTTAGAGAGTCAAGTAGTGTAATGGGTCAAAGGTCCAAAGCAGAGTATTTATTAAATCTACACTAATTACTTAAGCTTTCATTGAGTTGTAATTATGATAACAGACTCAATACAAATTTAATTATATTAAATCTTCTTATTTATGCCTTCATTAGAGTAATAAATACTGTTTACTTATTATACACAGTGGGGAGATAGAATGTGGTTTTCCTTTGCTTATTACATGTTGAATATATTTAGATGGCCTATCTAAATATATTTAGTTATGTATGTATAATTAATTCAGGAATGACTTGTTTATGTGTTCAACATTGATTTATAAATTTTGTAATAATGCTTAATGTAATAATGTTTCAAAAATGTTTAATGCAATTTTACAAAAATTTCTGGAACTACGAAATAGATCAGTATTCCCCCCAAAAAAAATGGTCAAAAAGAGTTATTTCTTCAAGTCTGGAAGTTCATTCATATGTGGATTATAAGATAATTTCAAACTCATGAAATTACCCATGTCAGGTTCCCAATCTATGAAATTATTCTAATATGGAGGAATTTATCTCTTGTCATTAAATACAGGCAAATAGTTAACTTAACAGAGCCCTGTTTTATACAGGGATTTCATCAGAGTAGTCTGACACCTAAAACTATATTCACCACTATGAACTTTTATAATAAATTAAAATTTTAAAATAAGGAACTTTAAAAAAATTACTGATGTTTTATAAGTAAGTCACATAAGGGAACAAAATCTAGTTTTAACACATAGCATATTTTCTCCAAAATATTTTTTAATAAATTCATTTTTAAAGAAATATATTATATAAAGTCTTGTTTTCAAAATAAATTCAGCACTTAACCCCAAATGGAAAGTCCTGACTTTTTAAAGGCACCTACTTATCTGGCCTACTACCTACCATTTCCCCACACATGCCCCATGCTGTGTTCAACCTATATTTCTTATGCCATACACCATTGCCTTTTTATGCTCAAGAGGGTTTTTTTTGTGAGAGTCATGATCTTGATAATACTGTCACCACCTGTCCCCACTTCTCAGTCTAGCTTCCAATTCTTCTAATCTCATTCAAAGTATCAAATGCCCTAGGCCTCTCTCTTTATCTTTCCATTCTGATGTTCTGAACTCAATCCTGTGCTGGGGATCCTATGGAGAAATATGATGGTGGACTTTCTTGTCAAGGAACTTTGACTTTTAATAAATGAAAATAAAGAAATAAATGAGTGGACTTCAAGTAACTTTAGATCATGATAAATAGTATCCATGCAATAAATTAGTTACGAGATGGAAGATAGAGGGGTGGATTCCATTGCAAATGTTTGGGAAAAGATCCTTGATCATTCGAGAAAGTGATGTCCATGTCAAATGATTAGAAATAAAATGAGATTAAATAAATAAATATGTACATGCACATAAAGACAGAAAAGCAGAACCACCCTGAGGGAAATATAAGCTGTCTGTTAAAAGATATGAATCCTATCTCATCCGTTGCCGGACAAAGATTCTATGGTGATAATCAAGATAATCATCAGTGTGATAGTGTGGCAAGGACAGTTTAGGCACCCTCTCCTCTGCTGTCCAAGACCTGGCTGGGGACATCCCCGTGAAAACCTGGGATCCCCTCTAGAGCCAAGTCTCTTGCCAACCCTAAAATGGATCCCTTAATGTAGGTGGTATCTTCCCTGCTCCTATATCCGCCTTCCTCCATCTCCACCCTCCCACTCCCCCAAACTGTTGCCAGTCCTTCCCTTCTCCCTTCCCTCTCCCCCTCTCCCCTTTCCCCCAACCTCACTCCCACCCCTGCTCCCACCCCCATGCTCACAACTTTTGCCCTGCAATCTTGTTTGCTTCCAATTTCCAGGAGGATCTATATATGTTTTTCTTTGGGTTCACCTTGTTATTTGCCTTCTCTGGGCTTGTGAACTATTGGCTTAATGACCTTCGTTTATGGCTAAAGTCCTCAAATGAGTGAGTACATACCATATTCATCTTTTTGGATCTGGGTTATCTCACTCAGGATAGTGTTTTCTATTTCCATCTATTTGCATGCAAAATTCAAGATGTTATTGTTTTTTACTGCTGAGTAGTACTCTAATGCATATATATATATATATATATATATATATATATATATATATATATATATATATATATTCAACACTTTCTTTATCCATTCTCCCATTGAGAAGCATCTAGGTTGTTTCCAGGTTCTGGCTATTACAAATAATGCTGCTATGAACATAGTTGAACAAATGCTTTTGTAGTATGATTGGACATCTCTTGGGTATATTTCCAAGAGTGGCATTGCTGGATCCTGAGGTAGGTTGATTCCACACTGATTTCCAAAGTGGTTGCACAAGTTTGCATTCCCACCAGCAATGGATGAGTGTTCCTCTTACTCCCTCTCCAGCAAAGGCTATCATTGGTGTTTTCAATTTTAGCCATTCTGACAGGTGTAAGATGGTATCTCAAAGTTGTTTTGATTTGCATTTCCCTGATCACTAAGGAAGTTGAACATGACCTTAAGTGTCTCTTGGCCATTTGAACTTCTTCTGTTGAGAATTCTCTGTTCAGTTCAGTACCCCATTTTTTTAATTGGGTTAATTAGAATTACAGACTGAGCTCCCAAGGCCCAGTTGAAAGGCAGAAGGAGGGAGAAGACGAGCAAGGAAGTCAGGACTGTGAGGTGTTGGTCCACCAACTGAGGCAGTGTGCCTGTTCTAATGGGAGCTGACCAAATCCAGCTGGACCGGGTCTGAATGAGTATGTGATCAAACCGGACTCTCTGATTGTGGCTGACAATGGAGGCTGACTGAGAAGCCATTGATAAAGGCACTGGAACTTGTTTTTATGGCATGTTCTGGCTTTTGGGGACTCTATCCTATATAGATGCACAGCTCCCTAGACCTGGATATAGGGGAGAGGGCCTTGGACTTCTCACAGGGCAGGGTTCCCTGCCCTCTCTCAAGAAGGGTGGGAGAGGGAGGAGTGGGTGTGGGGGAGCGGAAGGGGATTGGGAGGAAGGAAGGAAGTGTAAATAATTGAATGGAAAAATAAAAATAAAATAAAATAAAAAAGATAAGAATCCTATAAAACAAACAAGACTGTACTGCTAGAGTGAGTGGGTGGTATGTGATAATGTTCTCTTCATGACTTTGATCCATTTGTATTTTAGCTTCTCCATGGAGCTTGTTGACTTGCCTCTTCCCAGTCCTGCTCTGCTTACCCATGAAAAAGATCATCAGTTTAAGGATTTAGAAAATGACACTGTATACTAGAGGTTTTTGTTTAGCTTTGTTTTGATTTGATTTTATTTATCCATTTGTTTATTTTTGTATGATCATGTACTGCATACTTAAGTTTTAAATTGAGTATGGGTATATAATAGTTTTATTCACTGATATTTTTATTTAGGTCCTGGGACTAAACCCAGGGTCTTATGCATGCTAGATAAGTGTGTTACCATAAGTTACATCCTGGTTCTTCATATGATGATTTATAGCTATAATATATTTCAACTAGGTGTGTTCTGAAATGTCATTGTTAGTACAGTCAACCAGAGAGTCATAATTTTAAAAGATAATTTAAAAGTAATTTCAAGTGATCCTGTAAGATATTTGGCAAGAAGGGAGAATCTAGAATCCACAGCAAAGTTGGATTAAATTAGTGTACAAATATTCTTATTTGGCTATATGAAAAATATTTTGGACAAGAAATTGATTGAGATTTCTTAATATATGATAAACACATTAGTGGATTTTCCTAGAGTTTCATAAATCTAAAAGGGCTCTTGACAATAAGTTTAGCTAGGGTGAGCCATACCTATCGGAGGCATCAAAAGATCTAGTGGGAAGAATATCCTGTTGTGCGCCACCAAGTGTGCACTTGCTTCTTCATTAACTTGGAATGTGTTTGTGTAAAACCACACAAAGCTGAGCTATAACTGTCTCTAAAGAAAAGAGTCAAAGTAAGAAGTCTACTTAAAATGGCGCAACTTGCTTAAACATGTATATTATGGCATAACCCAGCAAGCTACAATAGGTTAAACTATGAATTTTCAAGCTAAAAAATATAATAAGAGAATAAGAAGCAATGATTGTTCTTCATAGTTAAATTTTTATTCACTGTCTTAATAACAAACACAGTTTAAATTACAACAAAAGAGTATTATTAAAGTTTAGAGAAAACAGAAATGTGGGGATCTGTTAACTGTTTCAGAAGAGCTATTGAACAGTCATGTATTACTGTCCTAATCATGTCAGTCCTTGTATTTCAAAGAAATTTCTTGTCTATTAAAGGAAAGAAGGCTGCATGAAAGCAACTTCTTCACTGCTGATACTCAAAGGATTAGAGTAACTCTGGCAGGCTAGGCAATCAAATTATTGAACAATTCACAATTTCTTATTCAATTGAAGGGCTTTATGGACTACTTTTATGAAAAATTACTGTTTTTGAGAATTTCATACATGAGTCTGGTATTTATATCATTTTTACACATCCTTCTCTCCCTTCAAACTCCTCCCATCTCCTTCTCTCAGGTTCATGATCCATCTATAGTTATTATTGTGTATATATATATATATATATATATATATATGGTTATATATATACCACCTACTGAGAAATTTCAGAGTAGGTTCTATGTACATGTGTTTAGGGTCCACCACTGGAATTGGCTAAGCTATCAGGGACTGATCTTTAGAAGAGTCTGTCTCTCTTCCTTAGCAACCATTGTCTGCAGTTTTTTATCTAAGGATAGTGTCTTGTGAAATGCCCCTCTCCCATAATATAAGCCTGTTGGCTGAACTTATCATCGCACAGTTCTTCCTTAGGCAACCGTGTTGGTGAGCTTCCATGGATGCAGCATTCTTGTCATGCCTAGAAGGCACTGTCTAGGGTCAGATCCCCTGGTCCTCTGGCTCTCTACAGTCCTATTCACCTCCACTTTCACCATTTTTCCTGAGCCTCAGATATATGAATTGAATTATAGTAGACAAACTGGGACTAGGTACTCCATCATCATTGATTCTCTGCATTTTGTCTAGTTGTAGATCTCTGTACTCTGTCTACTACAAAAAGAAGTGTCTGGTGAGGACAGAGAACTGTGTACTTATTCATGGGTATACGAACAAGTATTTACAATAGTGGTAGAAATGATGTTGGCTTAGGACAATGGCAATGCAAAGTTCTACCCTAGGGTCTATGACTCCTCTATCCAAGGTTAGTTGGATGATTTTACAAGATCAGATATGCGGGCTTTAAGTTGAATTAGACAGTTGTAGGTGACCACAATATAAAAGTCCCACTATTACACCATTGGAGAGATCTTGCCTATGTGGATTTTGTTGATGTTCACAGGCTTTTCATTTGGGTAGGTGATGTGGGAGTCCCTTCTGTGTGCTGTGATTACCATTAAAGAATAAATAAACTACTTTGGACCTATACCAAGGCAAAACTTAGGTAGGCAAAGAAAGCTGGACTGAATGCTGGGAGAAGGAAGGGCGGAGTGAGAGAGATGCTATGGAGCTGCCTGAGACAGATGCTTGGAATTTTACCCAATAAGCTACTGCCACATGGCGATACACAGATTAATGGAGATGATAGCCAATAAGAAGCTAGAGCTAATGGGCCAAGCCGTGATTTAATTAATACAGTTTCTGTGAAATTTTTTTAATTCTGGGCAACTGGGACAAAGAAGCAGGCCCTCCTCCTACAGGTAGGTGATGATTTTCTCTCTTAGAAGCTTGCAGCTCCTTTAGACAGCCAGTTCTCAGTGAAGAGACTTCCAGGTGACATAGAGCTTGGTTTCTTCATGGTTTCTGTCCCAAGAGTATAGTGTCTTCAGAAATGGGGTGATTCCTTCAAGTTCTGGAAGACAATCAAAGTCAATGGCAATAGCTTATATGGTTTAGAGAGTTCCTTGGATTCCCTGTGACCAGTAACTTGACGGGGTTTCCCATGCCTGGTACTGGGGTTTAGGTCATGTTTTAATGTATTTTCTATTTCTTAGGGAAAATGATTTTTTGCATCTTCTTATAAACTTACTATCATATTAAGTGACACAACAGAAGACTTTCAGGTGGCAGAAGACCAAGACAGAATTAAGACAAAATAAATCAGGATTAATTGGAGAGTATAAACAATTAGACTGAGGTCATTAAGCAGACTGCGAAAACTCAAAGTAAAAGAATCTACACTAAAGGAACATTTTGTTGATAAAGTAAAATTTAGTATGACCTTATTTGTTGAGTCTTAAGAAAACCTTGAGAATGAAGGGAGTAAGTTCTTGTACTGTAACTTTATAAAGATCCCTGAGAATTAACACACACTGTACAAGAGCAAGAAATTAATCAGACCACCAAGACTTGTGAGAACAATGAAGAGGAAACAAATCCGAAATCATGAGATCTGGGTGAGCATGAGATTCTGGTGAGTTGTGCAGATTGACTGGCACTATGACACAGAAGAAATAAAGTTCCCAGAATCCACTGAAACATAAAAAAACATGGACAAACTCATCCCATGGTGGAAGCATAGTAACAGTTTTTAGATATCAAGAAGGGAATTGCGTTTATTATATTTAATGTTTGTTCTATGACTAAGCAAATTTCTATGCATACCAGGTCCAATTTCACTTGTGTGAGGATGCCTTTAATGACATAGTTCTTCATTGGTAGTAGATGAAAGAATACAAGACAGTCACAAGAATCTGGTGCAATTGCTAGAAGAAACATATAAAAATTCACTAAAAAAGGAAGCATACACAAAGTCTACCCAGGGTTTGAATGAAAAAGAAAGGTGCCAAAGAATTTTCTAGGAAAAGTTGACAAATAGTCTTTGCATATTGCACTATTGATGAAAGAGAGAGAGAGAGAGAGATGTGATATATTCCTGGAAAATACTTTCAATACAGAAGACTTGCATGACTCCTACAAAAATGTGGAAGATGTTAGAGACATTGCTTGAATGAGAGTCCATGGAAGTTTATCTGAAAAGAAATATGTGGCAGCCAGCTCTTGTGGAAGGAGCCCAAGAATTGTTGACACTTCTCATGACACACATATGAACTCACAGTCACACATATGACTGAAGCAGCAGGCACGCGGCCTGCATGGGTCTGTCCAGATAGGATCCAAGAGCAGAAAGGAGCAGTAAACACAAGCCCCATCCCTAACCCAGAAGCTCGCTTTCATCAATAGCCACTTGCAAATGAAAATTGAATTTTCTCCAAGAAAGTCTCATGGAGAAACGAACTACTTTTAAGCGTAGGCCTCATGACAGACAAGAGATGGCCAACAGAAGACGAACTCAACGGCATCTTTGGAGGTTCCTTTTCTTATATTTTCATGTCAGTGCTTTTCTTTTTGTTTAATTTTATATTTTTAATTTTTGTTTTTATTTTACTCTACAGGTTCTTTGTGTGTACACCAAACCCAAGGTAGGCACGCTTAATTTTTGTCAAGGAGAAATTCGTAAACTTAAGTGTTAACAACTGTCATAAACTTGAGTTCACTGTCTCTTGTATTAATTCAAGAAGGTTGTTGTAACGTGAGCTCATGACTTGATTTTCAGTGGGCCGCCCCTTTTAGTGCATCATATGATGTCCACTAAAACATCAAAAAACATAATTGAAGAGCGAATAGCCAGCACTGATGAAAATAAACACTACATAAGCAAAACCCACAGTTATTCATCTCTATACTCCAAATGGCACTGTAATTGCACGTGAGTGCTCAAGATGTTGGTGCACACTTAGACAATATTAGTAGAGACCGACTGTCCCTGCACAAAAAGTGAAATTGGTTGTGCACTCTGCAATGATGAGAGTGCTTTTGGAACATCTCTTAGTTCCTGTGGCCTCACTGCAAACGAGACTGTGAAAGGTGAAAGTGTTCTGAGGAAGTGTTATTGAAGGAAGAGGATGCTTACAAATGCTTTAATTTTAACAACACTATACTTCAGACAGTTAGCTCCGAGAAATAAAAATTTAGGAAAGAAGAATGTGTCACTTACCATGAGATAGAAGAAATATTTCGAAATCTTGGTGAATTACAGATAGAAGCAAGTAATCAGATTCTTGGGGGAAAAGCAAACCATTTTCTTTTCAGTATATAACTTTGTAATATTCTGAAGTTTTAGTGGGCTGCCTCCCACACAGCCCTACAGGGTTGCTTTGAAAGTCTCTGTACATACCCATCATTTCTATTCTGTTTCCAACAGTTTAACATGATCACGAGTCAGGGCATTTCCTTTGTAGTTCAATGATATCTAATTCTTTAATCACAGAAAGAGCATCTCTAGAAATGATAACAACTTCAGCTGGAACAAAATGGTGATAGTAAAAATGTCACAATCATTTTCCCTCAGAGTTGAGAAATTAGAGACAGTACATTTGTTCTCCGAATCTTTCTCCATTTTTTTTTTTGATGAGTAATTCAAACTAGTATACCACATTCTATTGTGGCACAATACCCTTTGGTGACCAGAAGACAGACTCAAAGACAGAGATACCCTCAGTTATCACCCTCAGTTAATACCCTCCCATGAAAGCTGTCTCTTTAAGGGAGAGAGAACCCTGGAGCTAATGTTTATAATTCTTGCCCCGTGTCATCCTGGCAGAGATGAGAATAGAAAGCTGTTTCTACCCAACTCTCTGTTGCAAGCTGAATGGTGCTCATTAGGGCAAGTCTTGAATTTCCCAATAGATCAAACAGAAGGGAGGATTTTGTAACACAGATTTACATATTTTAAAATAATACTCTGTATTCTTTCCAACATTTGTGGACAGGGAGCAGACACTGTGTTTGTTCAGTTAGACAAGACCAGACATTACCAACATGCACTTGACCCTCTGTATATGTCCCTTTTGCCAGCAAATTGTCAATCGGTAGTACTGATGGATAGTTCTGACAGCTAAGAACACTGGATCTATAAAGAACTTACAATACAAAGTGTTGGAAATAATTTGTTATAGCATCAGTGATGCTTGCTGCAAGCAAGAGTAATTCTAATTATTGAGAGCTCCCAGAAGGGCTCACGTATATGTTGTTATAACATTAAGACTTAGGCTTTTTGGTTTTTACAATCATCTAAACAAAACTATGGTTTATTAAACAATATGGTCTTATTTAAAAAAAAATCACTGTTAAAAGTCAGGTAAGTATCCTGCCAGTCTCATCCCAGCTCTGTATGAAGAAATCTGCTGGAGTCTTCTTTTCCTCTCAGACCCCATCCTCAACAGATCACGAGGATCTTCTCCTGCCACATTCCTTTCCCAAACTCATCCCATTATCCCAGTCTCCAACACCAGCAGGCTTTCACTGGGAACGCACCAGCTGAGCAGGCCAGGGTACAAGGTAAATCAACTGAAGACCTTCGCTCCACCCTCCCAAATCCAATCGGCCAGTCTTATCCTTAGCTCTACAACAGAACACCAGCTGCAGCTGTCCTTTCTCCCTGCCTACATCTCCTGTGGAGCCCACACACCACCCCCTCCAAACTTCCCTCTATCTACTAGTAACTTTAGCTCAGCCCTCAACCCCAGCAGGCACTGCCTGTTAACTCACAGGCCACACCTGCCAGCAAGCTAGATAGACTGCCTACAGATCCTCGCTTCTCCCTTTGTTCTCCCAGAGTCAATCCCCCAGCATCATCTGCAGGTGTGCAGCAGAACACCCATGTCAACCTTCCCTAACTCCCCCGTTCCCATCTACTGTGAATTTCAAGATCTTCCCAGGATACCTCTCTGTAGAGGGAGCTGCGGGGCTGTGTCCCGCCACCCGGCTAGCTTTACCCAAAATAATTACACGGAAACTGTATTCTTTTAAAACACTGCCTGGCCCATAGTTTCAGCCTCTTATTGGTTAATTCTCACATCTTCCTTTAACCCATATTTAGTAATCCATGTAGCACCACAAGGTGTGGCTTACCAGGAGAGATCTTAACCTGCATCCATTTTGGAGAGGAGAAGCATAGCGACTGCATATGGTGACTGCCTGAAGCGTCTCCCCACTCCTGCTACCCAGCATTCTGTTCTGTCTACTCCGCCTACCTAATTTTCTGTTCTCTTAAAGGGCCAAGGCAGTTTTCTTTATTAATTAACCAATGAAAGTAACAGACAGATAACTCTCCTCCATCATCTCTCTCTCCCCACTTGATGATTTTTCTCCAGCCCCAACTCCAGCTGGTACCCCTTGCTAACCCACAGGCCACATCTACCAGAAATCTAAGTAGGCTCTTTGCAGTTTTTCTCTTCTCCCTCTGTTTGCCCAGATCCAGTCCCCTAATCTCCTTCCTGTTGCAATAGCAGACCTTCTGGGGTGACCTCTCCACACTGTTTCTCCCCATTCAAAGGAGGTGAGATAAGCAGGTCCTGCTTGAACACTGCTCTCCTCCCTCTAGTGAAACCCTTTTGATTCCTAGCCTATCCTCACTTCTAAGTGTCAGATCCCAATAACTGAAGCACGATTAATAAAAACTCAGAGAGAGAAATTGGGGTTCATCCTGAAGATCCAAAAAGCAAAGCAGCCAGCCACTGGCTCTTACCTCGACCTCAGTCTGAAATGGTAATCTTACCTCCAGAAATCTAAGAATGAGATTGAGAACTGTCTTTTCCCATTTTATAATTCCCTTTTAAGAGTGGGGCTAAAAGTGTGCATCACTGGGATTAAAGGCATGCACCACCTGGGTTCTAGAACAACTAGTATGGCTACTGGGAGTAAGGTGTGTGTGACCACTGCCTGGTCTGTAAGGCTGACCAGTGGGGCTGTTTTATTCTCTCATCTTCAGGCAAACTTTTTTTTTATAACAATACAAATGAAATGCCACTACAAATAACCAGAGACATATTTTTACACAGAACCACCAATGACCACAGCTATCAAGTTCAAAGAAAACTTTCTATCAGCAACAACACATAGCCATAACACTCTCTGAAAACCCAAAGAGGAAACAGCAACTAAGGAAAAGAACAAAACAAAACAAAACACCCATCCAACAAAGACAAATCCAGAAATCAGACCCTAGACATAGAAACATCCAAGTCTCAGAAGCCTAGGTACCAGGGAAAAAGCACAATCATAACAACCAGGGCAATTTGACTCCATTGGAGCCCAAATATCTCATCACAGCAGGCCCTGAATATTCCAACATAGCTGAAGCACAGGAAAAAGGTCTTAAAACCACCTGTGTGAAGATGATGGCAGTCCTTAGAAAAGAAATGAATAAATCTCTTGAAGAAATGCAGAAAATATAAATAAGCAGTGGAAGGAAAGAAATAAGATCTGAAAAAGGAAATAGACACTATAAATAAAACATAAACTGAGAGAATTCTGGAAATGAATAATTAGGAACCTGAACAAAAGCTTCTGAGTTTCACTTCACCAACTGAATAGAGGAGATGGAAGAGAGAATCTCAGGCATTAAAGACACAATAGAAAAAATGGATATGTCAGTTAAAGAAAATATTAAATCTAAATAAAATCATGATAGAAAACATCCAGGAAATCTGGGACACTATGAAAAGTCCAAACATAAGGATAATAGGAATAGAAGAAGGAGAAGAAATCTAGCTCGAAGGCCCAGAAAATATCTTTAAAATAAAATTATAGAAAAAAATATCTTAACCTGAACAAGAATATGCCTATAAAGGTACAAGAAGCATACAGAAAATCAATTAGATTGCATGAGAAGAGAAAGTCCACTTGACACATAACAATCAAAGCATTAAACATATGAAACAAAGAGCAGTAAAAACTGGAAGGAAAAAAGATCAAGTAAGTTATAAAGGCAGAGCGATAAGAATTGCACTTCACTTCTCAGTGGACAGTCTAAAATTCAGAAGGGGTTGGAGAGATGTGCTGTAGACTCTAAGACACCAGAGATGCAAGTCCAGATTACTATATTAAGTAAAATGTTCAATAACCATAGATAGAGAAAATAGGCCAAATTTGAATGTTCAGCTACCAGTCCAGTCCTACAGAAGACACTAGAAGGAAAAATCCAAACCAAGGAGGTTAACTATGCACATGAAAATAGAGGAATTAAATAATTTCACGTCAGCAAAACCAAAAAAAGAGACACAGACATAGACACCCTACCACCACCACCAACAGCAACATCTACACCAACACCAATAAAACAATAAAATAACAGAAATAACAGTCATTATTCATTGATATGTGTCAACATCAATGGCCTCAATTCCCCAATATAATAACACAGATTAACAGAATAGATACAAAAACATGGTTCATCCTTCTATTGCATACAAGAAACACACCTCAACAAGGAAAGATATTACCTCAAGGTAAATGGTTGGAAAAAGATATTCCAAGCAAATAGACCTAAGAAGCAAGATGGTGTAAAAACCTAGGAAGCAAGATGGTGTAGCCATTTTAATATCTAACAAAGTAAACTTCAAAGCAAAATTAATTCAAAGTTATGATAAAGGACTTTGCATATTCATCAAAGGAAAAATTCATCAAGAGGGTATTGTAATTCTTAACATCTATGCCCCAAATATAAGGGGTCACAAATCTGTAAAAGAAAAATTATTACAGCTTAAATCAATCACATATTGACCCTTACGCACTGACAGTGCTGAAGATACAAGACCCAACCCCTATCACTGGACAGGTAATCCAGACAAAAACTAAAAACACAAATACTGGAACTAAGAGATGTTATAAACCAAGTGGACTTAACAGATATTTGCAGAACATTTCACTAAACACACACACACACAAAATACCTTCTTCTCTGCACCTCAAGGAATTTTCTCCAAAATTGAACACATATTCTAACACAAAGCAAGTCTCAACAGACACAAGAAAATTGAAATAACTCCCTGTATCCTGTCAGACCACCACAAATTGAGGCTGGATATTAATAACAATGGAAATGGCAGAAAGCCTACAAACTCAGGGAAACTGAACAACTCTCTACTAAATGAAAAATGGGTCAAGAGAGAAATAAGGAAAGACTTCCTAGAACTCAATGCAAATAAATGCACAACATATTCACACTTGTGGAATACAATAACGGTAGTGCTAAAAGGCAAGTTCATAGCACTAAGTGCCTAAATTTTAAAAAAAAATGGTGTGATCTGATACTAGCAACTTAACCACACACCTGAAAGCTCTAGAATAAAAAGAAGGGATCACATCCATGAGGAGCAGACAGAAAGAAATAATCAGACTCAGGGTTAAAATAAATAAAGCAGCAACAAATAGAATAATTCAAAGAATCAGTGAAACAAAGAGTTAGTTATTTGAGAAGACCCTGAGGTTAAACTGGGAACTGAGGGAGTGGTCAAGATTTTGGCAGGCTTGTCTTGACCTTCCTCTGGGGAGGGGTCAAGGCTTGGCGGGCACAGAGATGGGGCCTTTAAAGATTGAGGCCAGAGACCGGGACTTACAATAATATTCTCAATAGATACCACTTACCAAAGATAAATAAAGATCAAGATCAGATAGGAAATTTAAATAGACCTATAACCCCTAGTGAAATAGAAGCAGGCATTCAAAGTCTCCCAACCAAAACAAAAGAAAAAAAGCTCAGGGCCATATGGTTTTAGCATTGAATTCTACCAGACTTTCAAATAAGAGTTAACACCAACTCTCAAATTATTCCTCAAATTGAGGAATTATTGAGTTACTCCTCAAATTATTCCACAAAATTGGAACAGAATAAACCTTGCCCAATTCTTTTTTATGTACACAGTTATCCTGATACCAAAACCACATAAGTACCCAAAGGAGAAAGAGCATTACAGACTAATTTTCCTGATGAACATGTATACAAAAATATGCAATAAAATATGAGCAAACTGAATCTAAGAACACATGAAAAAGATCATTTATCATGATTAAGTAGATTTCAATCCCACAGATGTAGAGACAAAAGTCAATAAATGTAGTCTTCAATATAAACAAACTGAAAGAAAGAGAATAAAACATATGGTTATCTCATTATTTTCAATAATGGTCTTTGACAAAATATAATACCCCTTCATGATAAAAGTCCTGGAGATAATAGGAATACAAGAGATATACCTAAACTTAATAATGGCAGTTCACAGTAAGCCTATAGCCAACATCAAATTAAATGGAGAGAAACTCAAAGTAGTACTAATAAATTAGAAATAAGACAAGATTGCCCACTCTCTACATATGTATTTAATGTAGTGCTTGAGGTCTTAGCTAGCTAAAACAATAAGTCAACTGGAGATCAAGGGGCTACAAATTGGAAAGAAAGTAGTCAAAGCATTGTTATTTGCCGATGATGTGATAGGTATACATATGTGATTCTAAAAATTCCACTGGGGAACTCTTACAGCTGATAAACACTTCCACCAAAGTAGCTGGAATCAAAATTAACTCACAAAAAATCAGTAGCCCTCTTTTATACAAATAACATTCAGACTAAGAAAAAAATAGAGAAACAACACCTTTCACAGTAACCTCAAACAATATAAACTCCCTTAGGCATAACTCTAACCAATTAAGTGAAAGTGATAAAATCTTCAAGTCTTTAATGAAAGGAATTGAAAAAGTTATCAGAAGATGGAAATAACTCTCATGCACATGGATCAGTAGGATTAACACAATAAAAGTGGCCATCCTATCAAAAGCAATCCCCATCAAAATTCGAACACAATTCTTAACAGAACTTAAAAGAACAATTCTCAACTTCATGTTGAAAAACAAAACATGGCACAGCTAAAACAATCTTGAACAATGAAAAAACAGCAGGAGGTCTCAATATTCCCTATTTCAAGCTGTACTACAGTGCTATAATAAGAAAATCCTGTGTGGTATTGGCATTAAAACAGACATGTTCATTGGCGGAATTGGATTGAAACCCAGGCATAAATCCAAACACCTATGTAAACCTGATTTTTTTATAAAGTCATAAATATAAACTGGAAAGATAGACAGGATCTTCAGCAAATGGCGCTGGTCAAACTGCAGGGCTACATATAGAAGAATGCAAGTAGATCAACAGCTATCTTCTCACACAGTATTCAAGTTCAAATAGATTACAGACCTTGACATAAGACCTGGCACACTGAATCTGATAGGAGAGAAAGGAGAGAAAAGCCTTGACTTTATCCTGAACAGAACACCAAAAGTGCTGACCCTAAGATCGATAATAAATAAATGGGACCACATGAAGCTGAAAAGCCTCTGTAAGGCAAAGGACATAGTCAGTTGGACAAAGTGGTAGTCTACAGAATGGTAAAATATTCAGTAGAGGACTAATATCCAAATTATATAAAGTACTCAAAAAAGAAGGTATCAAAATTAAAACCAAATAATTCAATTAAAAACAGGGTACAGGGTCTCCCCCCAGCCCCCAGAGCTGACTCTCCCCGAGATCCACTGCCCTTCGGTGTAGACAGAAAGAACAAGTAGCAACTTAACAGAAGGAGAATGGCACTGAGGCAGATTTCCAGCAACAGGTGCTTCAGGGGGCTCCAGAAGGTCTTTGAACATGACAGTGTTGAGCTGAAATGTGCAATGAGACTTGCTGTCTACCTGCCTCCACGGGCAGAGAGGGCAGTGTCCTGCACTCTACTGGCTGTCTGGTTTAACTTGCACAGAACAAAATTTCATAACCAAGTCTGGCTTTCAGCAAGCTGCCTCAGAACACGGCCTTGTTGTCATTGCTCCAGATACCAGTCCCGGTGGCTGCAACATTAAAGGAGAAGATGACAGCTGGGACTTTGGCACTGGTGTGGGCTTCTACGTGAATGCCACTGAAGAAAAAGGAAAACAAATTACAGAATGTACTCTTACATAACTGAGGAGCTTCCACAACTCATAAATGCCAATTTCCCAGTGGACCCACAGAGGATGTCTATTTTTGGTCACTCCACCGGAGGCCACGGAGCTCTGATTTGTGCTTTGAAAAATCCTGGAAAATGCAAATCTGTATCAGCATTTGCTCCATTTTGCAACCCAGTGCTCTGTTCTTGGGGCAAAAAGTTTTTAATGGATATTTGGGACCAGATGAAAGTAAATGGAAGGTGTACGATGCGACCTGTCTCGTGAGGTCCTCTTCAGGTTCCCAGATTGACATATTAATTGATCAAGGAAAGGATGACAAGTTTTTTACAAATGGACAGTTACTCCCTGATAACTTCATAGCTGCCTGCACAGAGAAGAAAATCCCTGTTGTTTATAGGCTACAGGAGGGTTATGATCATAGCTGCTACTTCATTGCAACCTTCATCACCCACCACATCAGGCATCATGCAAAATACCTGAATGCATAAGAAGCTTCAGATAGAAGAATCTCATCGGGATTATAAACCTTGGACTACACGGAATTGCTCAGTAAAAGATTTGGGGTTTCCTCTCAAAAGATTATCCTCCTGCAGTTGAATCTGAATAAAGATATTAAACTTTCTGATAGTTATTTTACATAGTTATTAAAAAATAAAAATAAAATAAAATAAAAACGGCATGCAGATCTAAACAGTATTCTCAACAGAGGAAACTTAAATGGATGAGAAATACTTGAAAGAAATTTTAAAATCTTTAGCTCAGGTAAATGAAAATCAAAACTACTGAGATGACATCTTGTACCTGTCAAAATGGCAAAGATCAATTAACACAAGTGACAACATATGTTGGTGAGAATGCGGAATAAGAGGAACACTCCTTCACTGCTGGTGGAAATACAAACTTGTACAGACACTATATGGAAATGAATATCATATTTTCTCAGAAAACTAGGACTCAATCTACCTCAAGATCCAACTATTCCTCTCTTTTTCCTATACCCAAAGGACACTTCTTCCTACTACAAAGACACTTATTCAACTATGTTCATATTGTAATAGCCAGAAACTAGAAACAACCTAGATGTGCCTCAACTGAAGAATAGAGAAAGAAAATGTAGCACTTTTACACAGTGGGGTATTTACTCGGCCATTAAAAAGCATGACATCATGACTGTGCTCATCAGAAGCTGACCAAAGGCAAACACCATGCACTGCGATGTTTGCCATGTCTCCCTTAGCTTATGCCCCCTCCTCCTTCTGGAAACCAGACGGCTTAGAGAACCCGTTTCTTCTTTTCCCCATGTGACTCATGCTTGAAACTGGCTCCTATCATTCACGAAGCCTTTTCATCCATTTCCCTGTTCCTCCCTTCTCCCAGAGAATTAAAATCATTCTTCGTTTTGACATGCTCCCTGTCAATGTTCCTACTCATCCCATCATCATTGGCTTTACAGGTTTATGCATTATTAGTCTTTTTCAGTTGGCTTTGAGCTCAATTGGAGCAAAAATGATTGACAGTGGCACCTGTATGTCCCAGTTGGTAGCAAGTGTTGTTTTCAACACAGGGATCATGAATAGATGTGTTCATCTTATCTTTTAATTAGAATTCTTAGTCAATGTGCTCTAAGTACTAAGTATCAGATACTCCATGGCTCAGGACATGCAGTCTGTTCCATATTTCTCATTTTCACCTTGTTTCAATTATAAGGAAATCAAAGAACATTTAAAAACACATCCGGGAAACTAACAGTGCACTGAACACATTTGTTAAGTTAAAGGTTTCGATGTCAATTTCTCTTCCAACTATTTCCTCCATTACTACATGACACTGTTAAAACTATTTTTTAGGGATTTAATTGTGTTTATACATCCCTGTTCATTTACCATGAAGAGTTTCAATAACGTTACAATATTCTTGAATGTAGGAAAAATATAACAAATATTATCACATCTGCTGGGAAATTAGCCATGAGCTAGACATGATTTAATGATAGCAATTACTTTCTTGTTTTTCATTTAGTATTTGTTTATGGTCTCCTAAGCCTGCAATGAGCTTTGAAGAATTAGCTTAACTAATTGATTTCAACAAATAAAAATGCACTGTGTGCTAGTAAGAAATAAAAAGGGGGGAAGGTACGTAATTGTGATTTCGTTAGAGCACATATCTGCCTAAAATATTTACAAAACAAGAATATCTTCAAACATGAATTTTAATAAGGTTTGTTGTATCTGAACCTTTCCATTAAATTCATATAGTGTAATTAAGAAATATGGTTTTGATAATCCTGATAGCTCTGAACGCCTTGAAATAAGAAGTGAACTTCCTTTCTAGTTTTAAGCCAGGCAGTGCTTACATCATTACATCATGCTGTACTGAGCAAGAATGACGGTATGACCCCTACCCTACTTTCCTAGGTCTAGATATCTAAATCATGAGATCTGAGATTATAATACAATTACATCATGTTCCTTCCTTTTTCTCATGCCAAACCCAAACCCTCCCATATACCCTGTCTTGCTCTCTTTTAAATTCATTGTCTTTTTCATCAATTGTTATTACATGCACACATAAGTATATATATACATACATATATATGTAAAATATGTATATTTCTAAACACAAACTTCCCAGTCTGTATAAGGTTACCTGTATGATTATTCTTAGGACTGATCATTTGGTATAAGATAACCACTTGGTACATCCTTCCCTGGAGAAGACTATTTCTCCTGCTGCAGCATCATGAGAATTCAACTATGTTATTAGGTGTGTCTGGTAGAGGCTCTTTTACTTTCAACTCCGTATACCCACAAACATTTTATGTGAATATCTGACGCCTTGGAATTCTTAAGAATAGTTTCTTGCCACATTTGCCCCTTGTGGATTCTTTACCATCAATTCCAAATATATATTTAAAAATAACAGCTTTACTGATGAAAAGTTGTTTTATTTATTTGTAGACTACAAAAATCACAGGTTTCGGAGTAGTGGGATTTTTTGTGTTCAGACATTGTGTAATTGTTACCACCGAGCACAAAGCAAGCCCTGGACACACAGCACTCTGGCTGTCTTTCCAAACATTCCCTCCTCTTGTGTTCCTGGACTGCCTCCTTCTAAATTCCGTTTCCATCTGTTTCCTGACTCTTTTGTGCCTTTTCTCGCTAAGTTCTTGCCTGTGCCCTGGAAACTTGGCTCTGATTTCTAATATCTGCCTGGGGATGGCCTCCTCAGCACACTGGCCTAGAGTTTTCACCAGCTTTCTTCTTTTGGAGGTTCTCTTCTCATGCTTTGTCTGCAACAATCTATCCATGAGCCTAGTGCACCTCAGCCATTGCAGTCAGAAGAGTGTTTCTGACATTTGCTGACACTCTTCTCCTTCTTTCTCAGTTTTAGAAAAGTTATATCAACCTGGATGAGTTGGGACTCTTTCTTGAGAATGAGAGAAAGAATTTAGAATCTGTCCTCAGGACATAGTAATTTTCTATCATTTCTTTTTTCTCTCTTTTATCTCTTTCTCTCTCTCCCCCCCTCTCTCTCTTCCTTTCTTTCTGCAAATCCTGGCTTATGAAGATGGGAGGTCATCCCAGTGAAGTAATATAACCCAGAAAGGTGCACTATTGCCTTTAGCTTCTGACTATCTTACCCTCCTATGATCAAAAAGCAAGCCTAGGCACAAGATCCTGACAAGTTCACTCCCCAAATATCCTGACAGCAAGCCCTAACATGGCAGTGTGATTCAGTCACTTCCCCCAAAGACTCAGATGGTGAATCTCTGCATTGGAACCCAAACACTCCTATTTGAAGAGACAATAGGAGAGTTTTGTGGTCGTCGCTCTAATGGGTACAGTTTAATTAACCTTATAAGGGCAGTTACAGAAATGCTAGTCTTCTTGCAGTGCACAGGGAAGACTTTTCCAGGATGTTCAGGTGTTCTTCATGACCCATGTCCTTCGTGGGACTTTAAATGCCTAAGGCAAACATGAAGCAAGCATGTCGTTAGTGTTAATAAACCTGATGTTCTGAGGGTTATTGTTCATCCCATCACCTGTCTAGCTTGCTGCTACTTTTGGCCTGGCTTTGGACCATCACCCCTGCGTTGGTCTGTGGGCCACACCTTGCACACACAATAAAATCTTTGGGGAGGAAGCCTTATGCTTCCTTACCTGGAGGTAAGCTATGAGGATGATCCGAGGATGGCCATGTTTCAGTAGCTTCTCCAACTTTGAAAAAGCCTTCCTGTGCCAGTACTTGAGTTTCAAAACAGCTTGACAAATGAGGAAAAGAACTCTCAATCCGGCTCCTAGTTTTGCCTCTAGCTCTTACTGCAAAACTGGGTTATGCAACGGAATGGGGCTTCCACATAGGGGATATGTGTCCCTGGCCTAACCTGGAAATTCTAAAGTTTGTGAAGTAGAAAACCCACAATTTTTGCTTTCTTGGAGTCCAACAACATATATAGTCACTTCTGCTTCTATAAGACATCTAGAAAACTCTTTAGAAGTTGGTGTTCAGTATGGAAAAAACAAAATTAATCACTGGAAAATCTTGGTGCCATTCCATTTCTTTAAACAAGTCCTCCTCTCCGTTTAACTTTTCACTTGCCCAGGAAGAATGATTCCCCTGTGCTCACTCAATACTGCAGCCCTCTCTACCCTTGGTATCAACTCCTCAAGTTTCCAGAAGGACCTAGCTCCCGTTGTTGCTCTTGAGAAGATTGCGAATTTGACTTGAGCAAATCCCAGGAAACAAGTGACTTCCTCCAATTTACTGAGGGCAAACTTTTGCCCTTTTTGGAATTCATCTCCAATATTCGAGACATGGGAGGATAGAGGAAAAGTAGGAGAGAGAGCCAAAGAACAAAAGGAACTAAGAAAGAAGGAGGAGGGGAGGGGAAGAGGAGAGGAAGAGAGAGGAAGGCAGACACAGCACTATTTACAGGTGGTGTCCTCTGCCCAGAAAGAAGACATTTCCCCACCATCATGTTGTTTTCGTTTTGGCTTTCTGTTTTGGTTTGGTTTGGTTTTGGGGTTTTATTGTTTAGTTTTTTTTTTCTTTTTTTTTTCTTTTTTCTTTTTGTGGAGCTTTGAGACAGGGTTTCTCTGTGAAACAGTCCTGGCTATCCTGAAACTCACTCTGACTGGCCTCAAACTCACAGAGATCCACCTGTGTCTGCCTCCTGAGTGCTGGGATTAAAGGCACGTGTGCCATCACCATCGGCTCCGTCATATTCTTTAAGGACCTCGTAAAAACCCCTTCCACTGTCCATCTGGTAAAAATTTGAATTTGTTATTTCTTTGCTGAGTTAAGTAGGAGGCTATTGACTCATCAATGTTTATACTTGGCTCACATTTCTAAAAAAAAAATTGATGAGGTATTTGGTGAAATTAGGTGTAGTGAAATGTCAAAGTTTTCCAAAATTAGTGGGTTTAACATTTATAGACATTCCCAGGTGAATATGTGAGAACTCTCTCCAACTAAAATGAAAGGAAATTCTGAAATGGGTGTGTAAATGCTTCATCACTTAAAAGCAATGTTTGCAATTACCTTCCTTCTTTGAATTTTATTTTCTGAGTGCAATTTAGCTAATGTTTCCACTATTATGATCTTCAGCCTGTTATATAAGGTATATTGGAGCCAGTTTGTTTTTGCCAGTTGGAGATCAACCTTACATTACCCATATTTAACTCTGTATGCCTATAGTATAGCAGAAAAGGGGAATTATGATTTTTGACAAGTGCTGTGTACATATCCTGGTGAAACAGCATTAAAATTAGGAAAATGTCTGAAAAATAAGAAGAGGAAGAGAGAATGAGAAAACATATGAAAAATGAAATCTAATAATATGCACTTTCTTTGGTTAATTTACTTTGAAGATAGTTCAATATGGTTAATGTGAAGCAGATGTTAAAGATAACTAATGAGACAACTAGAATCTTGGCCAATGTTTTATTATAATGACTCCCAAATGTAGAAATGTTGGAACATATTTCAGTGAATACCCACGTATTCTCACCTAGAGCTAAGTACTACCTTAAAAAGAAATTATCCCAGGGGATTCCAATCAGTTGCTAAGTCTAGGGTCACTACATTATTGTATGACTTTTTACATTTTGATGATAATATTATCTTGACAGTTTTTTTTTTTTCATTTAAACACTGCCTGGCCCATAGTTTCAGCCTCTTATTGGCTAATTCTCACATCTTCCTTTAACCCATATTTAGTAATCTGGGTAGCACCATGAGGTGTGGCTTACCAGGAGAGATCTTAACCTACATCCATCTCGGAGAGGAGAAGCATGGAGACTCACTATGGTGACTGCCTGAAGCGTCTCTCCAACTCTACTTCCTTGTTCCCACAATTCTGTTCTGTCTACTCCACCTACCTAATTTTCTGTTCTTAAAGGGCCAAGGCAGTTTTCTTTATTAATTAACCAATGAAAGAAACATAGACAGATAACTCTCCTCCATCATTTCCCCATTTTCTGTTTAAACAAAAAAGAAAGGCTTCAACTTTAACATAGCAAAATTACATATAACAAAACAGTTATCAAGCAAGTATTACAGTTACAATATTTAAATCTATTTTATCTTTTATCATAACTAAGGAAAGCTATAACTATCTATTTATTCTTCAACTCCATCAAAGACTCCAGAAGGATATAATATTACCTAAGTAAACAAGAAGTAAGTAACTTTTAAACTCTAGAAATGACAGAGACAACTCGCTGCCTGGACAGTCACCCAAAGTTCCTCTGTACCGTTGGGGCATCCATCATCAGCCTTCAGGCCCATAGTGTCCAGCAGACTTTTTCATGAAGCAGGAAATTCCAAAGACAGTTCAGTCACTTTCTGCTGTGTCCTGTAGAACGTCTCACAGACTCTTTCATGAATCAGGAACCCCAAAAGGCCATCTCACCTTTAGGCAAGTTCAGCAGTCCTCTTTCTGTGGGTTCCTTGTGTCCAGTTTATGCAACAGTCCAGGCAAGAGCAGTTTCTTGCCCAAATGGCTAACAAACTCCATAAGTAGCCTCTTCGATGCCCATCTTCCTCTCGAAGTAGATTGGTGCTGCCAGGAGCAGACGTGTCTCATTGTCATGAAAAACCCTAAGTTATTAAAACATTAAATGCCATATTCTGCAGTCTTTGAAAGATATGAAGAATGTCTATCTAACTGAAATATATCTCTACATATCTAGAAAATCTAATAACATAACTACAAGCTTAACTATTATCAATGATTATCCATTAACAACCTATATTTCCTAATTATACATTACATTTTTTAAAATGAACTACACAATCAAAATAGCTTAATCAAGATCAGAAATACATATACATATAACAAATTGTCCTTAAAATCTATACCAATGCAAATTATTCATATCTATATCATCTCCCCCTTTAAATGTAAAAGAACATTTATAAGCAATATTTGGGAAAATGGGCGCAGTTTTTTCTCTCCAAACTTCTTCCTGCTGAATGGGGGCGCTGTTATTTAGGTCTTTCATGGTGTAACCTGTGTGCTAGGTTCCTCTCAGTTGGTAGTTGAGTGAAGTAATTTTTTTGAAGATGTTCACAGCAACCTTTCAGGAGGGCGTGGTCTATCATACCATATTGGGATAGAAGCAATCCACAGAGTCTCGTCCTCTGTGAAAACAAAAGAAGAAACTCTTTTCCAAAGCATCATGTTCTTAGATCCAAATCCTGAAGTCATACCGTTAAGATGTCCATTTTGGTATAGCCTGGCAGCCCATATAATGAAATGTCTCTCTGTACTTAGCTCCTTTACAGTCAAAAAAAATCAAAGAAAACACAACAAAATACACAATCCAGACTCTCTGTGAATTTTCCATTTTTACGTGGCTTATTTTTACTCTATCACTTTACTTCTTTTAATCTATAACTATCTGTACTCTGTCTCTTTAAAGACTTTAACCTTTTTTTTTTTAAGGCATTAACTTTATTCTCTATATTTTCTTTTTC